>NC_087263.1:1390000-1735000 GCF_037042905.1 Lytechinus pictus
GCCTATCTTCATGTAGATTCATGTACTCATTCAGACCGGCTGTGCCCCCACCCCTTTTGAGATGCACAATTGAAATTTGTATTATCAAAATCCTGTTAAAAGACAAGTTTGAAATATTTTTTTTTCTTGTCAAATGTTTCCTCGGGGGGGGGGGGGGGGGGGAAGGGAAAATGAAAATGTGCCCCCCCCCTTTGGAAAATCCTCGATCACCCCTGTGTACTCAGACAGTTGCAGTCGCAATGCCTTGCCTGATGTATCTCACGCCGCTGTCATGGTTCCCTACTTTGTCTCGTGCATTGCTGGGGCCCGTTTCATAAAGAGTTGCAACTATGGTAACTTTGTCATTATGGCAACTACCATGGCAACATCGCTCATCAGCCAATCAAAATCAAGGTTTCCATGGTAGTTACAATAATGGCAAAGTTGCAACAGTTGTAACTCTTTATGAAACGGACCCATGGTCTATGAACTTGGCATCTCTACAATCTCATTTTCAAAAGATCTCTCTCTCTCTCTCTCTCTCTATAACTTTCATAAATCTTTAATGGAATTTTCTTGAACCTTCACCAATATGTTTATATTATTTTAAAACAAATTATTCTTCGGGTGAACTTCCCTTAAAGGGATTTTAGTCTTTTGTTAGCCTTTGTTTAAGTTGGAGAGGAGGTGTTAATACGTATGGGACACTTTGTTCCCATAGAGAACGCACAGAGTTTCTTTCAAGATTGTAAAAAAATTATGCAAATGATTTCAAATATGGTATAAAGAAAAAAACAAAATATTCTATTGATATCTTCTATTAAATATGATTCAGAAGACTGAAAAGAAATTGCCATTTTGACTATCCATCTGTTATTCATGGTTTCATGAATTTCTCTTGTCTATAGTTTTTGTCATATTCTGGTTTATATACATTTTGTATATGGTCAATTCCAGCGTAACGGACATGACGTTCAGACAAATTTTTTTAATTCAAAGGTTTATACAGTAGAATTAGCAGTCTTTTGATAATTTTTACTGAGCTTATCAGACACATTTAAGTATCAGTTACATACACATGAAATTTCAAATCGTTTCATTGAACAGTTGCGGAGAAATTGCACTCTTTGTGAGCGTAACGGACATGACACGAAATGGACGAAGCATTTTTACCTCCTATTGCTTATCAAAATTCCTGTGAATTCTTAGATTGCATGCACCTGACTTTGGTGTTAATTTAACCTTAAGATCATGCTCTATCCATAAAATGGTGTTTAACAACAGTTTTGCAGTGCATTCTGTATTCATAGCTGAAAATGTAGCGTAACGGACATGACACACGAAGCGTAACGGACATGACAGTTTCGTCCACTTTTTGTAAGGAAATATAATTATTTTATTACAAGATATGGTACAAGTCTAATTGTTTACATGTTAAGGCTAGAGGTTAGAGACACACATCATAACTGGTAATCTGTAATATCTCCTATTATTTTGCAATTTGAGAGGGGGTCTTTTCGTACAATATTTATAAAACAAAAAATATTTAGAAAAATTTATTTTACACCAGTTAACAACAGATAATGAGTATTTTCCAGTTACTACCATCCGCCACACCTAATTAAAGGAGAAAAAGTTGTTTGTAAAGATTATTTTTTATTCATGGCTTACTATTTGATAATATACACTAGCGTAACGGACATGACACCCTTACGAAGTGAACTTCATCAGCACTTCTTAGTTTCAAAATGAAAGAAATATGAATAATGAATGTAATTATGTAACAGCAAAGTACCTTTACTAACATTCTTAAGAAAAATATGTAGATATTATTGGCAGGTATCATTAATTTAATAGCTATAGCCTACATGATAATTTTATATAGAATACAATGTTTATCGTACCACTACGGCACACTGAGAAGACCAAATCTTATTTTTTGTGAGAAGAAAACAGAATGTACCAGACCTGTATAAATCCAAGATGAACATATTATGAAATGAATTTCATGATAAAGAATATGTACTAGTATTAATGTCAGTTTTAAGATAAAAAAAAAATGATATTAAAAAGTATTTTAGAATTTAATAGCAGTACCTGGAAACAAGTCTTTCATTATCGATGATGTATGAGTTGAAAGGTAATCGGAATGTTTGTAAATCGCTTACTGAGATTTTTTTTCGTTCAAAATAAATATCATCCTGAGTATTATCATCCTTTCATCAAATCTTGGATGTTCTAAATCTTACGATCTTGCTTGCTGACAAATGTGGCTGTATCTAATTTCGTTGCATTGTCCGCGCTGCTTGTGTACAAATGAAGATACATCATTCAAATCGTGATTATGGCTGACCAAAATACTATGATGACATAATTTATTGATCGCGCCACATTCCTTTCACAGCCCCTTTACTTTGTGATATTGCAAAGAAGTGCCACTGTAGATTCATGGATTCATAGTGCTACATCATGTATCACAGATATCTGAATACAAACTTGTTTTTAAATGTGAGCCCGTGCCATCACTGAAGAAGTAGAGGTTGGTGAAAGTCAGATACTTTGAAGCAATATCATCAATGATCTCATGAATTCACAAGTTGGAGTTTTATCATGCTCCAAACTGTCAGTGCAAACACCTAAGATAATCAATTGTATTGTTCAAACACAAATGATGCAGATTGTGATCTGAGTATGTTGCCAGATCTAGCTGCATCTTATCCTAATATTATGTTGCATACCGTTAATTCTCAGAAAAATATACCAGAACAAGAGCTGAACTTTCATCATTCACCAACTTCTAAAAATAGCTTGAATGACATGCAGATTCTAGGAGTTATTACATCCAGCTATCCTCAAGCAATTGAGACTGACCTTAGTCTGTGACACTGAGCCTAATATTTTGTTTTTGTAAATGCTGCCTTTTGTCATATATAAGGCGTCATGTCCGTTACGCAAATTGTCATGTCCGTTACGCCATTTTTATGAAAATGAGAAGTGGTAAGGGAAAATGATTGCTACACATGGTAGGGGGTTTAATTCTAACATAGAATCTGAATCTGCGGTACCTTTAGACAAATTTCCTGTAAGCTATGAAAACTTTAAGTGAAAAACGTAACGGACATGACACTGATAATGGTAAAGAAATCACACAAATCTGAAGACAGATTTCTCTAAAATTGATGAATGGCATAAAATTTAACGATGATTTTCTGTTGATTTAAACATTAATCAACTATTCAAAGTTAAAAGAGACCTCTGGGACCTTGTTTGCTTTTAGTAGAGACAGGAAACATGAATTGTTTGAAAATAGCCACATTTTTTACATTTTGCAATTTACTATTCTATTTTTTTGATGATGGAAAAAACTACAAAATTTTATCAATATTGCGATTTTTCTATTGGAAATTGAGACTTTATAGATTACTTTTTAAGAAAATTTGACTGCTTAAGTGAAATCTGAAACTTTATTTTTTCTCTAAAGTGAACATTTTCCATGGAATTGCCCATATACCTAGTACCTAGATTTTTTTTTTATTAGTCCTCTTATTTTGACTTCATAATGTTAACTTAAGACACACTACATGTACATGTGTACATATAGATATCTTCATGGACTATGCACCATGTTGTTTATATACAGTATGTTTTTCTTGTTGGAACTGGCATCATGCATGTTATAGGTCATTGAACGTTTAATAGTGATAATATATTGAAAAGTGGATATTGACTTTAAAGAGAAAATAAATGCACTGTGAGATTGCAGGGTGACACGACATTTGCTTTGGCGACATGATTTGCTCCTGTGACATTTGCTCAGGGCTTAATTTTGTCTAAGATCTAGGGTTAGGATTAGGGTTGCACAAGGGTTTTATGTTAGGTTTTAGAGTTAGGTTTAGGGTAGGGTATACTGTTATACAAGCAATGTTTAACCCAGGGTTACAGATGGCCATTTGATTTAGGAATTCATACCAGAGGAAATGTCATGGAACCTTATTTTTAGTGTGTCTTTTTACATATTCTTATTTTTGCATTGATCAATAAATTTAAAATGAGCATTTTTGAAATTCTTTAAGATAATGTAAATTTGCTCTTGAAAACCAAACGGGTTATGTTGATCAATAGGGGTCACCTTCATGTGTCAAGGAGAAATCAAACTCTATTTGTTTTGTATGATTTGTTCTTTATCCAAGCTATATATGTAAATATTGAACATCGTACTCCTCATAACAGGTGCCTTTACACCCTTCTCAGGAAAAATACATTTTTTTACCTTCTCTGAAAATCTGGAATTCACAATGTAGCCATCAACATGGAAATCCCCTTGAATAATAAGAACTCAGAGAAATTTGACACTCAGTGTGTGGAGTATTAGTGCGTTTAAATGTGCAAAGATCGATTCCTGAAGAACGGTTGTGTTTTATTTCCAATAACCAGTTTAACAAGGCAAAGCTATCTTGAAAACTACCGTACATTGCGAGGTGTTTTCCATACCGGTTTAGAAGATTGCTTCCAATACAGCTTTAACCATTCTCATCTTCTCATTTAAACATTGAACTAGTTTCCAGTAAACCAGTTTTAGGACGGTATTATGAGAATGGGGGTCGTAGTTACTGTGACAATGGAAGCCTTCTGCCTTGAGTGTAACATTTGATTTGATTTATTGTTTTCTTCTGCATTCATAACATTCGTATACAAGTAATGAACATAATATATCTGTAAATTGATTTTGGTATGAAATTACTGGTACATGTATATTTTCATAAACAAAAAAAAATACTAAATAGAAATTCGTTCTAAATATATGATCTACTACCGACAAAAAAAGTTATGAACTTTGCAGGAGAAGGACTGTCATTATAAGCAGATTGCTTGAAAAAAATGACAACAATAAACATAAAATGATTATTTCAAAATATTTTTTAATTAAAAAAAATATGTCTCAAGACATTAAACTCTGATAATGATTCAGACAATACTGTACAATTCATCACAATGTAAATAACAAGGCAAGATACAGTATGTAGTATTACAATTTTACAAAGGAGAGAAAACAAAAGACAACATCAAATCATCAGAAGATTAAAAAACAACAGATGAATTCACTCTGAATAAGGTCTTGAACCAACGATTCACAAACAAAATTTGAATTAACAAACAAGGCTGAAAGGATGCAAGAACATTGAGACCTTTATGAGGCTTGGAGAAAGTCCCTCTCTTGAGTATGGTACTACATTCGTGTACACTACAAAATAAAAACTTAATTAGCAGGCGTGAATGCTTGAAAGTACTGGTAAATTGCTAGTTTGTCTATTTCTTACTCATCACATGGTCTGCTGTTATTTAGTCTAATGCTATTCCGTCCATCAACATTTTGCCTAACAACTGTTTTGTCCAATTACCATTTGGTCCAATAATCACTTTTTGTAATCACCAGTTGGTCTTTGACAATTTCGTCTCATGACTAGTTTGTCTTTTATGCCCAATTAGACCAAATGGGATATGGACTAAATGGCTGTAAGACCAACTAGTTATTAGACGAAATGGTGAGTGGACGAAATAGCAATTAGACCATGTAGAGGAACAGGAACTGATGGTAGACCAAATGATAGTAGAGGGGTTGGTCATTGGAGGAACTAGCATTAGACCAATTGAAAATAAAGTTTAAAGAGAAATTCCAGTAGTTGCAGTAAACACTGATTTCATGAGAAAGTCTGTAAAACCAGGCTTAATTGTCAGTATATCATCGAGGATCTAGATCTGGTACAGTTACATAAACTGAACTTTGTGAAATCTTGAAATCTACGCTGAAAAATGTTCAGACTGAACTTCCCCAACACAGATAAGCGCACGTGGGACAGTGTATAATTATTGCTTTGAGCGTCGCGCCCGACGCTCTACCCGAATCCTGTGCTTATTTGCTGATTTCTCAGCAATTACACAATTTCTTCCAGAATCCTTTGGCACATGCGTTTTATTTATACAAACAGACACTTTGGAGGTCATTTCATTGGATTCTGTACGAACTCATTTTGATATCGTTACCAAAACTAGCATTTACCTTTAACCAAATTTTTAAATGTGCACAGTGTGTTATTACGAGGCCTGAATAAACTGTTATACATAATTACAGGGCCCTGTCGCAACCATTATGGTAACTTTGCCATTCAATGTTTGCTTGTATGGAATCCTTGATTCTGATTGGCTGTTGATCAGTGTTACCATGGTAGTTACCATTGAATGGCAAAGTTACCATAATGATAACTTTGCCATTCAATGTTTGCTTGTATGGAATCCTTGATTCTGATTGGCTGTTGATCAGTGTTACCATGGTAGTTACCATTGAATGGCAAAGTTACCATAATGATAACTTTGCCATTCAATGTTTGCTTGTATGGAATCCTTGATTCTGATTGGCTGTTGATCAGTGTTACCATGGTAGTTACCATTGGATGGCAAAGTTACCATAATGATAACTTTTATGCAACGGGGCCTAGGTGTTTTTGTGGTCTAATGGGTGTGAACGCGTCCATATCAGTTTGCTTTTTTGAGGCTGTTCTCACTCAGTTCCTTAAACTAGTTTAGTGGAAACTAGTTTAACGCTAAGTGAGAACGGTCGAAGCGCTCTTGGAAGCGCTCTTCCAAACCAGTTTGGAAGACCACCTCGCGATGTAGTTTTCAAGATCGCTTCGAATCGGAAAAGTGGTTTTAGCGTAAGTGAGGACACAACCGTTCTTCGGGAAGCGATCTTCGCACATTTTGAGCGCGCTACTCCACACGACAGGTGTAGAATGCCTATGCTGCGGTTTCGAATTTCGCGCGAAACGTGTCACCCCACTGAGAGCGTTTCCATAGCAACAAGAGCGCTTTACGTGAAGTGATTTTGAAAACCACTTTCGTGTGATCAAGTGAGAACGCTAGCAAAGCGATCTTCCAAACTGGCTTTCTGAACCGGTTCCCAGTAAACTAGTTTTAGGAACGTAGTGAGAACAGCCTCATAGATGTGGGAAGACTTACCGTCACACATATATGGCTTATCTCACACTTTGATCTCTCGCTCATATTGGTATTGCTCTTCTCAATTAGTTTTTCTTACAAGTGTTAAAGCCTGACACATGACATATACATGTATGTTCCATGTTCTTCATTTCTAATCTGTGGTGTAAGACTGTTTTTCCCGAGCAAGGTGAAGAAAATGGCCACTCGGTAGGTGATTTGGTTTTGGGGGTCATTGTTTTTAAAGCAGAATTAAATGGTCTTCTGCACAATGGCTATTATTCCTGCTTCTTTTCATTTCAGGGGTCCGTTGCAGAAAAAGTTGTGTTTCAACGCAAGTCAAAAAATCAATCAAAATGCGCACTGTTGATTGGTTGAAAATCAAGTTGCGTTTGATTGCAACTCTTTCTGCAACGGGCCCCAGATTATGTAAGGTACTTGTAAATTCTATGTTGTGTAGATAATGTATAATAACAATGACATGACATTTCCTCCAGTGACAATTGCTCCGGACTTTATTTCGTCTAAGATGTAGGCTTAGTGCTCATTTTAAGGTTAGGTTTGAGATCATATGGTATAAGTGTTAAATCCAGGGTTGAAGTTGGTCATTCCATTAGGAGCAATTGTCGCTGGAGCAAAAGCCATGGAACCTTGAGTGACCACTGCAATTTTATGTTTTTAATTATTTTCATGTTTGTTTCCACTAGGTTGAGTGGATTTTAAGGCAGTCTGTCTGATCCCATGCGTTGCCTTCGGGTGCTTCTTCGAGCCATGTTGGTGGGGGTACGCAAGGCAGTCCTGCGGGACGTACGGTCCTGTATCAGCACACAGCTACTGGTCATCATCGTCAGCGTCATGATGGTGGTCATTGTTGTCCGTCAGATGCAGGGCCCGATGGACGTCGTCATCAAAGAGGAGATCCTCCAGACCAAGGATATGTTTGCGACGATGACACCGCAAGAAACAGAACCAGAAGGTAAGAATGCTCAATTACTTTTGTCCTGGGTAGGCTTCTTTATTCGATGACTGTCATCACCAGATATTTTTCAAAGGTCAAACTTTTTCTATGATTTTGGGGGTTGCCACAGATTATAAATTGATGCTTCAGATAGCATTTTTCCAAATTCTCCACACTGTGTAAACAGTATTGTGTAGATCTGTATAAATGGTGGCACAACATTTGCTCCTGCATCAATTGCTCCGGGCTTAAATTTGCTAAGATGTAAGGTTCAGGTTACATGTAGTTGCAATAGGGTTTTATGTTATGCTGAGGGTTATTTTAAGGGTAGGGTATAGTAAACAAATATATCAGGCTTTGAGAAAGTATAGTGGAATAATTTATCCGAGGTTGGTCTGGCAATTACTATTTTTCCCGAGGGGCAAAGCCCCGAGGGAAATATAGTAGTTTTGCCAGTCCAACCGAGGATTAATAATTCCCACTATGCTTTCGAATGAAACGCCTGGTATATTGTCTCACCTGCATAGCAGAGTGAGACTATAGGCGCCGCTTTTCCGACGGCGACGGCGGCGGCGGCGGCGGCGACGGCGGCGTCAACACCAAATCTTAACCTGAGGTTAAGTTTTTGAAATGACAGCTTAACTTAGAAAGTATATGGACCTAGTTCATGAAACTTGGCCATAAGGTTAATCAAGTATTACTGAACATCCTGCCTGAGTTTCATGTCACATGACCAAGGTCAAAGGTCATTTAGGGTCAATGAACTTAGACCATGTTGGGGGAATCAACATCAAAATCTTAACCTAAGGTTAAGTTTTTGAAATGTCATCATAAATTAGAAAATATATGGACCTAGTTCATGAAACTTATACATAAGGTTAATCAAGTATCACTGAACATCCTGCATGAGTTTCACGTCACATGACCAAGGTCAAAGGTCATTTAGGGTCAATGAACTTTGGCCGAATTGGGGGTATCTGTTGAATTACCATCATAACTTTGAAAGTTTATGGATCTGATTCATGAAACTTGGACATAATAGTAATCAAGTATTACTGAACATCCTGTGCAAGTTTCAGGTCACATGATCAAGGTCAAAGGTCATTTAGGGTCAATGAACTTTGGCCAAATTGGGGTATTTGTTGAATTACAGCCATAAATTTGAAAGTGTGTTGGTCTAGTTCATAAAACTTGGACATAAGAGTAATCAAGTATCACTGAACATCTTGTGCGAGTTTCAGGTCACATGATCAAGGTCAAAGGTCATGTAAGGTCAAAGAACTTTGGCCACGTTGGGGGTATTTGTTGAATTGCCATCATATCTCTATAAGTGTATTGGTCTAATTCATAAAACGTGGAAATACGAGTAACCAAGTATCACTGAACATCTTGTGCGAGTTATAGTAGTTTTCAAAATCAGCACTGCTGCTATATTGAATCGCGTGATGCAGGTGAGACGGCCAGAGGCATTCCACTTGTTTGTTTTATATCCTACTTTTGATAATTTACAACCAAAATCTATGTGTTGAGCTTGCAAAGTCCGGTTACTTGAGTTGAATTACCTACCTTTTCTCCGAGCCACCGCGCTCAGCGGAACGCAGATTAGTGCCTGCGCTGACGCATCGCGGGACTTGCCCGGGAGAGAGAGCGCGCTGGCCGGTGCGCCCGAGAGTTTAGCTAGATATCCAGTTTTGCGAAATAATGAGGTCTGACGTCACGCAACATCATAGTTGAAATATATTAGGTCACATGATGCTACTTGAACCAATCACTATACAGGATTTACTCTATGTAGGATATAATGTTAAATACATGATTGAACTTGGGCATTCAAATTTGAATTTAGAGCAGAGCAAATGTCATGAAACCCATCCATGCATGTTCATATTTTCCCTATTGCCAGTATAAATCCATCACAGCTTTCATAGGCTATCCTGTCAAGGTATTTTGATGCTTAATGTTATCCTTGTTCCAATAGTCTTACCTGGCAAGTAAAATCAGTCAGTCATTTAAAAAACATCTACACTGTACGTGTACAAGCCTGAGATTTGTTCCTGATCATACATGTGGGTCTTCCCAGTATTTACTGTTGTTTTTCACTCTATGTTTGATATCAATTTCTCTTATATCTATAGTTATATTCAAGTCTGGAATGGGAATATATAACACTTCAAGGTGAGTGATTTTTTCTCTATTTTGGGATGTTATAGAATTTATATCACCTCATAGCAAATACAGTACAGTGTACATGAATATACCTTTGATGAATTAATTCATAATGAATCAACAGATATTAACAAATGAATACTGGAATAAATCCCAAAATATGTCAGTTGAAAAACAATGCATGAATGCTCTCCAGTGGACCCCATATTGTTATATTTTTCTCAATTCACCACATTGCAATTTTGTTATTTTTACATACTTTGTGCAGCAGATTTTTCTTAGGGAAAATTAAATTCAAACCTCATGATTATTCATGACCACACTCTTCAATTTTTTTTTCTTCAGACATTGAAGATAGAGACATTACTATGATTGGTATGTATGGGTATGCAATGAAGGAATATTACATTACACATATTTCTGTAATACATGTACATGACAAGAGGAAATTATATCACCATATTTCCTTTCAGAAATATCACAATATTTTCATAGCACAGAACCACATGTAACGTAATCTGTGACCATCTGATATTGAGTGTGTATACTGTACTTGAAGTGAAGTGTTGTCTAGTATTTACGTTGTGTACTGGTAGTTCAATCGATCTTGGCCTGCAATGTCAACAAAATCATACAGACCCAGGAAACTACTTCAAAGTCATGTACAGTACATTATGAGACCAATGAGATGTGGGGTCCCTGGGTGAAACGTCGCAGAAATCACCCATAAAAAAATCATATTCTGACGAATAAAGAGAAACATTCTAAAATTCATCTCATTGGAATGAAGGTAATCATAGCTGATCAAATATTTTAAAAGATTACAAGTGTTTAATCTGATCAGGCAATAAAAGAGAGTTTGATTGTGACTTTATGCAGTGGAGAAATCATTTCATTCATGACAGCAACAATGATTATGACAGACCTGTCAACCAATATGTTTTTGCAACCAAAATACGGCAGTACGTTTTTTCCTTTAAAAATATGTTTTGGTTAAAAAAAAAATTTATTGAGAAAAATCATCTCTATATGTCTCTATTTCGTAAAACGTGCACAAATATGGTTATTAGATCAATGTAATTTCAGGTAACTTTTTTTTTTTCAATCATTTTGTTAAAACCAGGGTGAGATATACACATGTTTCAATGTTTTTTTTTTTTCATCTGCAAGAGCAGTGCGCATTTTAGCTTGCATGCAGCTTGAGCGCCGCGATGAGCGAGTGCGCCACACATTTTATTATGAAATACACTTTTTGGGGGGAAAATACTTTTTTTTTTCACAGAATACAATTGTTCATTCCCAGAGGTTGGCAGGTCTGTTATGATTTTATACATGATTAGTACTTACTGGAATTATGATGATAGCAATGGTGATCACATTTATTAACATGTCCTACATGTAATCATCATTAAAGATGTTGATTATGGAGGATCATGTATAAATGGATTAAATCAATAAATAATTAACATACATGTATGTATGTTAACTCTTGATTTAGATTGCTATTTTACAACATATCTTTGACTCGATAAAGAAATGAAGTGATTATAATAACTTTCTTGATTATTACCCTACAAGCTCTATGACTAAAAATCAGAATAGAATTTAGAAACAAGAAAGAAATATAAGCAGTAAAAGTTCATCTGAATAAGGCAAATACATATATGTTAAAATGAAAAAAAAAATACATGTATAAAAACATTTAAAAACATTTAAAGGGGAAGTTCACCCTGACAAAAACTTTATTGTAAAAATAGCAGAAAAAATAATAGAAAATATTGCCGAAGGTTTGAGAAAAATTCATCAAATGATTAAAAAGTTATTAGAATTTCAATTATTTGATTTGTGACGTCATATGCGAGCAGCATTCCTACATAGCGAATGGTAAAAATTCAATGAAATGTCATTTTCTTAGAAAATTGAAAATGGTTTTCACTGTACCTTTTGTATATCAATAGACAAATTATTTCACACCCGATAATGAATAGAAAACAAAATTAATTCATCAGGAACCATGCAAAATTTGAAATTCATGCATTTTATATTACATAACACATGGGGCAGCTGCTCGTTTATGACGTCACAAATCCAAAACTTTGAACTCTTATAACTTTCTTACTCTTTAACAGATTTTCCTCAAACCTTCACCAATATTTTTTACTATTTTTTCTGTTATTTTTGCAACAAAGTTTTTTTCAGGGTGAACTTCCCCTTTAACAGGTAAAAGTACATGTAACAGATCTGCCATGTGGTAGGCCTACATATTTTTTGTATGTAGTACTGAAGAAGAGAAGATTACTGATGGTTTCATGCAAAATACTGATTTCTAAAGTTTCAGTTTGATGTGTTGCCCTATGATGCTTCTTTGAAAATACTGTTTTTCTGCATTTCAAATTCTGAAATATTTGGCCCGTATTCTGAAGTCGGGTTTAACTTAAACTCAGATTTAAAGTTGTGGTTTAAGTAGAGATAGCCAATTGTTACCTTAATCACCAGTAGAAGAGATACAATATTACAGCTCATTTGGCTCTCAAATCATTCATAATTGTCTAGAAAGTATAAATATATGATTGTCTTCACAATTGATGAATCGGGAAAGAGCACAGAAAACAAAAGAAACACATCTTTATAAAAATCTTGACACTTTTGGCTTCTCATAATTTTAGCACAGAGTTAGACCATGGTCTAAGTTAAACCTGACTTCAGAATTATGGGCCTTTGTGTTCAGGATGGCAGCTCAGATGTAACAATACCCACCCATCCTTAAAAATAATTAAAATTTGTTGGTGTCTTTCCTCTTGTGTTTCCAAACATGTGTAGAATACCTGCGATAGTGCACCACAAGGGCACCTTTCTTGCGTTCTGTGAAGCTCGTAAAGACACAAGCCATGACATCGGCAACATCCACATCGTCCTACGCAGGGGTCAGAGGTCAGGGTGGAAGGTCAAATGGGGTGAATTACAGGTGGTTGCATCCAGGCATGGTTACAGGTAATGGTGCACTCGCATTTCTCCTACGACGGCCGTACGGCGAGTTGAAAACAGTCCTCTTGTTCATTTTCATTCAAACCACCTATAAAAAATATCAAAACGTCTGTTATGACTTGCCCTACGGCTGTTGTAGGACAAATGTGACTGCGCCTTAAAACAGGGGAGGCATTTCATGAAAGAAATAATCAATGATTTCATTGACAACTGTTATAAGCTACTGAAATCCTTGCATTTGATTGGCTGAAAGCAAGTGCAGTCAGTAAAAGTCAACAACTGCTTCTTTCATGACATGGTCTCCACAGCCCCAATTGCATGAAAGTTACTATTATAATAACTTTGCCATGCAATGGTGTCTTTTTTTTTTATCCATAATTTTGATGGGCTGTTGAACATTGTTACCATGGTAGCTACAATGTACCATTGGATGGCGAAGTTACCATAATTAATAGTAACTTTTTGCAACGGGACCCAGGAATGATCTTTTTCAAAAGATCATTTTTTGATAATATTTTAGGGGAACCTCCTCCACAAAATGACGTGAACATATTTATAACAACTAGATTTTAATTCGTCATGAGGACGAATTAGGTGGTCTGTCATGATTTTTCATTCAGTGTCGGCTAATGTTGTATGAAATGAATCATTTAGATATGATTGATAATCTTGATCATAGACATCATAGGAATGCATTTTGACCATTGCTAAATGTGATTATTAATGTGGTGATGACAACCGTGATGATTATAATGATGGTGGTGATAATGCAATACGGTAAATACAAAATTAAGTTTGGAGCACGTAAAATGCCTTAAAAACTCCTCAAAAATTTCAGACGATTTACCGAAATTGGCTTTCCAAAATTGCGCAATAAAAGGCGCCTTCATTTTCAGAGCAGTTAATTTTTAATGGACAGTTTCATATTTTTTATGCAAAATCTTTTTAAAATTTCTTTCTACTGTCAGCAATTTTTCTTTTAAGATTTCAAGCAAGAATTTCCACAATGTCAGTGGGTATCAATTTCACAGAGTGCTTGAAAATTCTTAGGTGATACTTTTTGAAAACTAAAATATCTTAAATATTTTTATTCAAAATTTCTGCTAAATTTCAATTATTTTTAATGAGAAGTTTCGCAATGATACATTTTCACAGCATTCACTTCAAAACTCATCATCAGTGGTGTATTTGATAAAAGAATTAAGTAGAATTTTTTGAGGGGAAATATTTGCAAAATTTCTGCAAATTCCTAAACATTTCACATAATATTTTCCGTCAAGAATTTTCAATATCCATTTATTAATTGTGTATGACTTTAACATTTACTTGAAAATTCTTTCTTGATGATTTTACTGAAAAAGTCAGGTAAAAGATTCAAATACTGGCAATTTTCCCGCAAAATTTCGGGAAAATTAGTATTTTACTAAATTGCACTATTTTTAATTTCACAGAAGGTATCTGAAAATTTGTTATATGTTATATTTAGAAAAAATAACCAAATAGAAAAAAATCCAGGATTTTCCGCAAAATGTCTAGAATGAAATTAATCAACCAAATAGCGTTTCAATGCATAAATGATGTTTTACAATGTTAAAACTACATCTTAAAAAGTTCCGGCAATATTAAAAAAAATGTCCTACATAAAAAAACGCAAAGCAAGTGGGCTTGATATTTTCAGCAAGACCGTACAATTGATTAATAAAGCATTTTCATGAAAAAATTCTCAAAAATTAGGTCCAGAAAAAATTTACAAAAACTTAAACAGGTAATAACACACTAATGCTGTGGTTGAAAGTGAAAATCATTCACACATTATTTGTAGAGGATTGTTTTCACTACATCATATCGAAATTTGAGAGAAGATTGACTAGTAATAACGAAGATATGGTCAAATATGCATAAATACGTTGACGTAATTGCGAAAAAGTTTAATTTTCACTTCTAACGTAATTTTGACGTTATTACGCAATCTCCAGATGATATTTTGACTATATCCAAGAGTGAGGAAAAGTAGGGGGTCAACGGACTCCCTGAAGAGCTACAGTGAATTTTATATAGGCATATTTTTGCCCACTTATGACTTATTTTGCGAGTTTGCACGCGCGTGTAATGCAAATTTGAATGGACGCGCATTCCCGTATTATTGGCCGTAAGAGGCTGAATGAGGTATCAAATTAATCAGAAGCTAATGGACAATGGACAGACATAAAATAAATGATGACTCGAAGATGCATACCGATGGTAGGTGCAAGAACGCGCACGCATACCTGTGCGCGCGCAAATTCTTGACATGCTCAAAATAACCTGAAACGTACCCAAACTTGACCACGGTTGATTTGGGGAAGTTTTAAATTTTGACGCGCGCGTACGTGCGCGTCGTGACCTTTGCATGACCTCTGATGACATGTCCTGATGACCTGTCACCTGAACTTGATATGATGCAAATATGGATGATTTTTTATGATTAGTTGCGGTGATATGATCAATAATTCATTTTTACAAAATGGCGCCTAGATGACGTCATCATGATTTGATAACCTTGA
Source organism: Lytechinus pictus (assembly GCF_037042905.1). Taxonomy (NCBI): domain Eukaryota; kingdom Metazoa; phylum Echinodermata; class Echinoidea; order Temnopleuroida; family Toxopneustidae; genus Lytechinus; species Lytechinus pictus. The sequence goes on from NC_087263.1 coordinate 1,405,625, forward strand.
AAAGTTTCGTTTCGCGATTCCATAATAATTTCCATACATGACATGAAAATCAAGAAATTTGACAAGCCCGATTTTGAGATAAAGTGGGAACAAAATTTGGCAATAAAAATAAATAAAGTAAATTCTGACGAATATAATAGGTGATCTGTCATATTCATGACAGACCACCTAAAAAGGAAAAAAAAAAAAAAAAAAAAAAGGCAGGCAAGGTTTGAACCACCGACCCCAGCTTTACTAGTCAGGTGCGTTATCCAGTCGACCACAATGTTTCCGACAGACGGCAAATGCAAAACAGGAAACATATTGTCAATGTAAATTTTTGCAAGTAGAAAATTGGCATGATGACAAACCTCTACAAGTTCTAGTTTTGAGAATAGCACAAGCTTTAAAATGATACAATGGACATATTGTCTAAAGGGTACATTCTAAGCTAAAAGATATTGAAAATTTGGCGAGAAATAACCAATATTTACGGAATTAGAATCAATTTACATGAGTGTGGTGACATCATGAAACAGAAAACGTTAATTTTTAGTTCCGACGCCATTTTGATGACGTCACGATGTTTTTAAGGGTCAAATGTGGCATGAAATCATATCTCCTTTTCATACTCTATTCGAATAGGAAAAAAAAATTGGGGGTCAACGGACTCCCTGAAGAGCTACAGTGAATTTTATATAGGCATATTTTTGCCCACTTATGACTTATTTTGCGAGTTTGCACGCGCGTGTAATGCAAATTTGAATGGACGCGCATTCCCGTATTATTGGCCGTAAGAGGCTGAATGAGGTATCAAATTAATCAGAAGCTAATGGACAATGGACAGACATAAAATAAATGATGACTCGAAGATGCATACCGATGGTAGGTGCAAGAACGCGCACGCATACCTGTGCGCGCGCAAATTCTTGACATGCTCAAAATGACCTGAAACGTACCCAAACTTGACCACGGTTGATTTGGGGAATTTTTAAATTTTGACGCGCGCGTACGTGCGCGTCGTGACCTTTGCATGACCTCTGATGACATGTCCTGATAACCTGTCACCTGAACTTGATATGATGCAAATATGGATGATTTTTTATGATTAGTTGCGGTGATATGATCAATAATTCATTTTTACAAAATGGCGCCTAGATGACGTCATCATGATTTGATAACCTTGAAAAGTTTCGTTTCGCGATTCCATAATAATTTCCATACATGACATGAAAATCAAGAAATTTGACAAGCCCGATTTTGAGATAAAGTGGGAACAAAATTTGGCAATAAAAATAAATAAAGTAAATTCTGACGAATATAATAGGTGATCTGTCATATTCATGACAGACCACCTAAAAAGGAAAAAAAAAAAAAAAAAAAAGGCAGGCAAGGTTTGAACCACCGACCCCAGCTTTACTAGTCAGGTGCGTTATCCAGTCGACCACAATGTTTCCGACAGACGGCAAATGCAAAACAGGAAACATATTGTCAATGTAAATTTTTGCAAGTAGAAAATTGGCATGATGACAAACCTCTACAAGTTCTAGTTTTGAGAATAGCACAAGCTTTAAAATGATACAATGGACATATTGTCTAAAGGGTACATTCTAAGCTAAAAGATATTGAAAATTTGGCGAGAAATAACCAATATTTACGGAATTAGAATCAATTTACATGAGTGTGGTGACATCATGAAACAGAAAACGTTAATTTTTAGTTCCGACGCCATTTTGATGACGTCACGATGTTTTTAAGGGTCAAATGTGGCATGAAATCATATCTCCTTTTCATACTCTATTCGAATAGGAAAAAAAAATTGGGGGTCAACGGACTCCCTGAAGAGCTACAGTGAATTTTATATAGGCATATTTTTGCCCACTTATGACTTATTTTGCGAGTTTGCACGCGCGTGTAATGCAAATTTGAATGGACGCGCATTCCCGTATTATTGGCCGTAAGAGGCTGAATGAGGTATCAAATTAATCAGAAGCTAATGGACAATGGACAGACATAAAATAAATGATGACTCGAAGATGCATACCGATGGTAGGTGCAAGAACGCGCACGCATACCTGTGCGCGCGCAAATTCTGGACATGCTCAAAATGACCTGAAACGTACCCAAACTTGACCACGGTTGATTTGGGGAAGTTTTAAATTTTGACGCGCGCGTACGTGCGCGTCGTGACCTTTGCATGACCTCTGATGACATGTCCTGATGACCTGTCACCTGAACTTGATATGATGCAAATATGGATGATTTTTTATGATTAGTTGCGGTGATATGATCAATAATTCATTTTTACAAAATGGCGCCTAGATGACGTCATCATGATTTGATAACCTTGAAAAGTTTCGTTTCGCGATTCCATAATAATTTCCATACATGACATGAAAATCAAGAAATTTGACAAGCCCGATTTTGAGATAAAGTGGGAACAAAATTTGGCAATAAAAATAAATAAAGTAAATTCTGACGAATATAATAGGTGATCTGTCATATTCATGACAGACCACCTAAAAAGGAAAAAAAAAAAAAAAAAAAAGGCAGGCAAGGTTTGAACCACCGACCCCAGCTTTACTAGTCAGGTGCGTTATCCAGTCGACCACAATGTTTCCGACAGACGGCAAATGCAAAACAGGAAACATATTGTCAATGTAAATTTTTGCAAGTAGAAAATTGGCATGATGACAAACCTCTACAAGTTCTAGTTTTGAGAATAGCACAAGCTTTAAAATGATACAATGGACATATTGTCTAAAGGGTACATTCTAAGCTAAAAGATATTGAAAATTTGGCGAGAAATAACCAATATTTACGGAATTAGAATCAATTTACATGAGTGTGGTGACATCATGAAACAGAAAACGTTAATTTTTAGTTCCGACGCCATTTTGATGACGTCACGATGTTTTTAAGGGTCAAATGTGGCATGAAATCATATCTCCTTTTCATACTCTATTCGAATAGGAAAAAAAAATTGGGGGTCAACGGACTCCCTGAAGAGCTACAGTGAATTTTATATAGGCATATTTTTGCCCACTTATGACTTATTTTGCGAGTTTGCACGCGCGTGTAATGCAAATTTGAATGGACGCGCATTCCCGTATTATTGGCCGTAAGAGGCTGAATGAGGTATCAAATTAATCAGAAGCTAATGGACAATGGACAGACATAAAATAAATGATGACTCGAAGATGCATACCGATGGTAGGTGCAAGAACGCGCACGCATACCTGTGCGCGCGCAAATTCTTGACATGCTCAAAATGACCTGAAACGTACCCAAACTTGACCACGGTTGATTTGGGGAATTTTTAAATTTTGACGCGCGCGTACGTGCGCGTCGTGACCTTTGCATGACCTCTGATGACATGTCCTGATGACCTGTCACCTGAACTTGATATGATGCAAATATGGATGATTTTTTATGATTAGTTGCGGTGATATGATCAATAATTCATTTTTACAAAATGGCGCCTAGATGACGTCATCATGATTTGATAACCTTGAAAAGTTTCGTTTCGCGATTCCATAATAATTTCCATACATGACATGAAAATCAAGAAATTTGACAAGCCCGATTTTGAGATAAAGTGGGAACAAAATTTGGCAATAAAAATAAATAAAGTAAATTCTGACGAATATAATAGGTGATCTGTCATATTCATGACAGACCACCTAATAATAGCTGGATATACTAAGTGCTTTTTGCCTGAGTATACAAAGCGCTGTTATAATTACCTTGGCTTTACTTGTAGCTGTGTTGCCATATAGGCGCTGAAGCATTCAAGGAATTTCTTCCTACCGGGTACCTATTTACCTCACCTGGGTCGAGTGCAGCACAATGTGGGTAAATTTCTTGCTGAAGGAAAACATGCCATGGCTGGGAATCAAACCCACGTCCCTCAGTTTGAAAGACGAGAGTCGTAACCACTAAACTACGATGCCCCTCATCAGGGCTTTCTTATTACTGTTTAAATACAAATGCCCGTATTCTGAAGTCAGGTTTAACTTAATCTCAGGTTGAAAGTTGTTGTTTAAGTATGGATAGCCAATTGTTACATAAATCACTAACAGTAGAGATATCATATTTCAGCTCATTTGGCTCTCAAGTCATTCATAATTATCTAGGAAGGATAAATATATGATTTTAGCACAGAGTTAGACCATGGTCTAAGTTAAAACTGACTTCAGAATACGGGCCATAATGTTGGGATGGATATGCCTTGGAGGGTGACCCAACATTTGCTCCTGTGAAAATTGCTCCGGGCTTAATTTCGTGTAATTAGATGTAGGGTTAGGGCTGCAAAAGGGTTTTATGTTAGGTTTCGGGTAGGGTATAGTATTAACCCTAAGAAGACTGGGGGGGGGGGCTGATTCAGCCCCCCCCCTCTAAATTTTTGACGATAACTCCGCCACGCAATTTTTTTTTATTGCGTAGCTCACTGACTTTTCTTTCAAGTCTCGTGCAACTTTTTAGACCAAAATTGTGACCCTCGGTTACGCGGTTCCGAAATTACAGAGCTTGCATACCCAAAATTGCTCAAAAACGTGAATTTGTGCACAAATCCAATGCAAATAGTTTTTGTAGCCAAAATTCATAAATGTATCATTATTTTCACTTTTACTGATTAAAATCAATTAATTCCATCTTCTTTATGGTCAGAATAAACTCGACATTTTTCATTGAAAGAACAATATAAAACAAAAAGTAAAAAAACAGAGAAATACATAAGAAATTTCAAAAACAATAAAATACATAAGAAAATAAAGCTGATGTTGAAATTTTTTTAAAGTACATTTGATCAGATCCCTATAAAGAGTCTGTGTACCAAATATAAGCATTTTAGGGGCATTATTTAGTTACATGTAATTAGAGCAAACTTTTGATTTCATGCATAAATTAGCATAATTAATTACCAATGAGATTTTTTCAGAATTTGATCTTATAGTTTTGGAGACTATGCCATGGGCAACGCATTTGCCGATCTTCGTCCCGATCATGCGATCGACGGCCGAGATCATAAGGGGGGCTGAATCAGCCCCCCCCCCCCTCAGTCTTCTTAGGCGTCAAAATAGCCCAGTCTAGTTAGTGTTAAACCCAGGGTTGAAGTTATTCAAAAAGTGTGTGGAATTAGAGCGGAGTAGTTGTCGCCAGAGAAAATTTTAAGAAACCTCCTTTGACACTGGGTGATTATGCTATAGCACACAATTTCCATGAACCCCATAATGCATTCTGGTACTACACAAACATGCTCAATCTCCAACAGTGCAACCAAAACTGAGAATAAGTGTATAATACAAACATATTTGTCCATGTTCACAACATACAAAAACATATAAATCTACTAGTATAGTCATGACCATAGCCTTTAATATGATGACCGTTGGATTCCTGTGTCTGCTCAAACCCATTTCCTTTCTTCTTTCCTGTTGACAGAGCCATGAACCCTGTACCGATCGTTGACAAGGTCCTCGATGTGATTCTTCTGGTTTACCATCTTATACCCACCTGGGTCAGTCAGTGGAAGCTGATTAGGGATGGCGTCTTTAAGCAGTTAGTCATGGTTACAAGGGTGAGATTACATGTATTGCTGCTAGATAGACAAATAGAAAGACACACCGAAAGAAAGAAAGAAAGAAAGAAAGAAAGAAAGAAAGAAAGAAAGGAAGGAAGGAAGGAAGGAAGGAAGGAAGAAAGAAAGAAAGATATTCACAGACAGACAGACTGGTTTACCATCTTTTATCACTACCTGGGTTAGTGGGTGGAAGCTGATTAGGGAAGGTGTCTTTAAGTAGTTATGGTTACAATGGTTGCTTTGTAATTGATAGGCACACAGACTGACAGACAAACTAGTTTAAATAGCATCTGATAAAATCTGGGAAGGTGTCTTCAAGCAGTTAGTCGTGGTTACAAGGGTGAGATTATTGCTGCTCCGTTACTGATAGACAGACACACAGACTGACAAACACACTGACAGACAGACTGGTTTGGCATCTTATCACTACCTGGGTTAATAGTCGATGGGAGCTGATCACGGAAAGTGTCTTCAAGCAGTTAGTCATGGGTAAAACGTTTGCTTCATGAGTGATAGGCAAAAAAAACAGACAGCTAGACAGACAGACAAATAGATAGATAGGTAGAAAGATAGGCGTGGTTAGATCTCCAGACTTTGAACCACATTGTTGATTTTTAAATAGCTTCAGTGACATTCCAGTGTCTCGACATTATGTAATATTGAGTTTTCTTTTCATTATTATTACCATTAATTTGCCAATATGTCCTTGAAAAGACAGCCGAAAACAGATAAGATTCGAAGTCATTTTCACTTGTGTTTTGCTTCACAGAGTTTTGATAATGGAGAGACGTGGACAATAGCCAAAGATATCACTGCATCTACACTTGGACAGATGAAGCCTCCCCCAGCACTATATGCACCAGGTAAGAGAGAGAGGGGGTTGTGGCGTGCGCCTGTAATCCAAGCTACGTGGGGAAGTTACAAATTGATGCAGAGGTTCGAACCCTGGTCACGTCTTTCGGATGGTGACGTTAAAGGTCGGTCCCAGACGTAAATAATCATATCTGATCGATACACGTCTGACAAAACTCAAATACACACGCACAGGGGGTAGAGAGAGAGAGAGAGGGGGGTAGAGATGGGGAGGGGGGAAGAGAGAGGAGAGGTGAATGCCTGGGGGGTAGTCTGCAGATTCAGACCTTCAACTTTGCAATTTACATAGTACATATTGCAAAGTCTGTACTAGTGAGACTAGATTCACTATATACTGTGGCTTGCTCTACCACTGTACAGACACAATTGACACAGACATACATGTATGATGAATTGGAAATAAACCTACACTAGTGGTGCTATGTATGTACCTTTCCAATAATCTGTGAATTATGTTGTCTGCACATAATATGCATTTCAGCCTTGGGACTACAGTTTGTTTAAAACCACAATGATTGAAATGAATAAAACTTGTTATTTTTTTTTTCAGGACCTGGGCATGGTATTCAGCTGAAATCTGGAAGATTGCTTGTAGCTGGGAATTATTTTGTCAAAGACGAGGTTGGACCATTATTACGTAAGTCATGTGATACCTATGGATTACTATGTACGATGGCACAACATCTGATCCGTCTTCAATTCAATTCAATTCAAAATGGTTTATTAATAATGTAACACTCTATTTTATCGTGGATATTATTATAGAATTCTTCGATGGCAAGATGAATAGAGTGTCACTTCAACAACACACGCCTAACAGAAAAATACACTTCACTCCAGTCATTTATAGTTATATCTCGTAGTTTAATTAATACTTGTAGATTATGATAGGTGAAGTATAGAACATTCTGCAAGTGATGATAATGGTTGAAACTAGAAGTATGGAACCTCACCCATAGGTGGAGAGGCACCCTGGAGAAAGAACACTGAATTATAAAAGGGTGGGCTTTTATACAGTAGAATGGAATGTCGGAATGTCATTAATGACCATAACGGAGACCATACAAACAGCACATGTTACTAGGGTGATTGACCATAGTTTAGGAAATTGGCTATACAATCTCCTAATATTTATATAAAAGTTAGGTCCTACCTTAATTCTTGCTCGCCAGAAGATAGAATGGGGTCCAGCCGCTCAGATTAATTGCACAAATCCGTGAATAGAAATATATACACTTCACAATTTCAAATAGATTAGAAAAAGGGACAGATGTCACAAAATTACTCGTGAAGTAATGAGCTCATTAAATATGCAGAGTGAATATAGACTTCGAAGGAGTGGAAGTGACGGTAAGAAGTAAGAGTTGGAAAATGTAGAGAGATAAGTATAAGTTGATCCTCCACAAGATTTGAGTCGATCCTCACTAGTAGCTGGATGAGATGGTCAGCATGAGTGGTCAGGACGAAGGCAGAGAGTAGAGTGATGATGTGGTAGAGAAAACAAGTTGTTTTTACCAACATCAGAAAAGATGAGACAAAGAAATAAGCGCCAAAAAGGGGGCAAAACACAGTTGAGAAGAACAAAGAAGAGAGAAGCAGACTGTGAGAAAAGCAAACATGCAAGCATCTCTGTATGATGTTGTATACCTGCAAGTTCATTGCAATAAACAAGGAACAATGAAAGGATGTTTGCTACAAGTCTAGGAACAAAAGAAAGGTTGTTTCTCAATATAAGAATGTGTTTGCCAAGTAGATTTGGGCACGAAATTGTCTTGCTCTGTGAATGTACAGTATTGTAGTACATACACATGGCGTGAACAAGTGAGAATATATGAAATTGGAAATAAAAGAAAGAATTTATATACATATACAGAATGTTGAAATATAAATGAAAATATATACAAGGAAAGAATATATAGATGTAGATATATAAAAAGATATAGTCAAGTCACTACAGTAGCTCCCCCCTAGATTTGTACCGAATAGAAATGTAGTAACAAATCGACAAGGGAAAGTAAAAGGGAACTTGGCTATATAAAACAAGAAAATAAAAGGAGTGGAAACATCAGTGAATTTTGAGAACTGTTTCAACCGTCTCCGAAAAATTGAACGTACTTGGCAGGAAACCTGACATGGCGACCAGAACGGGTCTTACGAATTTCGGGAGGCATATGCTTGTCATCAGGATCCCCTGCCAAGTCCGTGGAGTTGGATTGTTGATGAACTTGGTCAGGTGGATCTTGATGATGAAATGGAGTGGTCGCCCCCTGCTCGATGAAAGCCGGTTTCAGTCTGTCGACACTGACATTTTCATGTTTACCATTATAATCGATGGTAAAATACTTGTCAGTGCGACGGATGACTCGGAAGGGTCCTCTGTATGGAGGCTGCAGTGGCTTTTTAACAGCATCATCTCTTAGAAAGATGTGAGATGAAGAATGCAGTTCAGGATGTACCTGCGTTCGAGTGTGCTGTTCTCGAGTAGGAGTGGGATGTAATTCCCGCATCATTCTCTTTAGTCTGTGGGCATAGTTAGATGGGTCATCGGCAGAATCAATTTGTGAAGGAGCCACAAATTGTGCAGGTAGAGTGACTGTAGTCCCAAATACTAGTTCTGCTGCAGAGCATCCAATGTCCGCCTTGATTGCTGTGCGTATACGTAGCAAGACTAAAGGGAGTGACTCAGTCCAACGGACCTTGTTATGAGCTTTGAGAGAGGCTTTAAGTTGGCGATGAAAACGCTCCACTAAACCATTTGCGGCAGGATGGTATGCTGTTGTGCGGATGCGTTTAGTGCCAAGGAGGTTGGTGAGTGAAAGGAAAAGTGCTGACTCAAATTGCCTACCTCTGTCTGTTGTTATGGTAGTAGGTGCGCCAAACACTGCTACCCATCTGGCCACAAATGCTCGCGCTACCGTCTCCGCAGTGATGTCTGGGATAGGGATAGCTTCTGGCCATCTGGTGTAGCGATCAACACAAGTAAGAAGATAATTGTTACCCTCTGATGAAGGAAGCGGGCCAACAAGATCAATGTGCACATGAGAGAAGCGTGCATCAGGTGAAGTGAAAGTACCAAGTGGTGATTTGGTGTGCCGATGTACTTTACACTTTTGACAGTCGAGGCATGTTTTGGCCCATTTCCTAACATCAGCGTTGATGCTAGGCCAAACAAAGCGCTCTGTAATGAGCTTTTGAGTAGCTCTGATTCCTGGATGAGAAAGTCCATGAAGGGAATCAAAGAGAGCTCTTCTATGTTTGACTGGTACCAAAGGCCTGGCAGTACCAGTTGATATATCGCACAGAATTGTAGTGCTAGAACCTGGGAGAGCAATTGACTTGAGTTGAAGTGAGGAATCTTTCACCTCAGTTTCATCTTCCTGGTCTTTTGCGATGGCCGCAAAGTCTATGATTGAGGAAGAATCAACTCTGTCAATATACAGACGAGAGAGGGCGTCTGCTGCTGTGTTCTCCTTACCTGAAATGTGCTGTATATCAGAAGTGAACTGAGAAATGAAATCGAGTTGTCGGATTTCACGTGGCGAATGCCTATCCGGTTTCGATTTGAGTGCATGAGTAAGAGGTTTGTGGTCAGTGTAAATAGTAAATGACCTACCTTCAAGTAGATGGCGAAAGTGCTTGATACCCAGATATGCTGCAAGCAACTCCCTACCAAAAGTGCTGTATTTGGTTTCAGCGGGTTGTAACCTCTTAGAGAAGAAAGCCAGAGGTTGCCAAACTCCATCTACTCGTTGTTGGATAGCTCCCCCAACTCCTACGTCAGAAGCGTGGACTAGTAGGCACAAGGGAACATCAGTGCGAGGGTGCACAAGAACAGTAGAGTTAGCCAATTGATCTTTAGCATGATTGAAAGCAAGAAGCTCTTTCTCTCCAAGATCAATTGGCATGTTCTTTTTTGTTCTGTTTCTCAACAGATCAGTCAGTGGTTGCAGCACCTCTGCACAACGAGGAATGAATTGCCTGTAGAAGTTTATCAATCCCAGGAATTCTCGAAGTTTGGTGAGTGACGTAGGTGCGGGAAAATCACGGATGATTTTCACTTTGTCGCTAAGAGGGCGGATTCCGGTGTTGTCCACCATATGTCCGAGAAAAGATAGTGATGAAGCACCAAACTGACACTTCGAGGGATTGACGATGATGCCATACTCCTGCAGGCGATCGAAAAGCTGACGGAGATGTGTCACATGTTCATCCTTAGAGGAACTGGCTACCAGTACATGTACATGTATATCATCCAGATAAACATAGACAAATGGGAGGCCGCGAATGACGGTGTCCATCAATCGCTGGAATGTTTGTGCTGCATTCCTAAGGCCGAATGGCATTCGAACGAATTCGAATAAGCCGAATGGAGTGGTCACGGCAGTCTTGTGAATGTCGCTAGGCTCGACTGGGATCTGATGATATGCCCTAACGAGATCAATTTTGGAAAAAATTGTCTTATCTGCAAGAGTTGAAGAGAAATCTTGCAAGTGTGGGATAGGGTATCGATCCGGGACCGTGCGAGCGTTGAGCAAGCGATAATCACCACAAGGCCGCCAGTCCCCTGGCGTTTTCTTGGGAACCATGTGCAATGGACTTGACCAGTTGCTCTCAGATTGTCGGATAATGCCAAGTTCAAGCATGTGCTCGAACTCTGCCTGGGCAATTCTCTGACGATCTGGAGCAAGTCGACGAGGGCGCGCTGCCGCGGGCGGGCCTCGAGTTGGGATGTGATGCGTGGTAGTATGTTTCACTTCTGAGTGCTTGTAAACCGGTCGTGTGATATCCGGATACTGACGGAGAATGGAGTGAAACCGCTCTGATGAGTCATGTTGAACATACATCGGGCTAATGGTACCAGTATATGAACCACATCCCTGGACTGTAAGAGTGGTTGTGGTGTCTATCAATCGGCGGTGTTTGATATCCACCAACAGTCCAAACTGGTCAAGAAAATCGGCACCCAAAATCGGCGTAGGTATGTCTGTCACAACAAATATCCAGCGGAAAACACGCCGTAAACCGAGATCAAGTGTGAAAGACTTTTGTCCGAAAGTCTTGATTGGTGATCGATTTACAGCCTGTAGTTGGATATTTGTCGCGTCAACCCTAGCCGGTTTTCCCAATTTTGAATGAGGGAAAATGCTCACCTCAGCACCTGTGTCGACGAGATAGCGTGTACCAGTGTACTTGTCGTTGACGAAGAAAAGGCGACTGGGTTGGGTGCTGCCAAGGGGGTTAGTCGCCGCTATTCCTTGGCGGGACCGTTTCCCTGGGCTTGACTTGAGAAAGAGCAAGGACTGATGCACTTTTGAGCACTGCTCCCATGCTTCCAGTGATACCAGCACTGGGCACCTGCATGCTGTTTACAGTGATGCGGGCTGCGCGAAACCGACTTGCGCTGTCGACTACGAGTCCATCTCTGGTTTTCCAGCATGGAGCAGGTTAATGCTTGAACCTGCATTGTGAGCTGGTCAACCTGAGCGGAGAGTTGGTCGATTGGAGAAAGGAAAGATTCAGGAGTAGAAGAAACATTAGGGATAGTCATGTTGTAGGGTTAAGAAAAATTGAGGAGTAGAAAGGAAACAAAAATAGCGAAATAAGAATAGCGAAGTGAGAGAAATGAATAGAGGGCGATAAAAGAAAATTAAGGATTCAGGATCACGTCGGGGTCACCAGTTTAGGAAATTGGCTATACAATCTCCTAATATTTATATAAAAGTTAGGTCCTACCTTAATTCTTGCTCGCCAGAAGATAGAATGGGGTCCAGCCGCTCAGATTAATTGCACAAATCCGTGAATAGAAATATATACACTTCACAATTTCAAATAGATTAGAAAAAGGGACAGATGTCACAAAATGACTCGTGAAGTAATGAGCTCATTAAATATGCAGAGTGAATATAGACTTCGAAGGAGTGGAAGTGACGGTAAGAAGTAAGAATTGGAAAATGTAGAGAGATAAGTATAAGTTGATCCTCCACAAGATTTGAGTCGATCCTCACTAGCAGCTGGATGAGATGGTCAGCATGAGTGGTCAGGACGAAGGCAGAGAGTAGAGTGATGATGTGGTAGAGAAAACAAGTTGTTTTTACCAACATCAGAAAAGATGAGACAGAAATAAGCGCCAAAAAGGGGGCAAAACACAGTTCAGAAGAACAAAGAAGAGAGAAGCAGACTGTGAGAAAAGCAAACATGCAAGCATCTTGTAGTGATGTTGTATACCTGCAAGTTCATTGCAATAAACAAGGAACAATGAAAGGATGTTTGCTACAAGTCTAGGAACAAAAGAAAGGTTGTTTCTCAATATAAGAATGTGTTTGCCAAGTAGATTTGGGCAGGAAATTGTCTTGCTCTGTGAATGTACAGTATTGTAGTACATACACATGGCGTGAACAAGTGAGAATATATGAAATTGGAAATAAAAGAAAGAATTTATATACATATACAGAATGTTGAAATATAAATGAAAATATATACAAGGAAAGAATATATAGATGTAGATATATAAAAAGATATAGTCAAGTCACTACAATAGAAAACACATTTCACTTGGGAGGATAAACATGACAAGGATAGATTTCTACCATTGGGTTGTTAGGAAACAAAGCTTGTTTTGTATATGAGTACGAAGGAAACATTTCAAAGGGATTTGAAGTTGAGGGTTGTAATATCATGGACCTGGTAATATTGAGGGTTGTAATATGGGGTCTTACAATAAGTTGCCCAGAATGAATTTTGAGACTTTCATTTTGGAAAAGTTAAAAAAAGCACATCCTTAGCCCTCAAATGATACATAGCTTGTGAAGATTGCTCAACAATAACACACACAAATACTTGATTGAATGCAGATGAAACTAAGCGAGAGCTTCAAAATATAACGATAAAATATTTGAAATATAGGGTTCACTCAAGCATGAGATGTGCATACTGTGAAATCTCAGTGAAACTTCCAAGCAGTCTGTAATAACTTATGTCAAAGAAACTTGTGTACATGTACATGTATCATGTTTTTTATTCAACTTTGCAACTTGACATTTTGATGGTATAAAGAAGTAGAACTACTCTATCAGATAAGCGTTTCATTTTTTCATTTCATTTATTTATTCCAAATTCTCATTAAAAACATGCAACATACAAATCAAAGAATACATTATATACAAATAAAGATACAAAAATAGATATACATTTTATAAGAGAATAAATGAGAATATGTGGGAGCCAGCATAGGCCAATGGTCTTTCTAAGGCTGGGCTCCGAGACCATAATATAATCATATGAGTGGATAATAAGATTTTTTGCTTTTTGAAGATTATACTACAACTAACTATTTTAGCTATTTGAAGAGAACCTGCCCTGGCATCGCATTGTTGGTTTCTGTTTCTGTTTATGGTAACTCCGTAGGAACTCTGCAGGACAGCATTTTTTTGCTGGTAAACGCCAAGCTGGTGTATAGCCAATTACATGTACCTAGGAAACATTTTTATGTCTAGGTTAATCAGTCATAGTGGCTGACCTTAAAGACAACAGATATGACTCTCGGGCCTTTTTATCAAAGTGGAGACAATGGCAGAGTGAGGATTTGGACTCACAACCTTGCGATTGTGAGTCCAATGCTGTAACCACTGGACCACACGACCCCTGGTTTGGGCTGGCTGGTCACAATTCCTGTAAATGAAAAACACAACTCAAAAGTTGAATAATCAAGACATCAAAGTTGGTGCTTATCTCAGTGAATATTAAACCACCATGTCACTTTAGTACAAATGACCTTCCTCTGATCATGCGCAGAGTGGAATTACGAACTGGCTTATTACAATAGAATATACTAACACATCACGGTTGTCTCGGTGGTTGATATACAATACTCTTGGGTAATATTTATATAATGCAAACATATTTCACCTTCATACCATGAGAATATTATTTCAAGTTTATATTTACTTTTCAATGAAGGGATGTCGCCAGTGCTGTTTGAAGTATTCTGACAAAGATTGATTTGACTATGAGGTACATGAGGTACATTGAAAGAGGCTTGAATCAACGTGTGAGAAAATTCTGAAGAAAAATAAAAACTAAAGATAAAAGCTAAAAATGATATCTTGACCCCGTCTTACACTGAGTTACTAGGTTCCAATCAACCACAACAATGGAAATCCAGGGACATCAACATCTAAAATAAACGTTCAAAATACTTTCTAGATATGATGTAAATTCATAAGTTCATTGCTGTCTTGACAATGCAGTATGCTCCTCTTTTGTTTGTGCACATTTCCTGAAGAAAATCATATATTATGGATTTCCATGTAGTTGAAGTTGATTGGATCAATCGTAACTTTTTGTAAGACGGGGCCCTGAATAAAAGTGGTTTGATTGCACATTGGGCACTCTGCATAGTGGATATAGCACATTGTAAATCTATCAATATTACTTTTCAGATTATCTTGATAATTTTGATAACACCACCAATTATGCTAATGTGATCGCCAGTGATGACAATGGTGAGACCTGGTTCCTTGGCGGGAGAATACCGTTTGGGGTGGACCCATTCTGGAGACCAATTCACGGAAATGAAGCAACAGTGAGTATTAAAGATTTGGAGAGATAACTGGATGGATCGGTGGTTAGATGGATGGAAGGAAGGAAGGAACAGCCATTTTGTTCATTTTTATTCAATCCACTATTATGTAGCTATTACCAATAAAAAATGTTAGAACAATTTAGACTGAGGTATAAATAGTCGATTTGACATTTTCCGAACCTAGAAATGTTCTTTCCGATGAAGTTTTTTTCTTGATTCGTGTTCCTATGGGGTCCTAGAACAAATTCAGCTTGGTTGCCCAAAGTTGCCGTTTGGGCAATTTTGCTAATTTGCATAAATCCAAAATGGCCGCCAGATGCCATCTTAAAAACTTAACTTTTGAACCCCTTGCCCTAAAATGATGAGTAATGACTCTTTTTAGGGGTTTAGGAATGTGTAGAATCCATTTCTATTATTTTTGTAATATAACGTCATCTTCAGGTCAAATCCAAGATGGCCGCCAGATGCCATCTTGAAAAATTGACTTTTGATCCCCTTGCCCCAGAATGACGAGTAATACCTCTGTTTAGGGGTTTTGGGTGTGTAGAATCTCTTTCTGCTATCTATTTTGCAATATACGGTCATCTTCAGGTCAAATCCAAGATGGCCGCCAGATGACGCCATCTTGAAATATTAACTTGTGAACCCTTTGCCCCAGAATCATGAATAATAACTTTATTCGTGAGTCATTTGGTATGTTGATTAAATTTCTGATGTAATTTTGCTATAAAGGATAATCTTCAGATCAAATCCAAGATGGCCACCAAGCGCCATCTTGAAAAATTACTTTCCGAGGCTTACAGTGTAAGAGCTTATGTAAGGGGGTCTCAGTAAGAATACTAATTTCTTTTATTAATTCTCAAGTTTTAGTTCAAGGGGAAGTCAGATCTGAAATGTCAGACGTTCGACATTTACTTCTCACCTAAAAGAGATACTCTTTAGGTTTCGGCTATGATCAATTTTGTATTTGTATTTCTTTAAATGTCCATCCGTACGTTTGTACTCGAGGCTTTAAAGTCTTATTTGAATTTGAAAGTGTTTTCCCATATTTTTCATAAATCAAAGTGTCCAATGATAGGTAGGCATCAGTACGTCTCAAAAGACGATGGTGTAGCGCGCTATCATCTTCGAGAGTGGCTGTAGAGCTCCGCTCTAGAGTGGCAGTCTCTAAAGCAAATTTTGTACAGATGAAGGAGGATGGCGCTGAGACAGGTTCAGATAGAGATGCTGCCCTAGCCTTCCTTCTTGGTCTTTGGCCTAGCTGCCAATGTAGCATTCCGATTATTTTCTGACGTCTTGACCCCTGTACTTAGTAGCTCTCCATATAGATGGCGTCTATCATCTACATCTTCACAAGTGTTAGTGTTTATGCCGGCAAGTTTTATGTCACGTTTACAAGTGTGTTTATAACGGAGGTGATCTATCTGGGGACTAATCACACAGCTCACCTTACATTGGCGAATCCCTTCTAGGATTTGCCAAAGTTTCATCCGGCGAACATGAGTCACCTAAGGAGCAAAAATAAGCTGGGGATGCCAGCATGCACGTACGCTGAAGGGCCTTATATTTTCACTCTGTCCTGCCATTTAATGTGTAGTATACGTCCGAGGCATCTGACATGGAAGGTGTTTAGTCGCTTTTCTTGATCGGCGTACGTTTTCCCCCATGACTTATTTCCGTTTAGGGGCTTGGCCATGGCTGTGACAGAGTTTCCTATCCTGGTGCTTATGTTCTTGTCCAGTGAAAGGGAATTAGAGACAGATAGTCAATGCAAGGTAGGTGAGGAGTCCACCACAACCAAACGAGTGCGTGCTGTTGATAGAGATATCTGGAGGACAGTCAGTGTCTTGAGTCGATCAGGTTTTCTGTCTTACAGGGTCATCCAAATCCTTACATCATGTACATGCAAAAAACAGGCGGCTGTATGACTAGGTCTTGTAGGCCTACTCCAGCTTCTTTATGAAAGGCAGGGGCGACATCTCACGAATGAGAACCATCCTGACCATTGTTTTGGTACGTAGCCGGTCGATCGATGTTGAAGACTTTCCCATCTGCTCTGGTACGGATATGTAGATGCATTCTGGTCATTCGCCAAGTGCATACTCGGGAAGCATTGAGAAGAAGATCCTGAGTGTCAGGGCCAGGCCCAGCCTAATTGCTTCACGCCACTGCTCACAGGAACTGAGGGAAGCTACCAGATGTTCCAGCATTGTAGCAAACTGTTCACATGGAATGATATGACCATGGATCAGTCTTGGGGAGCCTATCTTCTACAGGAGGCTAAAAAGTGCACTCGTGCTGACCAAGTCAAAGGCTTTTGTCAGGACGAAATGATAATTATAAAGGAAGGTATTATAAGTTAACAAATTTTCTGAAAAATACGGAGAACTCACTTTTTAGTTAAAAAATAATACTTTGAAGTCCTTTCACTAGAAAAATATGGCTGGACATAAAAAAAATTATGAGCACTCCCGAAATAGGTCATAGCCCAAACCTTGAATTGTTTAATTCGAAGGTGAGCGGTTAATGACGAAATATATCAACCATCTGACCATCTGAGACCCTACTTAACCACTAAAAATTGAGAAATTAAAAGAATTGAATCATTCTTACTGAAATACCCTTACATGAGCTCCTACACATAAAAGTAAATCTCTTCAGGACAGCGTGTACGATTTTTGGGAGAGTACTTCGTTAAGGTTCAATAGTCTCGGGGGTAGTTTTTTTTTCAATATGGCGTTTACCGGCCATCTTTTTTTCTTTATCTGAATGATCCTATATTGCAAAATTATCAACAGAAATGGAATCAACATATTAAATAACTCACGAAAAGAGGTATTATTCATGATTCTTGGACAAAGGGTTCAGAAGGAAATTTTTCAAAATGGTATCATCGTGGTATCATCTGGCGGTCATCTTGGATTTGACCTGAAGATGACCGTATATTGCAAAATAGATAGCAGAAAGAGATTCTACACACCCCAAAACCCCTAAACAGAGGTATTACTCGTCATTCTGGGGAAAGGGGATCAAAAGTCAATTTTCAAGATGGCATCTGGCGGCCATCTTGGATTTGACCTGAAGATGACGTTATATTGCAAAAATGATTATAGAAAGGAATTCTACACACTCCTAAACCCCTAAAAAGAGTCATTACTCATCATTTTAGGGCAAGGGGTTCAAAAGTTAAGTTTTTAAGATGGCATCTGGCGGCCATTTTGGATTTATGCAAATTAGCAGAATTGCCCAAACGGCAACTTTGGGCAACCAAGCTGAATTTGTTCTAGGACCCCATAGGAACACGAATCAAGAAAAAAACTTCATCGGAAAGAACATTTCTAGGTTGGTGTATTGAGCCTACGGGACTGTCAAATCGACTAAAATGCTCTACCTTGCAGCAGTAAGTTACCTCCTTTCATTTATAATTATATTGCTAGTATCATAGTAAAAAGTTCTTTTGTATATTGTTAATAGCTTGCCAGTGGAAAAAAACAATTTCTTATTTTGTGTACAGAGACCCAGCTTTTATAATAATAATAGGCATTTATATAGCACCATCTATCTCGAAATGTTCTATTCCGAGGCGCGATGTTATTATTATTGTATCCCCCGAACAGAGTTCGGAGGATACTATGGATTTGGCCTCGTCCCGCCGCCGCAGAGATTTCCTTGTGAGCGCTCTATCAGCTGCATTTCTTCTCCGATCAACTTCAAATTTGGCATGAAGGTCGAGTATGGTATAGCGAAGCCGCATATCGATTTTGGTGTGGCCGGAGACATCGTTGGCATGGTAACAAGATTTTTTGTGGAAATAGCAGAGATGTCCTTGTGAGCGCTCTACCAGCTGCATTTCTTAACGATCATCTTCGAATGTAGCATGAAGGTCCATTATGGTAAAGCCAAGCCGCCTATTGATTTTGGTGTGGGCGGAGACACCGTTGCCATGGTAACAAGAGTATTTGCGGAAATAGAGATTTCCTGGTGAGTGCTCTACTGGCTGCATTTCTTCTCTGATCATCATCAAATGTGGCATGAAGGTCCATTATGGTAAAGCAAAGCCGCCTAGTGATTTTGGGGTGGGTGGAAATATGGTTGCCATGGTAACCATATATTTGTGGAAAATTTGGAAAAACCTGTAACTTCTGCTTTTTTTCCAGTTTGTCAAAATAGTTGGCACACAGAAGCAATATTGGAAGGTGAATCGAAGATGCCTATCATTTTTGGTTGGGGGTCTTAGGGTTAGGTTTGCAAAATATATCCAGATTGCTCTATAATTGTATTCCCCAACAGGTGATACTGGACAATACTTTAGGTTCTGCAGAGTCACGCTGTTGCATCATATTATTGTCATCAAATTTGGTACCCACAGGCAAAATGTGGGCAGGGTCATTGTCGCCATGACAATTGTATTTATTTGTCAAATTTCTGTGTGAGCTCTATATATCGCAATGACGGATGACGCGGTGGGTTCGGGGGATTCATGTACATGTGCTCGGCGGCGCGACCCGCCGAGCATCTCTAGTTATTACCCCGGCTTTAGCTCGAGCCGCCTGTCAGCACCCATGCATTCAAGGAATTAATCCTGCCGGATACCCATTCACCTCACCTGTGTTGAGTGCAGCACAATGTGGATAAATTTCTTGCTGAAGGAAATTACGCCATGGCTGGGATTTGAACCCACCACCCTCTGTTTCAAAGCTAGGAGACTAATCCACTGGGCCACAACGCTCCACACGGACCTTGCTTACTTTTTAGTGATGCCAAATCAAAAGCAATGATTGATAAGGTTATTAAAGTTTTTTCTTAAAATTCTTCAATATTTTATAGACCATCTTTCCTTTGTTTATGTCTTTTAATAATTTTTTTTTGTCTTTCATTCATCCACAGGCTGTAGAGGTTGATAAGGGCCATGTTTGTATAAATGGCCGAACCCTTCACGCTGATCTGACGCGGGTCGTTGCCATCAGCGAGAATGGGGGCGAGACCTTTGGGGCGGGGCGTCTAGCCAGAGAGCTGGTAGAACCAGGTTATAGGTTAACTGATGAAAATTTTGTCATTCCTGCAAAGGCTGGTGGTTGCCAGGTACGTGTAGCTGCATTTTTAAGTTGTTTTTTTCTTCCATTTTGGGGTTAAAATGCCTATAAACACGGCCTGAGTGTATCAGAGCTACCAAGTAGTTCTGATTTTCTGTATTTCTTATTGAAGAATGAGAAGAATAGTTATGGTTTCATACAAAATACTGATTTCTATTTAAGTTTCACTTTTTATGTGTTTCTATATGGGATTTTTTTGAAAAATGCTGATTTCTTCACCAAAATACTGATTTTCAGCTTTTGAAATACAGAAATGTTTTTGTTCATGTTGGGCAGATGCAGTGTATGGTTTTAACACTATAATTGGTTGCCTGAGGCACTCTGCTCTTAAATTGGATGATGATGATAAACTGTTGTTGTTAACTACATGTACCTTATATTAGGTCAATAGATTAAAATCTTGATGTACATGTATGTAATCGAGCAAGTAATGAAATCTATATATAGTGTACATGTTGAAAAGATATAATCATTTTTTAAAACACAGTGAGTAGCTTGCTGTTATGTAGCCATTTTGCAGCCCTTTTGTCTCCATATTTGTAGCTGTTTTTATAGTGTTTTTGAAAAACTGCTAAAAAATGGCTATGATTTTTGCACTACTGCATATTAATCAATGACATTGAGCGTTGCATACAATGTACGCGTCAGCATTTATTTGCAACAAATTATAGTTAAATCTTTGTGAAACACCCCCCTGGCTTTGTCACATTTTAAGACAGTTATGATTTCTATTTCATATAAAAACTTGAGGTACATTTTAATTACATTACTACACTTTGAAGATATTTTATTACTAAAGAGAAATCAAGATGGTCGAAATTTGCTGTTTTCTCAATTCTATTCATTTTTCAAAAGGGCTACAACATGGTTATAAATAGGTGAGAAAATGTCTACGAAAAAACAATGAATGTCTATGCCACCAGAAACATATTTTTCTCCTTTTTATAAAGTTGATTCATCCCTTTAAATCATTCTTCTCTTTATACAGGCCAGTATGATAGGATTTCCAGCGCCCCGCCCCTACGTCACAGACTCCGGCACGTGGGTCCTCTTCTCTAACCCCGCGTCGCCCAAGTTTCGCGAGCGCCTCTCGATACGCCTCAGCAAAGATGGATGCAAGACGTGGAGCCCCGCATGGAACGTATTTTCAAATTTCTCTGGCTATTCGGACCTCACGTACTTCGAGATGAGAAATCCAATCACGGGTCTAAAATCGCAAAATTTTGCTGTTTTATTTGAAGCTGGCAACACAACATCTCACGATAGTATTATGTTAAAAATGTTTAATATAGAATCCCTTTTAGGTGGACTCGATAAAGGGAAATTAAAATTTGATCCAGCAGTTTGAAATTTTGTGTTTTAGATCTGTGGGGTGTTTCACAAAGATTTAAGCAGGTCTTAGAGTCGCACTTCAATGCTGACGCACGCGCGATATGTAACACGCAATCTGATTGATAGATGCGCGGTCGTACACATCCCATGCACATGATCTGACCAATGTGGTGATGTCTTCTGTACCGTACGCAACTTGGAATTGAAGTGTGACTTAAGTCACCTTTATATCTTTGTGAAACACCCCCAGGGTTTATTTATACTTAGTTCTCCATGAGAACCTCTTTAGTGTGCTGGCATTAGGGAGTATTAGATTGCAAAATGAAACAGTGGACTGCTTCGTAGTGACGTCATCTCAAGGCATTCCGCATGAGCTGCATTCTCTCCATCATTCATTTATTAAATTGAGAATGTGAATGTCGCGATTCTATCATGTGCGTGATGTCATTGCAAGCCGACTTCTGTGGCCGTTTCACGTCAAGTGCAATCTAACAGGTCCTATGTATGATAAACATGTCCTACTTGACTTTGCCAACACAAATGATTAGACTGGGATATAGTTTCCGTTCATTCACTCTGAGAGACCTTACCGGTCTGAAATGCTCTAGATAAAAACTACATTATTACAGTCCATATTCGTGTTCACATCGAGTGCAATTTTTGTCTCTAAGCAACATGACTACTCCAACACTAACAATCGGTATACTGGAACGCTGTACTTGTCCACACATTCTGAAACTTCTTATTAATCTTCTTTGGGCACGACGTGTAGATTTAACTCGGGCAGCCCTTCGTGTTTTCGGTAAATTGCGAATTTGTGTACTGCCAACTCATTCACTCACCACATGGTCTACCTTCATTTAGTGTAATACCATTCTGTCCAACATTTCGTCTAACAACCATTTGGTCCAATGACCACTTTGTCTAATCAACAGTTTGTCTATGACCATTTTGCCTCATAACCAGTTGGTGTAACATCCATTTTCTTTTTCATTACTTAATCTAATTAAAGCAAATCAGGGGCAGACCGTGGCCCGGAGGAGACAAAGCATTGGGGGAGCACAGCATTGTTCACAAACAATTCAGTGCCCCTCCAATGTCTCCTCCGGGTCACGGTCCGCTACTGAAGCAAATGGTACGTGGACTAAATGGCTATTGGACCAACTGGTTATTAGAAGAAATGGCAATGTGTGGAAATATGATGAACTGATGGTAGGCCAAATGATAGTAGACAAGTTGGCAATTGGACGAATTGACATTAGACCAAATGAAAATAAACCATGTTTTCCATGACTGCATTGAAGAGTGAATCCATGATTTTACGTTTGGCTGCAGCGGGCGTTCCACAAAGATATACATGTAAGTACAATGTATGACTTAGAGTCATTAGAATATACCTTAATTACTTCAAGCATTCTCATTTGTTGTAAAAAGCTATGAGCTGAAATAAATATATTAGGATAATCATCGAGTATTGCAAATGTAAAGTACGCTAAAGTGAAATAGAATATTTATTGATAGTCATCGGTTTTATAATTAAGATGACAACTATGTAATCAGTATCTACTTGTGATATTTTTTGTTATTGTTGTTTAATGTTGTGTGTTGCCATGAATATATCATTACCCTCACCTGGCTCAACTCTAACTCTCTGTTAGATAGGACCCCAGGGATCTTTACATATCATAAAATAGCCTTAAAGACGGACATACTGAAGCTTTTTGACAAAGCATACTGATTGATTATTGGCCTGATTTGTTTATGATTGATTATGAAAAACAGTGCAATCAATTATAGAAATCTGCCCCATGTTTTTCTGTTCACTTTTGTCAGACCTGTGTGATGTGGTGTAATGATGTAAATATAATTTACATGTACTTGCTTTTGATATCCTGTTTGACGCTTAAATTCAACCCACCGCAAAAACTGTTTTGTGTTGTACACTCACAATATATATGATATTCTAATGTTTCTGTTTTATGCGTGAATGGATTCATCAAAATATTGTTTTTAAATATATATTTTCTAAATGTGTAACTTTAATTTGCCCTTTTTTGATTAAATGCAGGGTTTTTTCATTGATATATGCTATAGACAGCATAATATTTTCCTTCAAAAACCAATTGACTCCGAGCTTGCAAATGATTTTAGTGCTATTCAATGGAATTCATGTTAACATCTCTTCAATGTTGCCATCGCTATCTTTGATATCACTAGCACCATTTTCATGGCCATCATTATCACAATCAGCATTGGGTGATTTCAAGTTCAGTGTTGACCTTTTGGTGTTGGTGTTACCTGAATATAACACCAAACATAAAATGAAGATGGTCCTGAAAAGTCACTCACTAGTTGTTGAGATGTCAATAATGTGATCTGGATAAGCTTTACAAACTCAGAATAGATTTTGGAGCTAGGGGAAGCAATCCAAATTCTAACACCAACACCGGACTTGAAATCACCCATTGTCAACAGTCAACATCATTGCCATCAACATGATCATGAAATGCATCATTACAGTCATCACTAGACAAAGAATATTGTTTCACGTGGGTGCATTTTTTGTGAGACGGCAATTGCTCCAGCGACATTTTCTCCGGTCTTGATATCACAGAGGGCATACTTTAGGGTTAGAGTTAGGATTGTATTAGATATTTTGGTTCAGAAAAATGTCAAGATAATGATTAGGGTTTATTTAGATATGGAGGTTGGATTTTATGTTTGGCTTAACTTGCAGATTTTCCATTAGAGCAACTGTCGCCGGAGAAAATGTTGTCTGAGCAATTATCAAGGAACCACTTTTTGATAGATTTGGATGTACAGTATTAGTAGAGGCATGTGGCATTTGTGGCTCAATGGGGGGCCAGTGGATTGGTCTCCAGACCAACAGAGGGCAGTGGGTTCAAATCAGGGGCCACAAAACAGTTATCAATTCAAAGTGGGGGGCTGACCATGCAAAAGATCACAATCATTCTGTATGGGCATTTTTACGTTTTTGTACATGGTTTTTTTTTAAAGTGGGGAAGTGAGGGGGGGGGGGCTTCAGCTCCCCCCCCCCCCTGCTTCCGTGGCCCCAGTCAAATCCCAGCCATGGTGTAATTTCCTTCAAGTAATTGATCCTCATTGTGCTGCTATCTACCCATCTGAGGGAAATGGGTATTGCCAGCAGGAAGTACATGTAATTCCTCAAAAAGATGTACACACCGGAATCAATAGCCTAGCTTAGCCGGGGTAATATATCAGCGCCTTGAGCACCAAGTATTATTAGATGTATTAGCATTATTATTGTTATGAACCAAAGATCAAAGAAGTATAATTCTTCCTAAAACACTGCAGTCGCATACATGAAACTGTGATGTCATTAAATGCATGTTTACATACACAAAGATCTACAGCACCAACAAACCTATAACATGTTTGTGTATTTGTCATACGATTTTCATATTTGTTATTGTTTTTGGAGGTTTTTACAACTGCCACACAGATTATCAAGAAATGAGCAGTGGTATTTTTTTTCTCAACATGTTGCAATTTCTTGGTGTTTTATTTCCATTTTTCTATTAGACACGTGCAATTTTTTTCTCACGAATTGGACTTAATAGTAATGCAGTTGATCATCATACAGTTAATTCATACAATTTGAATTGTAAAATAAGCTAGATGTTTGAAGTAAAATACTGGGCCCCGTCTTACAAAGAGTCGCGATTGATCCGATCAATCACAACTATGGCCGGCCAGCAACATCAACATGTATTATGCATGTTTGTTCAAAATATTTTCTAGCTATGATGTATATTCATACATTCACCATTCTCTTGAAGATTCATTGCGATTCTCTTTGTTTACTAAGGAGATTGTGCAAATTTCCTGTAGACAAAAATTATGGTGTGGATGGGGTTCAAAGACAATTTTTGGAACAAATCGCATTTTGCTCATTTTCTGAAAATGTGAATGGATCATATCATTTTATTTGAGGTTAAAATTAATTGAAAGAATGCTAATATAACCATTTTGAAAG
Source organism: Lytechinus pictus (assembly GCF_037042905.1). Taxonomy (NCBI): domain Eukaryota; kingdom Metazoa; phylum Echinodermata; class Echinoidea; order Temnopleuroida; family Toxopneustidae; genus Lytechinus; species Lytechinus pictus. The sequence continues at coordinate 1,431,085 of NC_087263.1, forward strand.
GTTGCAGGCCTTTATTTTGGAGTAAAGGCCAAATTAGTTTCAAATCGTAGCCAATCGTAGGACTGCTATGACGTCATTACGACTAGATATTAAATTTGCTTTTATTCTAAGAAGGATGATAGCATATTCACAGATTTGAACATAGTTATTCGTACGATGATTTATAACATTACACAGTATGATATTCCATGTCTCAATATTAGCATCAAATTCTACTACGTTTTATTCCAAAATCGGGTCGCAGACCAATCGTAAGGTGTGCGGTCGCCTTTAGACGAAATTAAGCTCAGAGCAAGGAGCAAATGTTGTGTCACTTATGAAACACCAACCAGGGTTTAAAGACAATCAGTGTAGTGAACAGAGTATCTTATTAAAATAATAACTATCCATATCACGGCATGTGCGACCTCTCAGCGCATTTCCCCCTCATCAGCACCTTTGATGAATCTGCACAGACCAGCAATGTACTAAAACGGGCCCAATCCTTACACCGTACTGTGGGGAAGGGATTGTAAACTCACATTTCTTTGCTTCTCTTGAATTTTCATTTTCATTTTCATTTTGCTTTATCTTTATGTTCCTTTTGTAGCCACTTTGGACAATTAAAATTGATATTCAGAATGCAATGTATTTATTAATGTATACAGTGTATATATATTGATAATTATTCACTTTGGGGAGGAATGAGTATTTCTTGCCATTTATATCTTAGCTACTTTGATATCCATATGATTGGACAATTGCATTTAATTATGAATTATATGGCCCGTATTCTGAAGTCGGGTTTAACTTAAACTCAGGTTTAAAGTTGTGGTTTAAGTATGGATAGCCAATTGTTACATAAATCACTAACAGTAGAGACATAATATTTCACCTCATTTAGCTCTCAAATCATTCATAATTGTTTAGGAAGTGTAAATAGATTATTGTCTGCACCATCAATGAATCAGGAAAGAACAAGGTAAACATAAGAAACATACAACTTAATAAAAATTTTGACACTTGTGGCTTCCCATAATTTTAGCACAGAGTTAGACCATGGTCTAAGTTAAACCTGACTTCAGAATACGGGCCTATGTGTTCACCACTGCTAAGGCATTTGCTATTAATGTGCTTTGCATTTTCCTTTTGCTTTGATTTATGTCTTATTTTTCATAAGTGTGAAATATAACCCATCTTCCATGCCAAACAGGCATTTTGAGCCAATATACAAAATGATTACCAGCTACAACATTGTGCATACATATATGTACTGATCTAAATATCTTGCTGTACAGTGCATCCCACAAAAAAGGAAATCTGTTTTCAGAGATAGATTTCACAATTATTGAATATGTTTCTCACAATAAATTTGATGCTTATGCTAAGAGGGGAATCTCATCTTTAATTTGAGACCAACAGCTAAGCAAATTGTTCATGCACGGCAGATTACAGGCATATCAGAAACGATTTGCGCAGAAACTCATGTGGATCCAAATCCACTCTCATTTCAGGGATCAGTGAGAGAAATTTTACAAAGAATTCAAAAGAAATGCTTATGAGCCAATCATCGAATAAGCACGGTCGTCATACCACAAACCAATCTTGTCCAATTTTTCTTGTTCAACAGTCTGCATTTTGGCATTAAAATTTCAACCTCATCTTCACTCTAAAAAATACTGGGTAAAAATGCTCCATGATGGTAATTACTTGTCCAACCAACATTGGGCATTTCTTTGTGGTATTTTATTTATCCAATGTGATGAAAATTTTGCCCATTCTAAAGTAATTGCTCCTTATTTTTATACCTTGCTGGACAATATGCTTCCCGCATTGGGTAAAAAACTGCCCAAATTGGTTGGACACATATACTCTAGTGCTGGTTAAAATTTTACCCAGTATTTTCTACAGTGTTGCTCATTAATCCTTCGAGTGTTCATCTCACATTAAGTTTAAAACTATAGAGAAATTGTTTAACTGTATGATGTAAATGAAACATCATAATTCATTTGCCTTTAAAGAAAATACATGGGAATCCTGGTTTCCCTTTTCTGGGACGCACTGTACATGTATATCATCAGTTATTTGTAATACTTAATCTGTTTTCAAAAGAAATGTAAAGTGTTATCTTGTTCCCAAGGCAGTCATGAAAATATATTTTTTTCTTGTTTGTGTGAATATTTGTGCACTGATACTTAACATCATAGTAATGACAATCGATCACAATTAACATTGGTGCTGATGTGTCTCATGTTGCGCCAATAATTTTCAGGAAAGGTAGATTCTTTTTTTTTTTTTAATCATTCAATTTGCAACGTTTTGTGAGGTTTCAAAGCAATTTTTCAACACTGCTGAGGTATTTGTGTATGTCTAGTACATAACATCAAAAAGATGTCAATGAATTGCAATTATTAGTGTTTGTTTCTCATTTTACACTGACGACTTTAGAAGAGATATATTTTAAGATCATTATCAAATTGGCAACAGTTAGTGAGGTTATGATAATGATAATAAAGGTGATGCTGTATATTGGTCACATACACATTTAGGTTGTATAATATTACCGAGACATTCCCTTTAGTTAGATGCAAGAGCAAGGCTCTGGCTTAGAAAGAGTTGTGATTGATCCGATCAACCACAGCTATGGACGGCCAGCAACATCATTATCTAAATTGCAATTTATTTCAAATATATTCCAGATATGATGTATATTCATTCATTTAATAATTCTCTTGAAGGTTCAGTGTGATTCTCTTTGTTTAAAAGGAGATTGAGCTAATTTCCTGTCGAAAAAAATTATGGTATAGATAGATTTCCATACAGTTGAGATTGATTGGATCAATTTTAATTCTTTGTAAGACGGGGCCCTAAATACCTCCAAAGTCTGCATATAATGTTTCTATGTGCTGTCAAGTCATATTGGCAATGTCTTATGGGGTGTTGCAAGAAACTTGCGGTCAATTGCAAGTCTATTTTTGGTCCCTATGTCTTGCAGTTAATTGCAAATTAGTGATTGATTGCTAATCTGCTTGAAACAAGAAGTTTAATCCGATTTGCTACAGCAAACATTGATCTATCAGTTGTAAAATTGCAACAGAATATTTGCAATTGATCGCACATATTTTCTTGCAACACCCCATAGTGTCACAGATCTTTTAGGTGCTTTTCACAGGCAAACTGGTATTTTGTAAAATACATAAATGTCCAGAAATGACATACTGTAATCCTATACAGTAATTTTGCAATTATATCCTCTTGACAGTTTGGCAAACTTAGAGGTGTTTCATAAGTGTCAACAATTCTTTTTTTAAAGTTTGCGCAATAAAGCAAAATTCTGAAGTTTTTTGTGGTCCTTTTGGCATCTTACCAATGAAAGCCAGTAAAAGGCAACTTTTCAAAAGTCTGTACTGTTTCTTCTTACAGCAATCCTCATTGCAGCTTTCTCATTAGTCTGCAGACATAGACCCTTGGCATATAGTGCATACTACTAGTCTGCTGGGCAAACCTTTCACTAGAGTTAAGAGTCTGAATGTGCAGCCTACTCATGCCTTTTGTACTGAAGGCTCTCTCGCCTGTATGGGAACAGCAAGTTTTGTATGTGCTAGTCTTTGCGTGGAGGCACACTTGATGATCAAAGTTTCAATCAGGGTCTGTGCCTGCAGACCAGCATAATACCGAGTATGAAGTAGTACGTGAGAGTACATTCACTAGGTACTGTGGTTTGCTCTACTCTACTCTTATTTGACACAGATAGAGGCCCGTATTCTGAAGTCAGGTTTAACTTAAACTCAGGTTTAAAGTTGTGGTTTAAGTATGGAAAGCCAATTGTTACATAAATCACTAACAGTAGAGGTATCATATTTCAGCTAATTTGGCTCTTAAATCATTCATAACTGTCTAGGAAGTGTCTTCACCATTGAAGAATCAGGAAAGAGCACAGTAAATATAAGAAACGTACAACTTAATAAAATAAATGACACTTTTGGCTTCCCATAATTTTAGCACAGAGTTAGACCATGGTCTAAGTTAAACCCTACTTCAGAATACGGGCCAGAGAGTTTGGCATCTAGTCTTCATTCTAGACATGGTTTGGTTAAAGTGACAAATATTAGTCTGTGTTTGCAGACTATTTTCCCACCTTCCCTATAAAATGTGAGGATTGGTTATAGCAAGCTACTTGAGGGATTCCTGCGGGAAGACGTGATTTTGACGAGGTGCCTGCAGTTTGATGCATAAAGTGAGAATTTTTGCTTTCAACCTTTCAAGCCTGTTAGACTGAAGGGCCCGAACTCCTAAAGGTGGTTTTGAAAACTATCGCTTGAAGTCTTGAACCCATGGTTTATGCAGATTTTATGTATAAATCATGCTTAAAAGGACAAGTCCATCCCAACAAAAAGTTTATTTGAATAAAAAGAGAAAACTCCAACGAACATAACACTGAAAATTTCATCAAAATCGGATGTGAAATAAGAAAGTTATGGCATTTTAAAGTTTTGCTTTCACAAAAATGTTATATGCACATCCTTGTCGGTATGCAAATGAAGAGACTGATGACATCATCCACTCACTATTTGTTTTGTATTTTATTATATGAAATATAATATTTTCTCCTCATTGTCAAGTGTTACAACAGTAATTCCTCCCTGAACATATGGAATTAGGCTTTATTAATATTATATGGTTCAGTCAAGTTGGTCCATATTGTCAAATTTGTAAAAAATGAAATATTGTATAATTCAAACAATAAAAAGCAAAATAAATAGTGAGTGAGGGACATCATCGACTGTCTCATTTGCATGTCACTGAGTCGTGCATATCACTGTTTTTTGAAAAATAAGCGAAACTTTAAAATGCCATAACTTTCTTATTTTAATTTACAGCGTATCTCAAAAATAATTCCATTACTGATACTCGCTTTTGTGACAGTGCCCCAAATTGATGCCTGTTGCCATGGTTAACTATGCTATTATATTCATGAGTCCACTCTTAAAAAAACAATGGATTAATGAATAAAGTAGTGTACTTAACCATGGCAACAGGTGTAAATTTAGTGCACCGTTGGCACACTATTTTTAATGTATGTGGTAAATAAGAGTATAAATTTATACAGGAAATGTGCATAAACCGTGGGTTCACCCTATGGTTTTCAAAACCACCTTCGTGAATTCCGGCCAATGATTTTGGTAGGACACATGGGCCCGTATTCTGAAGTCGGGTTTAACTTAAACTCAGGTTTAAAGTTGTGGTTTAAGTATGGATAGCCAATTGTTACATAAATCACTAACAGTAGAGATATCATACTTCAGCTCATTTGGCTCTCAAATCATTCATAATTGTCTAGGAAGTGTAAATGGATGATTGTCTTCACCATCGATGAATAAGGAAAGAGCACAGTAAACATACACTGTAAAAACTGTGGTGTTAAAACTGACACCAGTTGGTGTTAATAGAGGACCATACCCCGAGGTGTTAAAATTACACCCTAGAGATGGAACATAACACCAAAGAGTGTAAATGTAACAACCAAAGGTGTTGTAATAACACCTATAGGTGTTAAACTAACACCATCAATTTAACACCGGAGTAAAATAACTGGTGTGGTCCTCTATGTACACCGGTTAACACCACAGTTTTTGCTGTGTAAGAAACATACAACTTAATAAAAATGTTGGTACTTTTGGCTTTCCATATACTTAAACCACAACTTCAAACCTGAGTTTAAGTTAAATCCGATTTCAGAATACGGGCCCATGATTTCTATAGAGGGCTCAGTCTCTATCGCAAACCTACATACATTCCTGTGAAAATACACCCATTTGAGAATTGCTTGAAAAGTACTGGATGAGACTGTTCAAATTTATTGTATCTGTATATCGGGATCTGCTTTTTTAATGTAAAATGCATTATATAGTCGTTTGAATATATTGCTTGATTATTAATCTATGATACGAGCTTTGTCCTTTTCTTTGTGTACTATATGACAAGGGGGTGCTTCACAAAGATTTTAGTGTGATTTAGGGTGTGTTCAATGTCGAGGTTTTTTTCTCAAATTTAAATAGCAACATTAATCATGATTGAAAAGTCAGTCACAAAACACAAACACGACCAATGATGCATTGTCCAATGTCGAAAATATAAAGCTGTTGCAAACGGGTAATTCCTGTAAAATACTCAACCTTTCAGTACATCCGACCCCCATTTTTCTCAAGTGTTTTACTTCACTTCGTAAACTGACCAAGTCATGGTCCTTTGAAAGTATTACAGACTGTCGAAAGAACCAGAAATCAGGGATAAAATTTTCATGAAAGTCCCACATAATATGGGGTCGGATGTGCATATTGTATGGAATTTATCTTTTTCGATATCTAAATTTTACGAGTGGGAATGGAGGACATAGAACTCACCCTTTGTATCTCATTATATCAGCGTTTTATAATCATGTTTTCAATCATGATTTATGTTGCCGTTTCAATTTTGAAACCGACTCTGTCACTCTCAAATATTTTTGAACCCCCCCCCCCCCGTGGGAGGCAGTTCTGTTGAAGATATTCACAGTATCACATTAGTAAGATTCATTTAAGTATAAACTGAACAGTGCCATTCAAATTTGCAAAACAAATTAGTAACTCACTGATTTCCCACCAATTTTATTCAGTGTATAAAATCATATACAATTGAATGAAATAATATGTATGTTACTTTTGATCAATCAACATAATGGATAAACGAAATTATGTAATTCAGATGTGTTTTGAATTTGCACGACAATATCACAAAATAATATTTAAAAATGTAATATAGCCTGTATCATAATGATCAAAATTTGAAGTAGATTAAATAAAACTAAACAGAAGTGACTTTATTGGGCAATACAAAGCTTTCATAAGATAAGGTATTTCACAACAACATGATTAATTGGCAAGTTAGATGGGCTGTATACAATTATATTTATATTCCATTATCAATCGTAGTTTTGGCAAAACTTTTAGCTAATTCCTAGTCTTAGAAAAAATGTGATTACCCACCCCCTAAAAGTAATTAACTAATTCTAATTAGTAAAGGGGAGAGTGGGGGTAAATAATGCCACCTTTTTGTAGTTCTAATTATATCATTTTAATGTCAAGTAGCAGAAACATGATTATATGTCTATTACAAGATTCTCCGGAGACCAACATTATCCATTAGAAATACTAATCAGCCCAATTTGCCTATTTCACTCTAAGAACCAGTAAAAATTTACCCAATATTGGGTAGAATTGGAATATGCATATTTGCCGGGAATTTTCCCACCTTTTGGGCAAAATGCATGAATGGTAAATTATTTTCAACGCAAGATTGCATAAAATTTACATATTTGGTATCTTTTTGCCCAACAAATATGTATGTTTCCCATTTTACCCAATATTGGGTAAACTTTTTAGAGTGTAATGAGCCATAAATACTATTGTCGGGTGGCCTTATTTTCCCCCACCGAAATGGGGCGAATGAGGCCGCCTTATCAAAACCCATTTTATGTTGCTGTATTCGAAGTAAAAATAGTTAATGCGGTCGATATAATCATTCAACATTTACTAGTAGCAAACATATTGTTAACATTAATTTATTACTGGCTCATTAATATGCAAATTAAGCTGATTATTTCTAACATTTTCAATGGATATTGTCGGTCTACTCTTACTATATATGAAGTAATAGACATCTAATCATGTTTCGGCTGCTTTTAAATTTGGAATTATAAAAAAGATGGCCTTATTTACACCCACTCTCCCCTATACATGTAGGTCTTGTTGAATGGACCATTTCATCATTCACCTCTGTCCATTTTGTCCATTGCACTCATAAATATTCATTAATTGTATAATATAACACACACTTTTTTTTTCAACACACACCCACCCACCCTCACACACACACACACATACACACACACACACACATATATATATATATATATATATATATATATATAACGATATTACGTTCCGCGTGTTGGACATAGAAGATATTAATGAGGCAAAGTGGTAATGCATTGTACTTAGTTCCAACAGTTTATTTTGAATTCCAAATTTTCGACGTTAAACATACGTCTTCCTCAGGGATACAATAAAGCTCACCCTGTATCCCTGAGGAAGACGTATGTTTAACGTCGAAAATTTGGAATTCAAAATAAACTGTTGGAACAAAGTACAATGCATTACCACTTTGCCTCATTAATATATATATATATATATATAGTCAAACTCTATAGTTTACCCATCAAAGACCCCGAGTTACTATATTACAATAAAATTTAAAATACTAAATAAATTATTCAACATTATTAAATTTTTTCAATATAGGCCTATACATACATAAATAAGTTCAAAATACATACATTGATAATAAGATATTATTTCTTTCTGCATTATATACAAGTTCTACATTCAAGTATAATTTCTTTCAAATAAATAAATTTCAAGTAGCAAAACTTTTTAAATATGTGTATTACTGCAGGTTATATTGATTTTTTTTTCATCCTGCAAAATTCACTATAACCAAACATGCGCAGGCTTATTTTTATTAAAGCTACATGTTTTCAAGGGTAAACGATAGATTTGCAGTAATTCGAGGTTCTCAGACTTTTTCGGGGGGGGGGTGAGACCAAAAAACCAGTGTATGAAAGTCAGGGGTTCGATCCTAGCTCGGCCGCCGCACGTAATCATATGCCCGTGAGAAAGGCATTTAATCGACAAACCTCTTTTATCCTGCATTCAACATGTTCGAATAAATGGAAATGTTACACACATTGCTAACTAGGGGTTCATATTTGCTTTGAAAAAATGTATCATAATTCTGATTATACTGCATATAGCCATTCATTTTCTGTATTTTTACTCATATCTGGTGGAAAAAATAATATGTAACCATCATATACGTATTTTAAATGAAAAAAATATGAATGATGCTGCCTGTCGTGAATGACAAACGCAGCGCCCCATCCTTCTCCATAAATGATTCAGCACCCCTGTTTCCAAGGGCCATGGCAAAGTATAGCGCCTATCATTGTTTAGAACATGCTAAAAGCATAAAACTTGGGACAATTGTTTCTTTACCTCATGGTGATCATTCAGGGCTCATACCAGAATTTCTAACACTTCCCTAAATAACCATTGCTTATAGGTAACAAAATTACCATAAAAAGACACCATAAAGAGAGCTAAATACACATGAAACCCCCCGACTCCGTTGTTAATTGCCACAATAACCAATTCAAATTTATCAACTTTCCTAGATGTCCCCCAAGACACACGTTCCCCCTAAAAAGAAAATAGATCTAATCCATTATTCATGCAAGATGGCTTCCAGTTACAAAAAGTCAGAAACATTATTTCCTATTTAAATACATGTAAATTATTGTAACATAAACTCTGTGTTGATATCCGGTCCGAATAGTGGAGGAATGATGAACATGATGAAAGCAATATGAACTGAAAATTCCAAAGTTCAGGTGCACCCCACATCATTTTTTTTTTTTTGCTATCGTCACGGACCTATGTTTTCTTATTCTTCTGTTTTAAAAGTTTTTATTGGGTTTTCATGATTTTGTGTAACAAATCACAAATAAACAATGCAATTCAAGTTGTATAAATACGAAGTACATACAGCAGTACAGTCCGCAAGAAATTTACATGTAAATTGTTGTATATGCCGAACTACCAAAGCAACAAAGCTTCAAAAATAATTTTAATATAAATTTCGGAGTTTTTAATGCAAAATTGCATCCTTAGCACTGGATATTATTGGTCCATAGCCTTCCTCTGTACTGGTTGCTAAAGGCAATGCGTTGCCTAGCAACCGTGTCTATATACTAATTATTTCGGCGCCATCCCCGAAAATGTCATCTTCTTCATCTTCATCAGGATGTGTGCCTGGCGGTAGCTTATCGCGCATTTCATTGTAATCCTCCATCATCCGGTCATCCCCCCAGTCACGCCACTCTCCGTACTCCTCTCCATAACGAATGCCGTTCAGGTCAGCAGCTATCAGGGTACGCGTCTCATCTATTTCCTGCCTATTTTTGTCGTACTCGGTTAGTAACTTTATCAGCGTCTCCCAGTCATCCTTCTCAAAAGGTGCAGCGCCCAACTCAAGCAGTTTGGGGAATGAGTCGGCGTTTGTTGTTCTGCAATTACATTTACCATACGAATGACATGATGGTCTTTTTATGTAATAGAATCCACTAAATTTAATCGTTACTTGTTTGAAAAAACATTGCAGTTCCTTGAGTTTAGTGCTGCATTCATGGTCTTTGTCATTACATGGCGAATAGCTTAAGAACAGTTTAATGTTTGCATCATCTGGATATCCGTTTTCCTTGATGTGTTTGAGCAGAATCTCCTCTGCGTGTAACCCAGCCGGCTCGTTCTTTACTATGATAATGGACCAACTAGCTATGAAGATTGTATCATCACAACCGGTGGGCTTGGTATTGGTGATGAGACAAACGCCTACAGTGGTGTTTTTCCAATACGCAAACCGATCCTCATGCGGATGCAGGTTGCACTCAATAAACTCTTTCAGGATCTTCCCGACAAATGAGTCTTCGTCACACTTGTGAGCCCTGGAAGAAGAAGAAGAAAAAAGGCTTCATACACGTTCTAGACTTTCAACAGGGGAGATGCAAATTGCGTCCGCCAAAGAATTTGACAAGCCCAAAAAAAAAGGGTCTTCAACCACAAATAAAGGATTTCGTACCAGAAAAAAATTTGACAAGCAAAAAAAAAAGTCTTCAAGTTGAAAGGAGAGGGGCCCAGGGATCACTTGTGACTCGTCAGACGTCAGGGGGGGGGGGGGCAGGGATACGTCACTTGCATGGGTTGTGACTCGTCGGGGGCAGTCTGCCCCCCCCCCCCCCCGTAGATACGCTAGTGCTTTCAAGCATGAAGGGACCAATGTGGGAGATCCTTTTTTCATAGCAAAAGTATCCGATTTAATTGCATAACAATGCTTGCGTGAGGAGTGTCTGAAATCCTAAACCCTTCGGAATTCACTGAACGAATTCGACACAGTACAGTACGCGGACAGTACGGACGTCTGATTCGGGATGGATATGTCGACGATTGATGTCAGAAGATAGAGCAAAGTACATTAATGAGCTCTTCGAGGTTTGAACCCAGAGGGGGCCTAGCAGAGTGAGTAAGTACGTAAAGACGTCGGTAAGTATACCGTTCGTGCTGTCTTGCCGTCGAAGCTTGATAGTCCGGGAGCAAAATCTCATCGGAGCCATATTTAAGGAGTTCGTACAACCCACACCACAGAAAAGGTTTGACACCATCATAGTGGGTAGTATGGACCCTCTAGATTACTGCTAGGTAGGTAGTAGTCTCAAATTGTGGTATCACCTTTTTTCTACAATCGAATTTAAAGAGCGATGTAAAATAGTAAAAAATTGACAAAACAATAACCTTTAAGGGTAAAGTGAAATGTAAGTTGCCATATCTCCGCTTGTATGTCATAAATACGTCATTTATGTATCAAAATATTTCTGAATGACAGCTCTAACGTTAAAGTAACATTTGAAAAGTAAAATTTCGATATCAAAATAGGAATACACGCCTGGCCAATATCCACTTCCATCTCAAGAAGATATGAAAAAAATTATACAAATATAGTGATTTTGTGTTGTTAAACATGAGGCGCTCTAAATATAACTACAGTGGGACTAAATATGCGTTATTCATTATAAAAAATGAAGATTTTGGCAATTTTTTTAAACAATTTAGATATGTTTTAAATACCATATATGGGCTACTTTTCACAATCTTGTAGTGCCGTTAGTTTGAGATCCAACGCTGCATGAATCAATTAGCATTTCTTCACTGGGGATATAATCTGATCCCAACCATATTCCATTTGTTTCTTCAAACTATTTTTTTTCTAATATCTTTAAATTGTAAATAGTTTTATGGGGTTCATTGGCCGAAAGGCCTCACCCTAGGGGCAGTGGCGTAACAGGCGGGGGGGCAGGGGGGGCAAGTTGCCCCCCCTGGCGGATTTCACCGGGAAAAGAAAAGAAAAACGGGAAAAAGAAAAAAAGGAGGGAGAAAGAAAGGGAAAGGGGAAGGAAAGGGGAAGGAAAGGGGAAAGAAAAGGGAAAGGGAAAAGAAAACGAAGAAAACCTTTTTTTCAAATGGAAAAGGAAGGAAAGCGGGAAAATGTACGAAAGAAGAACTGACATTTGAGAAGGAACAAATCATTCCGAAATAGGCCTATGTAATGCAATAGCACGATGGGAAATGAATTAAAAGATGACAAAATGGCAACCAATAGCGGGAAACGAAGGGAGAGTAATTAGTCAAAAACTAACTTGGAAAAGAAAAGGGACAAGGAAAAAAAATAATAACACGACCGGGCTGCCGATGGTTGAAATTAAAGAGCGGGAAAAAAGATGGACTGCATAAAACATTGTGCTATAAGCTTGCTAAATTTTATGCAAATAAGCTACAGGGGCTTTGCCCCAGACCCAACGCAGTAGGGGCTCTTCATTTATAACCTTCAAATGGCTCTATATAACGCCCCCCGTTCAATCACAATCAATCACTGGCATACAGGCGCGGGGGGGGGGGGTCTTGGTTCCACACCCAAGAGAAAATGAAAGAAATTGTAGGAGACAACGTATATCATGAAATGAATGGAAACAATGAAATGCGTTATTTGCTGAATATAATGGAAAAAGCTATCACATAATTAGAATTTAATTTCAATTGGCAATTTTTTTTCCAGTTCGCTTTGCATGCTGGCGACTTGTTTATACAAATTTTCCCACATTGCTATGTTTTTCCCTTTAAAAATATTTGGTTCATTATGCAACCGGGTTGAATAAATGTGTTGTGTAAAAGCTATATTCTGTATATGACCGCGATTTGATTAAAATAGCGGCAATCTGCGAGGTTTAAATGGCTTTGATGCCAAAAAGTTTCGGGGGCTCCGCCCGGACCCCAACCGCACAGCACTGCGTATGGAAGGGTTGGGCCATGGCCCCAAAAAGTTCTACAAACAAGAATTTTAAAAAAGGAGGAAAGAAAAGCAAAGGAAAAATGTAGGATATGATTTTATTTACTGAATATAATGTCAAAAAATAGCTCAAAGTTAGATTCTCATGAAAAGGTGATTTTTTTTCTCGCTCGCTTCGTTCGCTCGGGACTTATATAAAGCAGCTTTTTAGCACATGTGCTATACTGCTCCCCTGTTTTTTTCTTCTTTTTTTACTCTTCACGCCACAAAGAGTCCTGTTCACAGTGGCGTATCGTACAGACCACAAAAAAAAATATCTAAAGAGAGAAGAGTGAAATATATTGCTTTCTGGATATCATGTCAAAATCTATCACAAAATCGGATTTTTGTATTAAAAAGGTCCAAATTTTTGCTCGCTCGCTTCGCTCACTCGCAACTGTTTTTAAAGATAAATTCTGCCCGATACGCAATATCTGGCCTTCTCAAAATAGTCACCTCATTACACCATTACGCCTGTTCATACCATGATATGACCGGGAAATTTTGGGCTCTTGCCCCCCTGGCCACCGACCCCTGTTACGCCGCTGCCTAGGGGGGGGGGGGAGATTGCCAAAGTAAGTTTGTCTATTTCTTGGAAAATTTGTCATTTTGAAGTCCCTATCGAGGCAAAAATAAAATTTCTTCTATGTAGTAAAGCCATTTTTTATTGTCATAAAATCACTTTGGGACAAAAGAGTAGGCTTTTCTCTATCAGCTACAAACAGAGAAGTGCTGGGACATGAAAGCCTCTGCCACACTGAGGGGCTGGCGAAGTTCCACACCCCTTTCCGTATTCTGCCTATTTATGTGAAAATCTGCCATTTTGGAGCCCCAATTCAGGCAAAAAGCTGTTTCCGTTGCAAAGCAAGTCTTTCAAATCGTCCTAAAGATACTTGGATAGTACTTCTTTCTCTATCAGCTGCATAAAAAGAATTGCTAGGAAATTGAAGCCTAAACGACTTGGGAAATATTTACATTTTATGATGTTCAGTAATGAATACTGCTGTAAAAATGAGGGTCTTGGGGCCGTTGACCCCTAAACAAATTTCACGATTAAAAAAACGAAGTTAGAAGAAAGAAAAGGAAAGTAAAAGGTTGTGGATAATGTCATAATCTGTCAAAAAACAAATTGGTGTATTAAAAACGTAATTTCTGGCCCATCGCTTTGGTAGCGCACAGTTCCTTAGACCCTTAGACTCTTAATGTTGTCCTCTTAAAATTGTATGCATGAACCAGAATCTTGTGTTATTATGACAGGTCACAATGATTACATATTAATTTTTATTCAATGTATATTCATATTATTCATTTTATTATTCCTTGCTCCTTGTGAAAACCTTTTTCAATAACGTGATATAGCAGCCTAATTTATTCAATTCATTCATTTTAAAAATGTTTAGTGTAAATTCTTGCCAAACTATTTCATTTTATGATCTTTTCTTATTAGTAACAACATATATCATGTCATTTTCGTTATTTTGTTTGATTTACCGTATATGTTATGCTTCTTTCATATGTGTTTACTTTTTACTTTGTATTGTATATGGACACCATGGAAGAACAGTATAGTCATGTCGACTAAACTGAAAATGGGCTATCCATCCGTTTTGCTTTTTGTGTTTTTTATACGGAAAATAAATACTATACTATACTATACATTTTGTCCTATACTCCATGTCTGGCCCCATTATTTTATTTTTTGAGTGCAGCGGGTCCTACACCAGTGATAAAGAATTTGGTTTGGATCAGATTATATCGCCAGTAAAAAGTAATTTTAATTTATTTAAGCAGCGTTGGATCCCAAACTAACGGCACTACAAGATTGTAGTAGCTAGTTAGAATATATTTGAATATGTTCATTTTGTTTTGAATAACACATATATAATCCAAGTATAGTTTTATAGAGCGCCTCATATTTAAACACAAAAATCAATTTATCGTCTCTTTTTTCATATCTACTTGAGATGGAAATGGACACAGGCCATCAGTGTATTCCTATTTTGAAGGTTCGATACCCAAGTTCACTTTTGAATGTTGCTGTAACGTTAGAGCTGTCACCCAGCAAAATTTTGATACATGAATGACTATTTATGACATATACAAGCGGAGATATATGGCAAGTTACATGTCACCTTCTCCTTAAAAGTTATTGATTTTTTTTCTTCATTTTTTGCTATCTTGCATTGCTCTTTGAATTCAACGGTAGTAATAACGTGATACCACAATTTGAGTCTACTAGCAGTGATCTAGAGGGTCCATACTAACTACCTATGGTATCAAACCATTTCTGTGGTGTGGGTTGTACGAACTCATTTTTCACAGGTCCTTGCTCCCGGACTAATTCCCCATCAACATGTTTATCTTTATTTTTTTAATGTTTTACACGTAATAACGTAAGTTTGATTTGGCATCGCAATGTTGTTCCCCTCTATTTACTTTTCTTCCCTTTTCTTTGAAGTATAGCAATATTTAAACATCGTTTGCACGACATATTCAAGGCATACAAACATGACAAGGGAAGAACCGAAGAAATACATATTTGGTTGGCAGGGGCGGAAATCTCTCCCAGAAGGTAGGGGGGGGGCAAGGGGCTGGAAAATTTGACAAGCAAAAAAAAGGTTTTCTTCTCAAACTTAAGGTATTTTCGACGAAAATATATTTGACAAGCAAAAAAAGAAAAAAAAGGTTATCATCCAAAAAGTAAGGTCATCTCGTCCTATAAAATACATGTTTTATTTCGATTTTGAATGATGTATTTCTTAAAATTTCATAAAAGACCACAAATAGTAGGGGGACAGTTGATATTGTGTCCCCCTACTATTTTGAGTAGAGGGGACACGTCCCCCTGTCCCCCCCTGGGATTTCCGCCCATGTACTTGGGTATATGTAATAATGAAAAGAAAATGCATAGACTTGCATATTGAGTATATTTATGTCACACTTAAAGAATAACCATTTTAAACCCCAACTCCATTGCATACATGTTGCCATGAAATTTGGATAGGCTCTACATCAGGTTTCCATAATAGAAATAATAAAAAGAATAATAGACATGATAATATATGTAATTTTAGGAATACTCACATAGTAAAAGGTATCTTTATTGGTGTAAGATGACAATCCTATTCACAATATAAAATGAGATGTATACAACTTTAATTGGGTTATCAGGACGAGACGAGCTCTACTTCTACAAAATAAAATGAAATGAGGATATCCGATATGAATAAAGCTATATTGTTTTGGTCTTGTGTAATCACCAATGAATCATTTACGTCATTCTATCCCACAATGCTTTGTAAATGCCTTTGTTTATGAGTCCTGAGGAAAACCCATGATAAAGCAAGAAGTAGGTAGAATAACAAATATGGTTCCGAAAAGTTCTCATCAAAGTTGAAGTGGAAGGTTCATGGCCATGGGAAGCGAGGGGGGGGGGCTAGGGGGTGCTGCGTGTACCCCGTTTTAGGCAGCACCCCAGGTATATTCTAGAAGATATGTGGGGAAAATTTAAAATTTCAACTGATCCCAATTTTGTGGTGAAAACTGTTTTTTTTTTTTTTCAAATTTACTTCAGCATCCCCTGGAAAGGTTTGGCATATTAATAAGTCTAGATGCGCGCTGGCGCTTCGAGATTATTCCCCTCTATATACTCTCACTGCGCTCCATGATGGCACTAGTAATTGGTCCATGCATGGCTCAATCCATTCAATTGATACAGAGCGTAGTAAGAGTGGGGGACAAAATCTCGAAGGGCCAGCCAGCGTCTTGGTTGGACCATGGACCTAGTAGGTCCATGGTTGGACCAAGTCATATGAAAACCACAAAACCTCTAAATCAAGATAAAAGCCTTTTAGCTTACATTAAAATGATGAGCGCTGAGCAACAGATTTATAAAAATAGAAACTGAAATCCGATGATATATTTTTTTCCGCAGTCAAAGAAAGGTTTGATTCTTGTCATTTTTTCTCGGGGGGTGGGGGTATTTTAGGGTTTACTGACGGTTGGTCTATAATATCACTTGGTCTAGTCTTCAGATGAGCTAACAACATTCGAGCTTAATTAACCCACTTAGTCCAAATCTCATTCGGTCTACAAGCCAATTGGTCTAAATGACCACTTGATCTGATAGCCATTTGGTCTAATGCCCAGTTGGGCTAATCGTCACTTGGTCTAATCGTCACTTGGTCTAATTTTCATTTGGTCTATTTGCCATTTCGTCTTATGTGTTTTATTGTCACTTGGTCTTATTGCATTCGGTCTAATTCTTGTTGGTCTAATAACAATTCGTCCCATCCTCACTATATTATTCATTTTGGTCTATATTGTAGTTGGTTTAATTTCCCGTTCGGCTAATTTCCAGATAGTCTATTCGTTTCGTCTACATATGCCACTTGGTCTAATTCCATTTGGAATGATGGTTGTTGGGCTATTCCCATTAGGTCATTAATACAGTTTATTCATGTTATTTGTGTTTTCCTTATGGATCTTTGAACCTGAACACTGAAGAAATGTAATATATCCATTGTATGTTGTCCGCTCTAGGCCTTATATTGATTAGGCCTATCCATTTTGTTTAAAGTTGAATTAAGAAGGGGGTGAGTTTCCATAAATATAGGTTCTACATACAATATATAGTATATATAAGTTGTTCAAACACATAGCATGTCACAATAATCCTCTGCCTTCTCGATATTTTGCTTTGAAAGTCTATGAAATTAGCCACCTGTCGCGAGAGACGAGTGTACAGAAAAGTCACTCGGAGTGTGACGTCACCGGGGGGAATTTAGTATAAGAGGTGCCTGAATGTCATACAGAAATGCTATGCAGAGAGAGAAAGATATTTTACAATTTTTTTTCAAAGCAACTCTGCAAATCAAACAAATAGGACTGATATGTACAAATCTTTACTTTCCCTGTATAAAAAACAGTATGAATAACCACCATGAACTCTTCAATCATGATGTAAGATAGCAAACAGTGAGTTATTGAATGATATTTTCACTATTTCTCATTTATTTTATCACGATGTTCAATCAAGTGAGTAGCTGGAAAGTAATTCCGGCGGCTAGCTCAGCGCGCGCTGAACGCATAATACTAGTATACACAACACCCAGGCATTGAGTGTACTGTTATGGTCTGGTATGTCGACTTAGTTCATGGCCGTGCAGCGATCCCCTGGCGTTTTTTCTTCTTTTCTTTTGTCTTTGACTCCATTTTTATATCCTCTGGATCATTTCCACTCATAGCTCATTCCACAGAACAATCTTGAACCAAACGTATAGTATTCTTTCTCGGCCTTCTGAGTTGTTTTCTATATTTAATTACGCTAGGGGTCACCGTCACACATACAAACGCAATTCGGAAGTGAGTTGAAGACAGAAAGATATATAGTAATTAGTATACATCTCTATGGTTGAAGACAACAAGAACGGTACGGTAGCTCGACAGCTAGCTGCGCCGGAGCGGGCGGCCGGTCGGCACAAAGCAATTCCGCAACCAACTGTGTTTTTTTGCAAGAGCCGCGTCACACGCGGATAAATATGTCATAATAACAAGTCTGCTACGTTATCGACTGGTGAGAAGATCTCGATCAAATTTCATATTATTCACCTTGAAATTATTCCTTTAGGGCACTAGCGTACCTACGGGGGGGCACTCTGCCCCCCTGACGAGTCACAACCCATGCAAAAACGTATCTTTGCCCCCCCCCTGACGGGCTTGAAAAACCTTTTTTGCCCCCCTGACGAGCTTTTTTTTTTTTTTTTTTGCTTGTCAAATTTTTTCTGGAACGAAATCCTTTATTTGTGATCGAAGACCTTTTTTTTTTTTTTTTTTTTTTTTTGCTTGTCAAATTTTTGGGCGGACGGTTTTGCCCCCCCTGTGGAAAATCCTAGGTACGCCACTGCTTTAGGGTCTATGGTATCATTCTGAGGGAATTCACATATTTGGAATAATAGTAAGGCCACAAATATTTTAATCATTTCCTCTTTGCAAGTTCTATGGCTCGCAGATACAACTTCAACTGCAGTTATTCCCCCGGGGGGGCCACTTCCATTGACGAGTGGATACCATGCGCGACCATGGGGTCTCGAAAAGCACCCTAAACACGTATTTTCCATACTCTGAAAATGCACCCCTTATTAAGTATTGACGTCTGAAACCCTACCCTTTACAAGTATTGGAAACAAAACGATACTCTTGGCAATTGAAATGAACCCCTAAACAAGTTTATTTTATTGTTATGTCACGGGTCCGTCGGTTTTACCTTTACACACCATTTGGTTTAGTACGGCCCAACCTGCACATCTCGCGCAAATCAGACTCTAAACACGTAGTGTTGGGGCAAAAAGGACATCCTTTATAAAACATTTTAATTTCGTTTTATCATCCCCGCAAATTTGACCCTAAACACGTAGCAATCCTAGCGAAATAGATACCCTTTTTTCATTATTTTTGTGTTTTTGACACCCTTATCACGTTACGTACGTAACGTGCCCTATCTTGAAAAAGACATCCTTTTTACGTGTTTTTTTTGGTCGCGCATGGTATCCACTCGTCAATGTAAATGCCCCCCCCCCCCCCCAAATCATAATATATATCATTCTGAAATAACTTCGTCGGGGGAAATGAAATGTCATATTTAACATAGGTAGGCAATATATAGGCCTTTCCCCACCAGGGATACTAACATAATTATCTTATCATAATGACGAAACATGCTTTAAATCATCATTTCGACACTTTATGAAAAAGCCTATTAAAAAAATCCCTGCCCCGAAAACATATACGGTCTCAGTCCCGGTCTATCATTAGTCAGATTATTTCAAAAGAAATTTTAACACTATACCTTCTAAAGTTCTTGAGCAGAGAAAATTCCAACGTCGATAAAATATCATGTAATGAAAAGAATGTCGCATGTGAGTGATATACCGGCAATTTGTAGAGTACAATTTCGAATTATTGTACAGACTTTATAAGTTCCTAATTATTCGCTTTGATCTGGTCAATTATAGCTTCTAACCTGTAAAACTCATCCGGTCAGTTTTATTTGTCAACGTGTCTTTCCTATCCAACCTTGTTAACCATCATTAACTACATTTTAGTCAACCTCGTCAGACACTGTTTTCCGTTCATTCTTTCTCTCTGTATAATCACAAGCCTGATACGGTCGCCAAAGGACTCCGGGAAAGGACTTTGCTCGAGTATGCCTCTGCAGTAGCTATAATCATGTCGTCATCTGGATAAGATTACATCATACATAGCGTTAAACTTGATAAAAACATATTGCGCTGACTCATTCAACGTGATCATAATATGTTAATGATGTGCTGCGATAAAAAATATAATTATACCAGCAGAAATGCGTTTTTATCCCAAACCGTATCATGATGGCTATATTATATAGCATAACCCTTGTTCATTAGACTCCCGGGGGGGCCACTTCCATTGACGAGTGGATACCATGCGCGACCAAGGGGTCTCGAAAAGCACCCTAAACACGTATTTTCCACATTCTGAAAATGCACCCCTTAACAAGTATTGGCGTCTGAAACCCTACCCTTAAAGGACAAGTCCACCCCAACAAAAACTTGATTTGAATAAAAAGAGAAAAATTCAACGAGCATAACACTGAAAATTTCATCAAAATCGGATGTAACATAAGAAAGTTATGACATTTTAAAGTTTCGCTTCATTTCACAAAACAGTTATATGCGCATCCCGGTCGGTATGCAAATGAGGGAACCGATGACATCACTCACTCACTATTTCTTTTGTATTTTATTATATGAAATATGAAATATTTTGATTTTCTCGTCATTGTCATGTAAAATGAAGTTTCATTCCTCCCTGAACACGTAGAATTCCATTATTTTAACATTTTGTGGTTCAGGCAATGAGGTCCTAATCGTCAAATTCGTAAAAATTGAAATATTGTATAATTCAAACAATAAAAAACAAAAGAAATAGTGAGTGAGTGACATCATCGACTCTCTAATTTGGATGTAACTGGCTCGTTCATATAACTATTTTGTTAAAAATAAGCGAAACTTTGAAATGTCATAACTTTCTTATTTTACATCCGATTTTGATGAAATTTTTAGCATTGTGCTTGTCTGATTTTTCTCTATTGATTCAAATCAACATTTTTCTGAGGTGGACTTGACCTTTAACAAGTATTGGAAACAAAACGATACTCTTGGCAAGTATTCCCTGAAATGAACCCCTAAACAAGTACAGCGATATTTAATTGTTATGTCACGGGTCCGTCGGTCGTCCGGTTTTACCTTTACAGTTTACACACCATTTGGTTAAGTATGGCCCCGGCTTCCACACCTCGCGCAAATCGGACTCTAAACACGTAGCGTTGGGGCAAAAAGGACATCCTTTATAAAACATTTTAATTTTGTTTTATCATTCCCGCAAATTTGACCCTAAACACGTAGCTTTCCTAGCGAAATAGATACCCTTTTTTCATTATTTTTGTGTTTTTGACACCCTTATCACGTTACGTACGTAACGTGCCCTATCTTGAAAAAGACATCCTTTTTACGTGTTTTTTTGGTCGCGCATGGTATCCACTCGTCAATGTAAGTGGCCCCCCCCCACCCCCGGGGTTATTCCATATGAAGGAGTACGTGCATAGTACACAAAACGGCACTGCCTTGCTAACTACACCGGGACCGAATACCCCCCCCCCCCCCCCGGTGACGTCACACTCAAAGAACACCCGTCTCGGTAGGCATTGCAGGAGCGAACTCAGGGAAAATGGGTAGGGATAAATCGTTCAAATTCACTATTTTGAAAAAAGAAAATGGGGGGTCGAATCACCTATTAGTGTTTGGGGGGTTGTAAGGTTGCTATTAATGTAAATATCTCAATATTTGGAATCGTCTTCTTAATTCAACTTTAATGTAAATGAGAAATGAGTGGGGGGTGGTGAAGGAATTAAAGATACGAACAAGCGAAAAATAAATAAAGAGGAAATGAAAGTGATAAAGGGGGAGGGGGTAAAGGTTGAATGAAGAAGCCGTACATTAACAAAAAAAGTTAAAGAATAAGAAGGCTAACAATAAGAAGAAGAATAGGGAGAAGAAGAAGCAAGTATCCACACAATCAATTATATTTTCGTTCCTTTCTTCATATCAATAATGTTATTCTGATGAAGCCCCCACCTTTCGACCATCATGAGCTACAAGGTACTGCTTAACTAATACTTAAAGGTCAAGTCCACCTCAGAAAAATGTTGATTTGAATCAATAGAGAAAAATCAGACAAGCACAATGCTGAAAATTTCAACAAAATCGGGTGTAAAATAAAAAAGTTATGACATTTCAAAGTTTTGCTTATTTTTAACAAAATAGTTATATGAACGAGCCAGTTACATCCAAATAAGAGAGTCGATGATGTCACTCGCTCACTATTTCTTTTTTTTTTTTTTATTGTTTGTATTATACAATATTTCAATTTTTACGAATTTGATGATTAGGACATCCTTGCCTGAAGCACAAAATGTTCAAATAATGGAATTCCACGTGTTCAGGGAGGAATGAAACTTCATTTCACATAACAATGACGAGAAAATCAAAATATTTCATATTTCATATAATAAAATACAAAAGAAATAGTGAGTGAGTGATGTCATCAGTTCCTCATTTGCATACCAACCGAGATGTGCATCACTGTTTTGTGAAATGAAGCAAAACTTTAAAATGCCATTACTTTCTTATTTTACATCCGATTTTGAGGAAATTTTTAGTATTATGCTAGTTGAAATTTTCTCTTTTTATTCAAATCAAGTTTTTGGTGAGGTGGACTTGTCCTTTAAAGAAAGTCTGAACAGGGATGTTGTTTTTTCAGTTTTCAATTAATGTTTTATATGTTTTATACTGATTTTTGTTAAAATTCGATTAAAATGCTAAGGCCTTTTCAAATGTTGAATATTTTCAAATACCAACTGAAGGATTTCAGTGCCATCTGAAGTAGTCATATACCGATTAAAATTATTTCAAGTCTCTATTAAATGATAAAAGAAATATGATATGAGTATTATTGTTGATTAATTTTAGTAATTACGATTGTGAAGTAAGATTAATAGTTATGTGTATGTCGTCATGAATATAAGATGAGAGAGCAGATGATGTTATTTTCCCACTAATTATTTTGTATTTCATTACGAAATAATGCTTATTCAAAACAAAATTGATTGATATACTATGTAGGATAATCCTTGCTAATTATTTTCTTACAAGGTAGGCATGTTCTTACAATAAAATAAGAAAAATGAAATGGCATCACCACCCCAACTAATTTGATAACATGCATATAACTTGTTGAACTTTGAAATCATTCGGACTTCGTTTTATTTAATGATTGATGTGCAGTTCTTGAGGGTACGGTTATCTACGTGTAAATCCATTGAGTGTGGAATACAAAGGGACTTTGGAATTTTCATGTGTGAAGCTAAACTATATGGACTTTACAGTGCGTAAAAAAACCCGGACAGTTTTGGAAAGTCTATCAAAATTTGGTTTCAAATTATGATGTCTATATTTTTATGTTGATGGGTGCTCTGATGTTTTATATTTTCATGCTTGAGCAAATACGAGACGTTTTTGTCAAGGGTTATAAAAAAAAAAGGCTTGCGCCAAATGGTAGAAAATTAAAAAATACTGATCATCAAACTTCTTGCTAGTTTTTTTATTCAACTTGCTCTCATTTCTCTTTTCTGCATCAAATACGCTCACATTCTATAAATATGATCCTTGGGTAATCCCACATAATTATGCATCCATGAGGATGATGAGGTTGAAGGTCATCTAGGGGTCAAAAGGTCAAATGATATTCATGTCCATCCGGTTTTTTTTTTTTTTTTTTAAGGTTTTGTTCAACTCGCCCTGATTTCTTTATTTCTGCATCAACTATTTTCATACTTAAAACACATGATACTTTGGTAACACTACATATGTATCCATGAGGATGATGGGGTCAAATGTCATCTTGGGGTCAAAAGATTATATTGCATATGTTAATTATCACAAAGTCAGGCGAGACTCATGATTCGCAATCATCTTGCTTCATTTGAATATGTCATCTTTTAGCATTGAATATTCTTTTATAAGTTGAAGTTCAAGTTCAAATTTATTTTTTCCATTTCCAGTAACAACATTATAAGCAAATACAAATCAAACATACATAAATATAAAGAAATACAAATGAAATATGATAACAATGATTACAAATCAATTACGAGTTCCAAAACATTTGTAAAATAGTTTTAACAAAATCTGATATGGAAATGAGGGGATCCACTAAAAAGCATTGCTTGTAGAGCGTGGATCCCTTAAGATAATATATTAAACATTTGAAAAATGGGACTCATTCGCAAATGTAAATACGATAAGTTAAAATACAATATTTTATGAGAATAATAATAAGATGGTAAGTAATAGCGAGATATAATAAAAAGATGACAGAGATACAGGACGATACTTAAAACTCAAAAGAAAACAAAGACATGATGAAGAATAGAGGGGAAAGAGAAGGAACAAAGTACTGAAAGGGGAGCGAGAGAGGGAGGGCAAAGATAAGTGGGGAGAGACAGAGAGAGAGGGAGGCACACACACACACACACACACACACAGATATATATGTAGAGAGAAAGGGTCAGAAAGAGAGAGGGGGCAGTGGCGTACCGTGGGTCACGGCATTGGGGGGGCACCAGCAAAAAAATTCGAGTCACTTAGGGAGCGCGCGAAGCGCGCTCAGTTGCCAGGTATACTGACCTAATAGAGACATTTTAAGGACAAGCAGTGCCATTAAACAGATATTTATCTCACTGATTAGATAATGCGAGCGCGAAGTGCGAGCTGAAAATTGTTGATATTCAGACCTAAAAAAGGACATTATAAGCAAGTTTTTTGTAATCATGATCCGTCTCGCTAAACAAACAATGCGAGCGCGAAGCGCGAGCTGAAATTTTTGTATACATTGACCCAAACAGGGACATTTTAAGGACTATATTTTAGGAATCCATTTAGAGTATAAATATCTCAGCATAGTAATCTAATGCTAGTGCAATCCTTTGCTGATTTTGTTAGAATTACATCTAAACACATGAAGCACTTTTTGTAGTCATTGTAATCATGATTATCATACGCATCTCACTAATCAAATACTGCGAGCGCGAAGGCTTGTTTGTAGGAATTCACGAAGACCGTACGTACCAAATGATGCGAGTGCGAAGCGCGAGCTGAAAATTTTTGATATTCAGATCAGAAAAAATGACAATTTAAGGACAGATTTTATGAATTTATGAAGAGCAGACATCTCACCAATCAACTAATGCGAACGTTAGCACGGACAGGAAATGTTTTATATTAAGACCTTAAAATAGGGCAATCACTTTAAGTAGTCATGAAAAAGAAGCAAATGTCACTACATAAAACAATAATAACTCGAATTGCGAGTAAATATATTTGGTGTATATTGTTTTGAAAACGGCAGGTTTTAGTACAACAGGATCATATATCCCGTTAAACAGTTTATGCGAGCACCAGGAACAATGAAGACATAGGCCCTTAGCAAATAATGTTTCATAACGTTATGAAAAAATGCTTCTCATGTAATATAACATAACATAATATAATATAACATTTCAATGAACAATAATTTATTCTTTCCCCACTACGTTTCTCTTCCTTTCTCCCTCTTTTTCTCCTTTTCCCCGTTTTTTTTTTTTTTTTTTGCCAGCCGATGGGGGGGGGGGGGCACGTGCCCTAACTTAATAGCGTGACTTAATAGCGTGCTTAGACAATACTAAAAATATACAAACTAATTAATTACTTTGGTAAGACAGTAGCAGAAATATGTTTAGTTTTCTCTTAAAGGAGTTGATGGAGCGGGCCTGTTGAACATTTTTATGGAGGGAATTCCAAAATTTGGGGGCGGTGAAAATAAAAGTATTTTAAGCAAAACGAGTTATAGGTAGATGAAAGTTATCGGCTTGTCTGGTAGGATATCTATGAAAATTGTTATTTTGAGAAAACACATCATGAAATGCAAAAGGAACCATACTGTTTTTATTAATGTACATAAACTGTCCAAGCTGAAATTGGTATAAGTCTTGAATCTTTAAAATTTTATATTAAAAGAAAAGCGGATCAGTGTGAGAACGGGGGTGTGAGAATGAATACGAAGGGCCTTTTTTTGTAATAATAATATTTTGTTAAGTAAACTTTGGTGGGTATTGCCCCAAACAAGGATCCCATAGTTGATATATGGTAATATAGGAGAAGAATATAATGCGAGTAGAGAAGTAACAGGAATTAACGTTTTCAACCTATTTATGATGCCTATATTTCGGGATATTGTTTTACAATTATTATCAATATGGCATTTCCAGGAGAGTTTTTTTTTTTTCTACATGAACTCCCCAAAAATTAATTGAGGAGACACTTTCCAATTGAAATCTTCAATAAAAATGTCAACAGGTAAATTTGAAAAAATGTTATTATCATTCAAAAAATTAATTGTTCGGGTATATATGAGTTTCTCCAGAATTTTAGAAAGACATGGTAGTAGGGAGATAGGTCGATAATTGCTAATATTTAGTCTATCTCCTTTCTTATAAATGGGAATGACTTTTGCAATTATCATGGAATCAGGAACTTGTCCATGAAGTAAAGACAAATTGAAAATGTAAGCAAGAGGATCAACAATAAATGGAATTATAGTTGTAAGTATAACGTTATTGATATCATCATAACCAGAGCTTCTTTTATTATCAAGATTAGAAACAATATCCATAATTTCATGAGGGGATGTCGGGGTCAAATATATTGAATTTGGATTGGGTGTGCCAAGAAATTCGGTGAATTGTTTGTATGAGGGCGCTATATTCATAGCCAGGTTATTTCTGATCAATGAAAAATGGTCATTAAATATATTAGCGATGTTGAGAGGCTGTTGAATAATCTCGTTGTTTGATTTAACTTCTGAAATAACATCTTTATTTTCTGAGACATTCATAGCTTGCTTGAGAATTTTCCAAGTGTTTCGCATATCATGTTTATGTAGTTGTAATTTATTTCGAAGTATCTTTTCTTTTCGATACGAATGATTTTAGTCAAAGTGTTTTTATAAGATGTGTATTTCAATTTGGTATTTTCCGTTACTTTTGCTTTATATTTATAATAAAAATTATTTTTTCGATTAATTGGATTTGGAAATCCAAGGTAGTCTCGGGGACTTTTTATAATTCATCTTGTCATTTCTCCGTTTAGGAAGGTGAATGTCAAATTGACCTAAAAGCAACTCGCAAAATTTATCGTAACAAGAGTTAACCTCTTCTATGTCATAAATACAATATAATAATAATATAATAATATAGAGTATTTATATTGCGCACATATCCACCTTGTTAGGTGCTCATGGCGCTCTTATATTACTCGGCTAAGCTAGGCGTTCATAGCGCACACAGCTTTTTAAGGAATTACTTCCTACCGGAAGACCAATCCATACTTTCAAGACTAGCACTTAATCTGTTTAAATTGCTTGGATTGACGCTACCTCGTGAGGAACAAGCACCTCGTCGAAAAGACGGTTGTGCTAGTTTGTAAGAAGTCATAATAGGATAATGATCGGTAATATCGGACAAAATTATGCATAAATCAGGATGAGGTATAATTAGAGAAGATGTTGTCAATTAGCGTAGCAGATAAGTTTGCGACACGAGTTGGTTTGGAGACAAGTGGTAGGAAAGAGGCCGCTAAGAAAAATTCAACGAGCTCGTGTGCAATGTTATTGTTTGTAAATTTTAGTATATTTATATTGAAGTCCCCCATAATAAAACAATCTTTGTTGGTAAGAGTGGAACAATTTAACAAGTCAGATAAATACGAGGTAAAATAATTTGCATTGGAATTTGGAGGTCGATAAACGACACCTACAATTACATTCCTGGCACCAGATATTTCAATTTCTATAAAAAGGACTCAATAAATTCATTGACAATAGAAATGTCCTCATGGAAAGAATAGCGAAAACTGTGATGAATGTATAGAGCAACGCCTCCACCTGTTCTACCCACTCTGTTTTTGTTATGGGAGGATAGTGTCCTGTGATAGCCATGTCTCTGTAAGACAAAGGTTTTGGAATTGGATTATTCAAAATTAAGTGTAGGTCATCAAAGTGCTTACTCAAGCTTCTTATGTTCAAATGAAGTAAGGAGAATGCATCGGATTGAAGCTTCTTAACAATGTCGTTAAATTGAAAAATAGTTACGTATTTACAAAGGGAAGTATGTGCAGGATCATTGCTATCGAATTCAAATTGAAGTTCTTCAGCCGATTAGTTGATGATGTCAGTAATGAAATTATTGTATGTACCTGTATAGGGTTTGAAGGAGTTATGTTAGTGGGTGGAGATCTAAACAAATCAAACAATTCGTCATCTGTAAGAGTATTAAAAGCTAAATCAGTATTCACACTGGTCATTTGGAGCAAGGAATTATAATATGTTGAAGAGAATAGTTGCCAGAACTGAATAGCCATTATTCGTGCTTTCTTTGATCGAGGGGTAAAGCAACATGAAGAAGGGGGGGGGGGGGTGATAGAGTGAGAGAGAGACTGAGTGTGTGTGTAAAGCCCCTTTCACAATTGACGTACGACCATTTGCGACCTTTTGGTCGTGCGACAGGCTGCAACAGGCATCAATCGCTAGTCATCTCATAAGATCGCACAGAGGCTTTCACAGTTGCAACAGCTGTCGTACAACAAAAACAACCAGTAAACCCCGTTGCACGAGTAAGTCGCATATGCTCTTATTGTGCTCGTACGATCACATGCGAGTGTTGCACGAGGGATTGCGAGTGGAACGGTCGCATACATGCGAATGAAACGGTAGTGCAATGTTGTAAGCCGTTGCAATCGGTCTTGCAACAGTCTTATGGCCCATATTATTATCGCAACCAGTCGCAAGACAGGTCTCTGTACATGTAGGTCGCTTGCATATGTGCAAGTGTTGCACGACCTCCAGTCAAGTAAATGCGACTACTTAGTTGTGCCACCTCTCGCACCAAGTCGTACAACGTTGAACAACACTCGCACGATGATCGCCCGACCGATGGTACGACCCCGGGTACGGCCTGATGCGAGTGAATCGATCGTGTTTGATCGCGTTCGCATTTTGAACATGTTCAAAGTTCAGATGTGACCAGTCACGACCACCTCGAGTTCGTGCGACCGTCTACAATGACTGCGAGTGCTCGCAAGACACCAAGAGATCGATCGTGCAACAACAAGAAAAAAACTGTTGCAGGCGGTCGTAAACTGGTCGGACGTCAATTGTGAAAGGGGCTGAACGGTCGCATACATGCGAATGCAACGGTAGTGGAATGTAGTAAGCCGTAATTTCGATCGGTCTTGCAACAGTCTCATATTATCGCACCCAGTCGCAAGACTGGTCTCTGTAGGTCTCCAGCACATGTGCAAGTGTTGTACGACCTCCAGTCGACTAAATGCGACTATACTTAGTTATGCCACCTCTCGCACCAAGTCGTACAACGTTGAACAACACTCACACGATGATCGCCCGACCGATGGTACGACCTGTTGCGAGTGAATCAATCGTATTTGATCGCGTTTGGATTTTGAACATGTTCAAAGTTCAGATGCGACCAGTCACGATCACCTCCGACCACCTCGAGTTTGTGCGATCGTCTACAACGACTGCGAGTGCTCGCAAGACACCAAGGGATCGATCGTGCAACAACAAGAAAAAACTGTTGCAGGTGGTCGTAAACAGGTCGTACGTCAATTGTGAAAGGGGCTTTAGAAAGAGTGAGAAAACGAAAGAATTAAGAATGAAATAGAGAGCAAGAGAATGAAAATGAGGGAGAAAGGTTTAGAGGGGTAAGAAATCGGACGAGGGACAATGTCTTACAAAAAGACAAACACAAATTCAGGTAAAATGGAAGGAAGGGAATTAAAGAAGAGGGCGAAAGTGAAAATGAAGAAAAGAAGACAAAACAAAAACAACAGAATAAAATCGAGATGGGGCACAGTTAAAAGGTGACTACTAGATGTGTAAACAAAGAATGTAATGAATGCAACAGAGAACGATCACGTGTAAAACTGAAATAATATAAACTGCGGATACCCCATGGGGAGAGAGAGAGCAAGTTGCTTTAAAAAATACCTAAAACAAGTGTATGGACCGACTAGGCCCGGCATATCTTTATAAGTAAATCAAACTTAAATTTTACGGAATGTGATTAGAATTACAACGCCATGTACAATAAATTTCCATAAGGTTTATTTTCTTTTCTTTTCGGGGGGGGGGGGTACAAAAAAGCATCTGCCTTATAGCATTGAACTCAGGTTGAAAGACTTAACATATATATGATCAATCAGTTGATGGGGAAAATATAACAATATTTTTTTAATTTATAAAGAGTAGAGCTGAGGATTCCTTTCGATTTTTTAATACATTATACACATGGTGTATTGTAGATGAATTCACGAATTATGACAATTCTGACAAGCAAATAAAGGGTTTGCTATGGTTTCAACGCAATTTCAATCTATAGTTATACTATACTCAAGGCTAGCGTACTTATGTCACAAAGCACTATCGAGGAATAATGAGCACGCCATATATCATTTGGAACGTACAGAGCTTAATTTGAAACAGTTCTTTTGCATTATCACAACATTGATTTTCCATGGATTTAGGCTGTGACAAAGCATGTCTATCGTCCCCTATACATCGATGTGTTGAGAATGATAACTTAATGAAATTCATTTGTCGTATTGGTAAATCAAAGTTGTCGCCGATTAATATGTTATCTTTAGCTTTGCTTTTTGATTCATCTCAATAATACGAATTGTTTTGACAGTATATGGTCTGTAATTGAAATAAAATATGTTTAGGTTAGAATTTATAAAATTTGCATGATTTGCAAAGTAAGACAAACAAATTGTCATCCGAAGTAAGGAGGTTTCCATCAATAATGGAAAAGCTAATTTATTCATATCCTTTTATTATGCGCAATAAATGAAGAATATATACAATCAAACTTCTAGTTACTTCATCAAAGACCCTAAGCTACAATACAAGTTAGATTTCAAATTTTAAATAGATTATTCAGCATCATCAGAATTTGCAATTGATATATAGGCCTATAATATATACATAAAGCAGTTCAAATCTATATGATAATAAAATCATCATTTCTTTCTGCATTATATACAAGTTCTGCAGTCAAATACATATTTCTTCAAATAAATACATTTGAAGTACTAAATTTCAGCTGTCAAAAATGCATACAAAATTGTTTTTACTTAAATTCAAATAGTTCAATATATTTTAGATTAAGTCACACAGAGTTTTAATAATTTTTATAAAACCTAAAAAAAAAATTGTTCATTAAATATTCAGCATCACCTATTACTTACATATGTAAAATAAAAATACATCAACTTATATTAGTTCTTGTATACATTAAATGGCAATATTTCATATATAATCTCATAGAAAAACAAAATTCAGAATAAGTTATTCAATTATTATTTTTCTTCTTGTAACGCACCATTGAAGTATCGGGGAGGTGAATTAACTCCAAATAGTTTTGTAAAAATATTGTATTTTTAATAAAGACTTGTAACGCATTTTACACCGTCATACCCTCTCTTTCTTCATATATAGTTTCATCTACCAAGCCAATTAATATTTTCTTTGATTGGAAAACTAGATTATAAAAAGATAATAAGATAATATAATAAATAACATTAATGAAGCTCCGATTATCTAGTCTAGTTGCCTTTATCTCCTACTGCTAAGAGGCGTTTGGTGCATTCAAGGAATTGATGTCGGGTACCAATTCATCTCACCTGGGTGGAGTGAACACAATGTGGGTTAATATATTGCTGAAGGAAAACACACCATCTCTCGTTAATTGTTGTAATATGCCGTTACTGCATAGCAAAGAAGTTTCAAGAATATTTTTGAATAAATTTTGAATGCTAAAATGCATCCTTATTATTGATTCATAGCCATCCTTTTATGGTTGCTAATGAAAATGAGTTGCCTCGCAACCGTTGCTATAATACTCAGTTTATTTCGGCGCAACCCCTGAAAATGTTATTGTGAACCTGTGTGCCAAGTTTTTCCTAAATTTTCCATTAATTTAGATAAGGTATTAACAGCTACTACATGTAGCAGTCTCTCCTCTGCTATTATGTGCAAAGATTCATGCTTTTAGCACAATATAAATATCAATTTCATAAAAGCATTGAATATAAATACTCAGTCAACATATCTTCAGCGGCGTCTCTTTCTTCCTGAAGAGGTGGTTGACGAGGAGGCTGTCCAGGAGGTGGAACATGAGGGCGACGAGGTATCGCTGACTGTAGCTCATATTCATCTTCTTCTCCGTCATATTCATCTTCTTCTCCTTCATATTCATCTTCTTCTTCGTCATATTCATCTTCTTGTCCGTCATATCCATCTTCTTCTCCGTCATATTCATCTTCTTCTTCGTCATATTCATCTTCTTCTCTGTCATATTCATCTTCTTCTCCGTCATATTCATCTTCTTCTCCGTCATATTCATCTTCTTCTCCGTCATATTTATCTTCTTCTATATATTCATCTTCTTCGTTATATTCATCTTCTTCTCCGTCATATTCATCTTCTTCGTCGTCATATTCATCTTCTTCTTCATCATCTTCATCTTCTTCGCGCATTTTATTGTAATCCTTCATCATCCATTCATCCTCCCAGTCACGCCACTTTCCGTACCACGTTCCATTACGAATGGCGTCCAGGTCTGTCAGGTTATGCGTCTCATCTATTTCCTGCATCTGTATGTCGTACTTGGTCAGTATCCATACCAGCTCGTCCCAGTCTTTCTTTTCGAAAGGTGACGCACGTAACTCAATAAGTTTGGGGAATGAGTTGTTTGTTTTGCAGCATATAACACATGACGGTCTTTTTATCCTATAGAATCCACTAAATCTAATCGTTACTTGTTTAAACAAGCCGTAAAGTTCCTTGAGTTTAGTGCTGCATTCATGGTCTTCGAAATTACATGGCGAATAGTTTATGAACAGTTTAATGTTTGCATCATCTGGATATCCCTTTTCCTCGATGCGTTTGAGCAAAATCTCCTCTGCGTGTAACCCAGCCGGCTCGTTCCTTTCTATGATCACGTGCCTACTAACTCTGAAGTCTGTATCATCATCACCGGTGGGCTCGGTCTTGGTGATGAGACAGACGCATACAGCATGGATGTCTTTCCACTTCGCAAACCGACCCCCATACGGATGCAGGTTGCACTCAATAAACTGTTTCAGGATCTTCCCGACAAATGAGTCTTCGTCACACTTGTGAGCCCTGGAAGAAGAAGAAGAAAAAAGGCTTCATACACGTTCTAGACTTTCAACAGGGGAGATGCAAATTGCGTCCGCCAAAGAATTTGACAAGCCAAAAAAAAAAGGGTCTTCAACCACAAATAAAGGATTTCGTACCAGAAAAAAATTTGACAAGCAAAAAAAAAAGTCTTCAAGTTGAAAGGAGAGGGGCCCAGGGATCACTTGTGACTCGTCAGACGTCAGGGGGGGGGGGGGCAGGGATACGTCACTTGCATGGGTTGTGACTCGTCGTAGATACCCCCCCGTAGATACGCTAGTGCTTTCAAGCATGAAGGGACCAATGTGGGAGATCCTTTTTTCATAGCAAAAGTATCCGATTTAATTGCATAACAATGCTTGCGTGAGGAGTGTCTGAAATCCTAAACCCTTCGGAATTCACTGAACGAATTCGACACAGTACAGTACGCGGACAGTACGGACGTCTGATTCGGGATGGATATGTCGACGATTGATGTCAGAAGATAGAGCAAAGTACATTAATGAGCTCTTCGAGGTTTGAACCCAGAGGGGGCCTAGCAGAGTGAGTAAGTACGTAAAGACGTCGGTAAGTATACCGTTCGTGCTGTCTTGCCGTCGAAGCTTGATAGTCCGGGAGCAAAATCTCATCGGAGCCATATTTAAGGAGTTCGTACAACCCACACCACAGAAAAGGTTTGACACCATCATAGTGGGTAGTATGGACCCTCTAGATTACTGCTAGGTAGGTAGTAGTCTCAAATTGTGGTATCACCTTTTTTCTACAATCGAATTTAAAGAGCGATGTAAAATAGTAAAAAATTGACAAAACAATAACCTTTAAGGGTAAAGTGAAATGTAAGTTGCCATATCTCCGCTTGTATGTCATAAATACGTCATTTATGTATCAAAATATTTCTGAATGACAGCTCTAACGTTAAAGTAACATTTGAAAAGTAAAATTTCGATATCAAACCTTCAAAATAGGAATACACGCCTGGCCAATATCCACTTCCATCTCAAGAAGATATGAAAAAAATTATACAAATATAGTGATTTTGTGTTGTTAAACATGAGGCGCTCTAAATATAACTACAGTGGGACTAAATATGCGTTATTCATTATAAAAAATGAAGATTTTGGCAATTTTTTTAAACAATTTAGATATGTTTTAAATACCATATATGGGCTACTTTTCACAATCTTGTAGTGCCGTTAGTTTGAGATCCAACGCTGCATGAATCAATTAGCATTTCTTCACTGGGGATATAATCTGATCCCAACCATATTCCATTTGTTTCTTCAAACTATTTTTTTTCTAATATCTTTAAATTGTAAATAGTTTTATGGGGTTCATTGGCCGAAAGGCCTCACCCTAGGGGCAGTGGCGTAACAGGCGGGGGGGCAGGGGGGGCAAGTTGCCCCCCCTGGCGGATTTCACCGGGGAAAGAAAAGAAAAACGGGAAAAAGAAAAAAAGGAGGGAGAAAGAAAGGGAAAGGGGAAGGAAAGGGGAAAGAAAAGGGAAAGGGAAAAGAAAACGAAGAAAACCTTTTTTTCAAATGGAAAAGGAAGGAAAGCGGGAAAATGTACGAAAGAAGAACTGACATTTGAGAAGGAACAAATCATTCCGAAATAGGCCTATGTAATGCAATAGCACGATGGGAAATGAATTAAAAGATGACAAAATGGCAACCAATAGCGGGAAACGAAGGGAGAGTAATTAGTCAAAAACTAACTTGGAAAAGAAAAGGGACAAGGAAAAAAAATAATAACACGACCGGGCTGCCGATGGTTGAAATTAAAGAGCGGGAAAAAAGATGGACTGCATACAACATTGTGCTATAAGCTTGCTAAATTTTATGCAAATAAGCTACAGGGGCTTTGCCCCAGACCCAACGCAGTAGGGGCTCTTCATTTATAACCTTCAAATGGCTCTATATAACGCCCCCCGTTCAATCACAATCAATCACTGGCATACAGGCGCGGGGGGGGGGGGGGTCTTGGTTCCACACCCAAGAGAAAATGAAAGAAATTGTAGGAGACAACGTATATCATG
Organism: Lytechinus pictus; assembly: GCF_037042905.1. Taxonomy (NCBI): domain Eukaryota; kingdom Metazoa; phylum Echinodermata; class Echinoidea; order Temnopleuroida; family Toxopneustidae; genus Lytechinus; species Lytechinus pictus. Next base: position 1,466,540 of record NC_087263.1, read on the forward strand.
AAATGAATGGAAACAATGAAATGCGTTATTTGCTGAATATAATGGAAAAAGCTATCACATAATTAGAATTTAATTTCAATTGGCAATTTTTTTTCCAGTTCGCTTTGCATGCTGGCGACTTGTTTATACAAATTTTCCCACATTGCTATGTTTTTCCCTTTAAAAATATTTGGTTCATTATGCAACCGGGTTGAATAAATGTGTTGTGTAAAAGCTATATTCTGTATATGACCGCGATTTGATTAAAATAGCGGCAATCTGCGAGGTTTAAATGGCTTTGATGCCAAAAAGTTTCGGGGGCTCCGCCCGGACCCCAACCGCACAGCACTGCGTATGGAAGGGTTGGGCCATGGCCCCAAAAAGTTCTACAAACAAGAATTTTAAAAAAGGAGGAAAGAAAAGCAAAGGAAAAATGTAGGATATGATTTTATTTACTGAATATAATGTCAAAAAATAGCTCAAAGTTAGATTCTCATGAAAAGGTGATTTTTTTTCTCGCTCGCTTCGTTCGCTCGGGACTTATATAAAGCAGCTTTTTAGCACATGTGCTATACTGCTCCCCTGTTTTTTTCTTCTTTTTTTACTCTTCACGCCACAAAGAGTCCTGTTCACAGTGGCGTATCGTACAGACCACAAAAAAAAAATATCTAAAGAGAGAAGAGTGAAATATATTGCTTTCTGGATATCATGTCAAAATCTATCACAAAATCGGATTTTTGTATTAAAAAGGTCCAAATTTTTGCTCGCTCGCTTCGCTCACTCGCAACTGTTTTTAAAGATAAATTCTGCCCGATACGCAATATCTGGCCTTCTCAAAATAGTCACCTCATTACACCATTACGCCTGTTCATACCATGATATGACCGGGAAATTTTGGGCTCTTGCCCCCCTGGCCACCGACCCCTGTTACGCCGCTGCCTAGGGGGGGGGGGGAGATTGCCAAAGTAAGTTTGTCTATTTCTTGGAAAATTTGTCATTTTGAAGTCCCTATCGAGGCAAAAATAAAATTTCTTCTATGTAGTAAAGCCATTTTTTATTGTCATAAAATCACTTTGGGACAAAAGAGTAGGCTTTTCTCTATCAGCTACAAACAGAGAAGTGCTGGGACATGAAAGCCTCTGCCACACTGAGGGGCTGGCGAAGTTCCACACCCCTTTCCGTATTCTGCCTATTTATGTGAAAATCTGCCATTTTGGAGCCCCAATTCAGGCAAAAAGCTGTTTCCGTTGCAAAGCAAGTCTTTCAAATCGTCCTAAAGATACTTGGATAGTACTTCTTTCTCTATCAGCTGCATAAAAAGAATTGCTAGGAAATTGAAGCCTAAACGACTTGGGAAATATTTACATTTTATGATGTTCAGTAATGAATACTGCTGTAAAAATGAGGGTCTTGGGGCCGTTGACCCCTAAACAAATTTCACGATTAAAAAAACGAAGTTAGAAGAAAGAAAAGGAAAGTAAAAGGTTGTGGATAATGTCATAATCTGTCAAAAAACAAATTGGTGTATTAAAAACGTAATTTCTGGCCCATCGCTTTGGTAGCGCACAGTTCCTTAGACCCTTAGACTCTTAATGTTGTCCTCTTAAAATTGTATGCATGAACCAGAATCTTGTGTTATTATGACAGGTCACAATGATTACATATTAATTTTTATTCAATGTATATTCATATTATTCATTTTATTATTCCTTGCTCCTTGTGAAAACCTTTTTCAATAACGTGATATAGCAGCCTAATTTATTCAATTCATTCATTTTAAAAATGTTTAGTGTAAATTCTTGCCAAACTATTTCATTTTATGATCTTTTCTTATTAGTAACAACATATATCATGTCATTTTCGTTATTTTGTTTGATTTACCGTATATGTTATGCTTCTTTCATATGTGTTTACTTTTTACTTTGTATTGTATATGGACACCATGGAAGAACAGTATAGTCATGTCGACTAAACTGAAAATGGGCTATCCATCCGTTTTGCTTTTTGTGTTTTTTATACGGAAAATAAATACTATACTATACTATACATTTTGTCCTATACTCCATGTCTGGCCCCATTATTTTATTTTTTGAGTGCAGCGGGTCCTACACCAGTGATAAAGAATTTGGTTTGGATCAGATTATATCGCCAGTAAAAAGTAATTTTAATTTATTTAAGCAGCGTTGGATCCCAAACTAACGGCACTACAAGATTGTAGTAGCTAGTTAGAATATATTTGAATATGTTCATTTTGTTTTGAATAACACATATATAATCCAAGTATAGTTTTATAGAGCGCCTCATATTTAAACACAAAAATCAATTTATCGTCTCTTTTTTCATATCTACTTGAGATGGAAATGGACACAGGCCATCAGTGTATTCCTATTTTGAAGGTTCGATACCCAAGTTCACTTTTGAATGTTGCTGTAACGTTAGAGCTGTCACCCAGCAAAATTTTGATACATGAATGACTATTTATGACATATACAAGCGGAGATATATGGCAAGTTACATGTCACCTTCTCCTTAAAAGTTATTGATTTTTTTTTCTTCATTTTTTGCTATCTTGCATTGCTCTTTGAATTCAACGGTAGTAATAACGTGATACCACAATTTGAGTCTACTAGCAGTGATCTAGAGGGTCCATACTAACTACCTATGGTATCAAACCATTTCTGTGGTGTGGGTTGTACGAACTCATTTTTCACAGGTCCTTGCTCCCGGACTAATTCCCCATCAACATGTTTATCTTTATTTTTTTAATGTTTTACACGTAATAACGTAAGTTTGATTTGGCATCGCAATGTTGTTCCCCTCTATTTACTTTTCTTCCCTTTTCTTTGAAGTATAGCAATATTTAAACATCGTTTGCACGACATATTCAAGGCATACAAACATGACAAGGGAAGAACCGAAGAAATACATATTTGGTTGGCAGGGGCGGAAATCTCTCCCAGAAGGTAGGGGGGGGGGGCAAGGGGCTGGAAAATTTGACAAGCAAAAAAAAGGTTTTCTTCTCAAACTTAAGGTATTTTCGACGAAAATATATTTGACAAGCAAAAAAAGAAAAAAAAGGTTATCATCCAAAAAGTAAGGTCATCTCGTCCTATAAAATACATGTTTTATTTCGATTTTGAATGATGACGTATTTCTTAAAATTTCATAAAAGACCACAAATAGTAGGGGGACAGTTGATATTGTGTCCCCCTACTATTTTGAGTAGAGGGGACACGTCCCCCTGTCCCCCCCTGGGATTTCCGCCCATGTACTTGGGTATATGTAATAATGAAAAGAAAATGCATAGACTTGCATATTGAGTATATTTATGTCACACTTAAAGAATAACCATTTTAAACCCCAACTCCATTGCATACATGTTGCCATGAAATTTGGATAGGCTCTACATCAGGTTTCCATAATAGAAATAATAAAAAGAATAATAGACATGATAATATATGTAATTTTAGGAATACTCACATAGTAAAAGGTATCTTTATTGGTGTAAGATGACAATCCTATTCACAATATAAAATGAGATGTATACAACTTTAATTGGGTTATCAGGACGAGACGAGCTCTACTTCTACAAAATAAAATGAAATGAGGATATCCGATATGAATAAAGCTATATTGTTTTGGTCTTGTGTAATCACCAATGAATCATTTACGTCATTCTATCCCACAATGCTTTGTAAATGCCTTTGTTTATGAGTCCTGGGGAAAACCCATGATAAAGCAAGAAGTAGGTAGAATAACAAATATGGTTCCGAAAAGTTCTCATCAAAGTTGAAGTGGAAGGTTCATGGCCATGGGAAGCGAGGGGGGGGGGCTAGGGGGTGCTGCGTGTACCCCGTTTTAGGCAGCACCCCAGGTATATTCTAGAAGATATGTGGGGAAAATTTAAAATTTCAACTGATCCCAATTTTGTGGTGAAAACTGTTGTTTTTTTTTTTCAAATTTACTTCAGCATCCCCTGGAAAGGTTTGGCATATTAATAAGTCTAGATGCGCGCTGGCGCTTCGAGATTATTCCCCTCTATATACTCTCACTGCGCTCCATGATGGCACTAGTAATTGGTCCATGCATGGCTCAATCCATTCAATTGATACAGAGCGTAGTAAGAGTGGGGGACAAAATCTCGAAGGGCCAGCCAGCGTCTTGGTTGGACCATGGACCTAGTAGGTCCATGGTTGGACCAAGTCATATGAAAACCACAAAACCTCTAAATCAAGATAAAAGCCTTTTAGCTTACATTAAAATGATGAGCGCTGAGCAACAGATTTATAAAAATAGAAACTGAAATCCGATGATATATTTTTTTCCGCAGTCAAAGAAAGGTTTGATTCTTGTCATTTTTTCTCGGGGGGTGGGGGTATTTTAGGGTTTACTGACGGTTGGTCTATAATATCACTTGGTCTAGTCTTCAGATGAGCTAACAACATTCGAGCTTAACCCACTTAGTCCAAATCTCATTCGGTCTACAAGCCAATTGGTCTAAATGACCACTTGATCTGATAGCCATTTGGTCTAATGCCCAGTTGGGCTAATCGTCACTTGGTCTAATCGTCACTTGGTCTAATTTTCATTTGGTCTATTTGCCATTTCGTCTTATGTGTTTTATTGTCACTTGGTCTTATTGCATTCGGTCTAATTCTTGTTGGTCTAATAACAATTCGTCCCATCCTCACTATATTATTCATTTTGGTCTATATTGTAGTTGGTTTAATTTCCCGTTCGGCTAATTTCCAGATAGTCTATTCGTTTCGTCTACATATGCCACTTGGTCTAATTCCATTTGGAATGATGGTTGTTGGGCTATTCCCATTAGGTCATTAATACAGTTTATTCATGTTATTTGTGTTTTCCTTATGGATCTTTGAACCTGAACACTGAAGAAATGTAATATATCCATTGTATGTTGTCCGCTCTAGGCCTTATATTGATTAGGCCTATCCATTTTGTTTAAAGTTGAATTAAGAAGGGGGTGAGTTTCCATAAATATAGGTTCTACATACAATATATAGTATATATAAGTTGTTCAAACACATAGCATGTCACAATAATCCTCTGCCTTCTCGATATTTTGCTTTGAAAGTCTATGAAATTAGCCACCTGTCAGAGCCCGAGAGACGAGTGTACAGAAAAGTCACTCGGAGTGTGACGTCACCGGGGGAATTAATAAGAGGTGCCTGAATGTCATACAGAAATGCTATGCAGAGAGAGAAAGATATTTTACAATTTTTTTTCAAAGCAACTCAAATCAAACAAATAGGACTGATATGTACAAATCTTTACTTTCCCTGTATAAAAAACAGTATGAATAACCACCATGAACTCTTCAATCATGATGTAAGATAGCAAACAGTGAGTTATTGAATGATATTTTCACTATTTCTCATTTATTTTATCACGATGTTCAATCAAGTGAGTAGCTGGAAAGTAATTCCGGCGGCTAGCTCAGCGCGCGCTGAACGCATAATACTAGTACACACAACACCCAGGCATTGAGTGTACTGTTATGGTCTGGTATGTCGACTTAGTTCATGGCCGTGCAGCGATCCCCTGGCGTTTTTTCTTCTTTTCTTTTGTCTTTGACTCCATTTTTATATCCTCTGGATCATTTCCACTCATAGCTCATTCCACAGAACAATCTTGAACCAAACGTATAGTATTCTTTCTCGGCCTTCTGAGTTGTTTTCTATATTTAATTACGCTAGGGGTCACCGTCACACATCCAAACGCAATTCGGAAGTGAGTTGAAGACAGAAAGATATATAGTAATTAGTATACATCTCTATGGTTGAAGACAACAAGAACGGTACGGTAGCTCGACAGCTAGCTGCGCCGGAGCGGGCGGCCGGTCGGCACAAAGCAATTCCGCAACCAACTGTGTTTTTGCAAGAGCCGCGTCACACGCGGATAAATATGTCATAATAACAAGTCTGCTACGTTATCGACTGGTGAGAAGATCTCGATCAAATTTCATATTATTCACCTTGAAATTATTCCTTTAGGGCACTAGCGTACCTACGGGGGGGGGGGGGGCAGGGGGGGCACTCTGCCCCCCTGACGAGTCACAACCCATGCAAAAACGTATCTTTGCCCCCCCCCTGACGGGCTTGAAAAACCTTTTTTGCCCCCCTGACGAGCTTTTTTTTTTTTTTTTTTGCTTGTCAAATTTTTTCTGGAACGAAATCCTTTATTTGTGATCGAAGACCTTTTTTTTTTTTTTTTTTTTTTTTTTTGCTTGTCAAATTTTTGGGCGGACGGTTTTGCCCCCCCTGTGGAAAATCCTAGGTACGCCACTGCTTTAGGGTCTATGGTATCATTCTGAGGGAATTCACATATTTGGAATAATAGTAAGGCCACAAATATTTTAATCATTTCCTCTTTGCAAGTTCTATGGCTCGCAGATACAACTTCAACTGCAGTTATTCCCCCGGGGGGCCACTTCCATTGACGAGTGGATACCATGCGCGACCATGGGGTCTCGAAAAGCACCCTAAACACGTATTTTCCATACTCTGAAAATGCACCCCTTATTAAGTATTGACGTCTGAAACCCTACCCTTTACAAGTATTGGAAACAAAACGATACTCTTGGCAATTGAAATGAACCCCTAAACAAGTTTATTTTATTGTTATGTCACGGGTCCGTCGGTTTTACCTTTACACACCATTTGGTTTAGTACGGCCCAACCTGCACATCTCGCGCAAATCAGACTCTAAACACGTAGTGTTGGGGCAAAAAGGACATCCTTTATAAAACATTTTAATTTCGTTTTATCATCCCCGCAAATTTGACCCTAAACACGTAGCAATCCTAGCGAAATAGATACCCTTTTTTCATTATTTTTGTGTTTTTGACACCCTTATCACGTTACGTACGTAACGTGCCCTATCTTGAAAAAGACATCCTTTTTACGTGTTTTTTTGGTCGCGCATGGTATCCACTCGTCAATGTAAATGCCCCCCCCCCCCCCAAATCATAATATATATCATTCTGAAATAACTTCGTCGGGGGAAATGAAATGTCATATTTAACATAGGTAGGCAATATATAGGCCTATTATAATTTCCCCACCAGGGATACTAACATAATTATCTTATCATAATGACGAAACATGCTTTAAATCATCATTTCGACACTTTATGAAAAAGCCTATTAAAAAAATCCCTGCCCCGAAAACATATACGGTCTCAGTCCCGGTCTATCATTAGTCAGATTATTTCAAAAGAAATTTTAACACTATACCTTCTAAAGTTCTTGAGCAGAGAAAATTCCAACGTCGATAAAATATCATGTAATGAAAAGAATGTCGCATGTGAGTGATATACCGGCAATTTGTAGAGTACAATTTCGAATTATTGTACAGACTTTATAAGTTCCTAATTATTCGCTTTGATCTGGTCAATTATAGCTTCTAACCTGTAAAACTCATCCGGTCAGTTTTATTTGTCAACGTGTCTTTCCTATCCAACCTTGTTAACCATCATTAACTACATTTTAGTCAACCTCGTCAGACACTGTTTTCCGTTCATTCTTTCTCTCTTTATAATCACAAGCCTGATACGGTCGCCAAAGTACGAAAGACCATTAGTGCCACGGAGAAAAAAAAACACTATTTCTACTAATCTGTTATAACAGATTACGGTATTTCTACTAATCTGTTTAAACAGATTATAATCTGTTATAACAGATTACGGTATTTCTACTAATCTGTTATAACAGATTACGGTATTTCTACTAATCTGTTATAACAGATTACGGTATTTCTACTAATCTGTTTAAACAGATTATAATCTGTTATAACAGATTACGGTATTTCTACTAATCTGTTATAACAGATTACGGTATTTCTACTAATCTGTTTAAACAGATTATAATCTGTTATAACAGATTACGGTATTTCTACTAATCTGTTATAACAGATTACGGTATTTCTACTAATCTGTTTAAACAGATTATAATCTGTTATAACAGATTACGGTATTTCTACTAATCTGTTATAACAGATTACGGTATTTCTACTAATCTGTTTAAACAGATTATAATCTGTTATAACAGATTACAGATCAACAAGATACGACCTTCTTTTGTCACTTAACTTCCGCTATAGTGGCTGTGATGACGTCACCCGCACACGCTCGTTGAAACTGTCGACCACTAGCGTTCGACCAATAAAAATGAAAATAGCGACTGGAAAAAAATGAGTATTGCGTCTCCGAAATGGTGCAAACAAAAGGGAAATTGTATTTCTCCCTAGCGATATAGATTAGGATGTAGGATTGAAGGATTTGATGTGATATAATGGGGCTAGAAATAAAGCACGAATTTCTTAATATTATTCAACTACCCGAATTCTACCTGTTAATCTTAATCATTATGGATGTGTAACAATGAGGAGACTACGTTCAACAGGAAGTTTGCGCAGATTAAACTAACATGACAAAGAGGGAGAGAGGGGAAGATATAAGCATTTACGTGCATCTCTATGGTTTGTCAACATCACATTATTTTCTTTTGAACCTAATCTTGATTTCGGTTTCAAAACACGCCCCGATAAGTGAATATTTGAATTTTATATGTGGTTAAATGGCCTCGATCACCCCCCCCCCCCCTCTCAATGTCGAAATATAAAACAGAGACTGAAATTTGATAAAACCCATATAAAAAATGTTTTTCTTTATCATTGCATTATTATTTTTTAATATGAAAATATAAAGGAAATTAAAATAAAATTCTTAAAGCGATTATGACAGTGTCAACGCCCTATGTCAACGTCAAATATTATCTTAATAGTTGTAAAACAGAACAACAACAAAGTGTTAAACAGTAATACTGTGGCAGAATACGACTGGAAATACCAGACTCATTACAAAAGAAATGCAAAGGATATTCATTCGACCCAACCCATTTCCAGTTTTATTAATTAAATATACCAAATTGACAAAAGGCATCCATATGATTCGGCAATTTACAGTGATTCAACAGGATGGGCTATCATTTCAATTAAATTTGTAAAAATGAGGTGAAAAATAAAAATGCTATTGGAACTATTTTACTTGCGGAATAATTATCACCGATACTTTACCGTTTGAGGTGATGAATGGCGTGACCTCGTCAAAGGATGTTTATCGTGAATAATTCGAATCTTCAGACAAATACTAAGAATTGGCGGAAATATATCGAATGACATATATTGGGAATAGTGATTGGCGTTTTCTGAAAGCCCAGATATTCCCCTTTCACCTGCCGTAGGTCCCATGCTGGAACACTCGATCTAACTCTTATTCCAGGAAATAGGCGAAAATCGCAAAATCCCGCCAAAATTAATATTTTTCTTTGATCGAAACAAAACATATCGAATGACATATATTGGGAATAGTGTCTTTTATGCCATGTTATGCCCCCCCCCCCCCCTCCGTGACCCATAATAATTTTTGACTAACGGTTACGCCTGCAAAAAACAACAACTAGACCCCCCCAAAAAAAAAAAAATCCTCATTCACTGAAGAGAACAAAGTTTGTGTCTGTCACCTCCCCCATCCAAACACACACACTATTAACTCCAACTGATGGGCCATGTTCTAGGTGTTTTTTATCCTTGTTTTTGCATTGTGGGCATATAAAGATAAAAAAAAGGAAAATAACCTTTTTTGTTACGTTGTCATCCATGCGCGCCCCTAATCCGGCTCCCGCAACCACCAATCTGCACTGAGAGTTTTATTATTCTTATATTATTACTAATGGTTAATAGATGTTTTTAAGTTTTTTAGTTTTGACTTCAATAGATAATTGATATCTTTTAATGTAATTTCAATTTCAGTTCGTGCTTTTTTAGACACGGTACGCAAAATATAATGATTTATAGTCCGCTATCTTCAAAATCCTTATTGGTCGGGCGTTATTAGTAGAAATACCGTAATCTGTTATAACAGTTTAGTAGAAATACCGTAATCTGTTATAACAGATTAGTAGAAATACCGTAATCTGTTATAACAGAGTATAATCTGTTTAAACAGATTTTTTTTTTTATTAGTAGAAATACCGTAATCTGTTATAACAGATTAGTAGAAATACCGTAATCTGTTATAACAGATTATAATCTGTTTAAACAGATTAGTAGAAATACCGTAATCTGTTATAACAGATTAGTAGAAATACCGTAATCTGTTATAACAGATTATAATCTGTTTAAACAGATTAGTAGAAATACCGTAATCTGTTATAACAGATTAGTAGAAATACCGTAATCTGTTATAACAGATTATAATCTGTTTAAACAGATTAGTAGAAATACCGTAATCTGTTATAACAGATTATAATCTGTTTAAACAGATTAGTAGAAATACCGTAATCTGTTATAACAGATTAGTAGAAATAGTGTTTTTTTTTTCTCCGTGGCACTACCCAGGTAACAATACAGCATTGGACCAACGTTGGATCAACGTTAGGAAATTTTTTCCCAACGTTGCCTCAACGTTGGCAGGCCAACGTTGCATCATCGATAGAAGTGCACGCGCATACATCGTCAGACCAACAACATTTCCAACGTCAGTTCAACGTTGTCCAGCAACAATGTTTCAACGTTGTCTGGCAACGTTGATCCAATGTTGGCTAAATAGTCAAATACAACATTGCTACAACGTTGGTAAGCAACGTTGCATCATCGATAGAAGTGCACGTCCATACATCGTCAGACCAACAACATTTCCAACGTCAGTTCAACGTTGTCCACCATCAATGCTCCAACGTTGGTATAATGTCGGCTGAGTCATCAATAACAGCATTGCTGCAACGTTGATGGGCAACGTTGAAGCAGCGATGGACGTGCACTTGCATACATCGTCAGTCCAACTATGTTTACAACGTTGGTTCAACGCTGTCCAGCAACAATGCTCCAACGTTGTCTGGCAACATTGCTCCAACATTGTTACAACGTTGTCACAACGTTGCTCCAACGTTGCTCCAACGTTATTCCAACGTATGGCAGTAATTAACAAAACATTAATTGGTTTCAAGGTGAAGTCCACCATTACAACTCTTCACTCTAATCTTTATCATCATGTCTTATCCTATCCTAAAATCCTACATCCTAATCCTATATCCTATTCCTATCATCCTACACCTATCCACTGTATCCTGTCATTGACTCCTATATATAGAGCAACTTTGCTATACTTGGCAGAATACAGTTAATATCATTTTCCACACTTAACCTTGAATATTTCACTTAGAATAATATGTTTTGATTATAAATGATATGGTAATGGAGCCACATACTTTTCTGAAACTTTTCATGGTGGAAATATTGAATAAACATAAATACTCTAATTATTATAGCAATATTACCTAAAATTTTGGTCATTTACTGATGTAATGAATATTCATGAGTGCATAATCATTGTCCAGATGAGGCAGGTTTGGCAGCGTTGGTCCAATGTTGGTCCAACGTTGGGTGACGTTGATCCAACGTTGGTATAATGTTGGTCCAATGTTGATGGAAAGTTGATTCAACTTTAGTCCAATGTTGGCGTAAACGTTGATTCAATGTTTGTCTAATATCGGTTAAATGTTGTTGTAACGTTGATTCTTTGTTGGTCTAATTTTAAACCAATCCAACGATGCACCATCTCCATCAAACAGTTTTCAACACTGTGCCATCATCATCTGTAACCTGTTCATGATTCTATCAAAAAACATTACAACTATTATTACAGCTATTTATTTCTTTTCATTCTTTCTGTTACAAGTCTCTTCACATAATTAAGAGGAATCAAGAGAATTACGTGTGATATTTATTTATCACAAAAACTCACATGTGTAATTGCAGTCTCTCAGTATTTACAAAATCTAAAAGGGAGGTCGCGTAACTTGGCCTCACTCAGAGTAACGTAACTACTGCCTACTGTAACTAAAGAGTGCCTCTTTTTTATTAAGATAGAAGTCAACTGATATCTCAATATGCATGGCCATGGCCCAGTCTCGCTCGTGCCATAACTATTAAATGATATTTCAGCGTCAAGTGTAGCATGCCTCACATAGCAACTACAGGTTTGACTGCAGTTGGAAAACACTCGGTCCAGGCTAGGCCAGGCAGGACCGACCAGGTCAATTCAAGGCAGCGTATAATAAATAAGGCAGGAATGCCAGGTAGCAAGTCATTGGGTGATTTCAAGTATGGTGTACGGTGTTGAGAGCGTGAAAGGGCTGCTGAACTGAGCTCCAACACCAAGCGTTGATATTATTTTTCATTGAAATGTATTAAAACTCTAATTATTTGCTCTCATCTTAAATGTAAAAGATAATTTAACGGAGATGGTTCGTCGTGTTCGCCCCCTGTTCGTGAGCTACAGTTCATCAACACCAACACTGAACTTTAAATCACGATTCTCCCAATCCCTGGGGGCCGGTGTTGCTGAATGGGGAAATTGCTTGTAGATCATCAACACCATGCAGCCACAGTGCAGTGTTGGGTTCAGCAGATGACAATCAACACCAGCCTTCAACACAAACTGCCGGAAATACACCATATTTTCCAAGGTCAATCTCAACACCAGCCTGATTCAAGTACGGTGTTGTCACAACTCCAACACCAGATTTCAACACTGTACTTGAAATTATTGAAATCACCCAATGACTGTTGCCTTGCCCTTGGTATCGCATACTCGTTCCCACTCACACGTATTGCGAGGTTAGTATTATATTAGTCACTCACACAAGCTAATTACGAGGTTAGTTAGTATGTTATACTGTGCAGTGACTGGTGTTAAGTACTACTTTACTACTACTTACACGAATATAGTAGCGTCGGACTGTACGCGCACAGAAGCTGACTCCGGGATCTTTCGGAGGGGATCAATGGTTGCAGTTACCGATTATCTGCAAGTGCAAAGAAAATTCCACTGTAGATTGTAGGTCCTAAATATGCAGCTTATAAGTACTGTTCCAGATCACTAGATATTCTGGAATTCAATTGTCTATATCCACTATCCAGTCCAAATTCTACCAGATTCTTCAAGTTCAAAATTGAAGGAAGCAGACTACACAGACATGACAGAAGGAGTCCGACGTCGAGACTAATTCTGCGCATCAGAATAGTATGGTATTTTTAAATAGGCACATTTGATGCTTGTATTTCCTTCTTCAATTTCTTCTAGTTATGTGACGGTAGGCCTATGAATTATCTCGTACTTACTGTGAAAGGCCGAGCCAGCTGCAAAGGACGAGGGCGTTTCTGGAAATTCTGGTCTTGAACTACATTTTTTTTCTTGTTTTTCTCCTTTATTTTCTATATTAATCGACACATTTGCATCCCCCGGTGCATGCAGCCTCTCTATTCTACCCCATCTTTATTTTTGTTTTCCCCTTAGACTTAGTTTTAGTTCCTCTTTCCCTTCCCATTATTTTCCTTCTCTCTCGATTTCTTTTCCCCTTATCAGGGACCTGGGAACAATTTTATCAGTGGGGGTGCTGAAATCTCTCCTCGAAGGTGGGGGGGGGGGACACAATTGAGTTTTCCATAATTACACACACACACATCTAAGGGCACCACACCTACACACACACCCTCACACACACAAACACACCCTCACACACACATATATATATATATATATACAAATATTTGACAGTCACTTCTTAGCTATCTTATAAAAGAACATAGATATATAATTAGATAACTCGAGCGCGAAGCGCGAGCTATTTTTTCTGGGGGGGGGATTTCATGTATTTTGTCCTGAAAATTGAACATTTTGAGCAATGTTTTGTGGTCCTGAACAAGATGTGTATGTAACAAATAATAACTGCGAACGTGATCCGCGCGAGCAGATATTTTTTATATACGCTCTGGCCTGATCGAAAGGGACGTGTTATAAGGACTGTCTGCAGTTACCCATTAAGACGATACATATATCAATAATCAAATAATGCGACCGCGAAGCGCGAGCTGAAAATATTGACATTCCAACCTAAATACTGGACATTCTAAGCACTTTTTGTAATCATGAACAGGATAGGTATATAAATCATACAATTGATGCGAGCGCGAAGCGCGAGCGGAAAAAAAATTTGAGATTTCAGACCAAAAAACGAGACATTCTAAGCACTTTTCTAATCATGAAGAGGATATGTATATAACTATACAATTGATGCGAGCGCGAAGCGCGAGCGGAAACAAAATTGAGATTTTAGACCAAAAAACGAGACATTCTAAGCCCTTTTCTAATCATTAAGAGGATAGGTATATAACTATATACAATTGATGCGAGCGCAAAGCGCGAGCGGAAATAAAAATGAGATTTCAGACCTAAAAACAGGACATCTTAAGCACTTTACTAATCATGAACAGGATGGTATATAACTATACAATTGATGCGAGCGCAAAGCGCGAGCGGAAATAAAATTGAGATTTCAGACCTATAAACGGGACATTCTATTCATGTTTTGTAAATCAAGAAAATGATGGGTAATTGGATATATTCTGACATTAATAATGTGAGCGTGAAGCGCGAGCAGAATTTTTTTTGATATTCTGATCTGAAACTCCGCACTGAATGTAATATGGTTTGAACAGATAAAGAAAAATCAGACGAACATAAGAATAAAGATTTGATTAAAATCCGACAAAGAATATCAAAGTTATTGCATTTTAAAGATTAGCATTATTCCGGTGAAACAGTTTTAAGCATGTCTTCATTAATATTCAATGAGCAAACTGATGATGTCATATCCCCACTTGTTCTTTTGTATTTTATTATATATAATTAGGTTTATTCAATATTTTCCCTTCAAGAACCAAAAACAGTTGAATTGACAACTGATTTAGTCCATTAGATATTTTTTGCTGCATCTTATTTCATTATAAGGGAGACATATCATTCACACTGGTATGAAAAAAATGAAACAATTTTGATTCCATGTAATAACACAAGAAACAGGATATAGTGGGATGTGACATCTTCAACCCACATAGGCGGAAATCCCAGAGGGGACACGGGGACGTGTTCCCCCTAACAAAAATAGTATAGGGGGACACAATATCAAATGTCCCCCTATTATTTTTGGTCTTTCGTGATGGAGAAAAATACATCTGTTCACAATCGAAATAATATACATGTATTTTGAACTAAATGACCTTACATTTTGGGTGAAAACCTTTTTTTTTTTTGGGGGGGGGGACTTGTCAAATTTTGTTAGGGTTAAAATGTGACCTTACATTTAGGGTGATTACCTTTTTTTTTTGCTTGTCAAATTTTACAGGCCCTGGTCCCCCCTACCTTTGGGGAAAGATTTCCACCCATGTCAACCCACCTGTTAAATATTCATGACGACATGCATATCAACATTTTCATAAAACATTGCTAAACTTTAGAATTAAATAACTTAACTATTTGTTATCAGATTTTCATAAAATTTATTCATTTTGATAAAATGTATTTGATATAAATATTTTCAGCCCGGAGTACCCCAAAAACAAGCTGCTTATCTGAGTAAACATGCGTGCGCTTGTTTAGAGTTAGACCTAGTATCTGCTTGGGCATTCTAAATACATTTTTTTATTATAAAAGTCAAAAACGCGAGCGCGAAGCGCGAGCAGAAAATATTTGATATTCCGATCTGAAAAAGGGTGAATTTAAACCGGAAAATTCTGAAAGGGGGTTCTACAAAACGTCGTTTATTTTGATTACATTTCTGTCATTTATCATACCTACCACTATAGCTTTCAAGGAGGTGCTGCCTATGGAAAATAACACATGCAGCACCCCCAAATTTTGGGGGTGCTTCACCCCAGCACCCCCGCTTCCCAGGGCCATTGGGCAGGGCGAAAAAGACTGTGAAATTTGAATTCTATTGTCTGACTTGTAATTGCTTATACAAAACATGGGCGGTCGGGCACGCGCACACTTGATTCGACATACCTGGAAGTGTCATTGTGTCAAGTCCAACCACACCCTTATTATGTCCCTCCCTGCTATCGAGTAGTGTGTAAACTATGGTTATAACGTATCACGTGCGACCACGTCTGTATCGGAATGCCGGAGCTTGATTGAGTCGCGTTATAGGAGGGATGTTATTGGAATATGTGAAAGACTATTATATGTAAATGATTTGCGATTGTGTCGGATGTGCTAATTATGTACATTACAACATATTTTAAAAAATACAGGGGGGAACCTGATTTCGTGGGGGTGCTGCCTATGGAAAATAATACACGCAGCACCCCCAGGAAAATTTCTGGGGGTGCTTCAGCACCCCCAGCACCCCCGCTTCCCAGGTCCCTGCCCCTTATTGCTGGGGGATACCAAGGGTGACATGGATAGACAAGCAAACTTACTTGATCGACCCCCCCCCCCCCTTGGCCCCATTAATAATTATGCGAGTAGTCGTCTGTATATCATTATCAATTCTCCAATGAACCAGTTTCTAACGTTCTCAACACTGTGTATATTATGCCGGGATATTATGTTGACTGTCAAACAAATATCCAACAAACTATAGTTTCCAACATTGTGTCAATGTTAACTGTCAACAACTCTCCAATAAACTATTCCAATTACGCTGTCCACGTTGTGCCATTGTCGACTGTCCAACAAATCTCCAAGAAAATAGTTTCCAACGTTGTTCCTTTGTCGGTTGTTCAGCAACTCTCCATCGAACTAGTTTCCGACGTAGTCAACGCTGTGCCTTTGTTGGCTGTTCAACACCTATCCAATCAAACACGCGTTTCCAACGTTGTGACGTTGTTGGCTGTCCAGCAAATCTCCAACACACTAGTTTCCAATGTTGTGCCATTGTCTGTTGTTCAACAACTTTCCAACGTTGCCAACGTTGTGTCATCGTCGATTAACCTACTGATCTCCAATCTACCAGTTTCCAACGTTGTGCCAGTGTCAGTTGTTCAACAACCTCCCATCTAACTAGTTTCCAGCTTTATCAACGTTGTGTCATTGTATACTATCTAACTAATCTCCAATCTACCAGTTTCCAACGTTGTGCCATCGTCGACTATCCAACAAATCTCCATCGAACTAGTTTCTAGCTTTGACAACGTTGTGCCATAGTTGGTTGTTCAACAACTTTCCATCGAACTAGTTTCCAACGTTGCCAACCTTGTGTCATCGTCGACTATCCAACTAATCTCCAACCTACTAGTTTCCATCGTTGTGCAATTGTCGACTGTCCAACAACTCTCCAACTAACAAGTTTCCAACGTTGCCAACGTCGTGTCATTGTTGATTGTTCAACAGCTTTCCAGCGAACTAGTTTCCAACGTTGCCAACGTTGTGCCTTTGCTGGCTGTCAACAACTATCCAATCAAACGTGTCTCCAACGTTGTGACATTGTCGACTGTCCAGTTTCCAAGTTTCCAACGTTGTGCCAGTGTCAGTTGTTCAACAACCTCCCATCTAACTAGTTTCCAGCTTTATCAACGTTGTGTCATTGTATACTATCTAACTAATCTCCAATCTACCAGTTTCCAACGTTGTGCCATCGTCGACTATCCAACAAATCTCCATCGAACTAGTTTCTAGCTTTGACAACGTTGTGCCAGTGTCAGTTGTTCAACAACCTCCCATCTAACTAGTTTCCAGCTTTATCAACGTTGTGTCATTGTATACTATCTAACTAATCTCCAATCTACCAGTTTCCAACGTTGTGACATTGTCGACTGTCCAACAACTCTCCAACTAACAAGTTTCCAACGTTGCCAACGTCGTGTCATTGTTGATTGTCCATCATCTTTCCATCAAACTAGTTTCCAACGTCGATTCAACGTTAATCCATCAAGTTTTTCCAACGTCCAACGACTTTCAAGTTTCCAACGTGGAGCCAACGTTGGCTTGTTACCTGGGTAATGGTCTTTCGTACCAAAGGACTCCGGGAAAGGACTTTGCTCGAGTATGCCTCTGCAGTAGCTATAATCATGTCGTCATCTGGATAAGATTACATCATACATAGCGTTAAACTTGATAAAAACATATTGCGCTGACTCATTCAACGTGATCATAATATGTTAATGATGTGCTGCGATAAAAAATATAATTATACCAGCAGAAATGCGTTTTTATCCCAAACCGTATCATGATGGCTATATTATATAGCATACCCTTGTTCATTAGACTCCCGGGGGGGCCACTTCCATTGACGAGTGGATACCATGCGCGACCAAGGGGTCTCGAAAAGCACCCTAAACACGTATTTTCCATATTCTGAAAATGCACCCCTTAACAAGTATTGGCGTCTGAAACCCTACCCTTAACAAGTATTGGAAACAAAACGATACTCTTGGCAAGTATTCCCTGAAATGAACCCCTAAACAAGTACAGCGATATTTTATTGTTATGTCACGGGTCCGTCGGTCGTCCGGTTTTACCTTTACAGTTTACACACCATTTGGTTAAGTATGGCCCCGGCTTCCACACCTCGCGCAAATCGGACTCTAAACACGTAGCGTTGGGGCAAAAAGGACATCCTTTATAAAACATTTTAATTTTGTTTTATCATTCCCGCAAATTTGACCCTAAACACGTAGCTTTCCTAGCGAAATAGATACCCTTTTTTCATTATTTTTGTGTTTTTGACACCCTTATCACGTTACGTACGTAACGTGCCCTATCTTGAAAAAGACATCCTTTTTACGTGTTTTTTTGGTCGCGCATGGTATCTACTCGTCAATGTAAGTGGCCCCCCCCCGGGGTTATTCCATATGAAGGAGTACGTGCATAGTACACAAAACGGCACTGCCTTGCTAACTACACCGGGACCGAATACCCCCCCCCCCCCGGTGACGTCACACTCAAAGAACACCCGTCTCGGTAGGCATTGCAGGAGCGAACTCAGGGAAAATGGGTAGGGATAAATCGTTCAAATTCACTATTTTGAAAAAAGAAAATGGGGGGTCGAATCACCTATTAGTGTTTGGGGGGGTTGTAAGGTTGCTATTAATGTAAATATCTCAATATTTGGAATCGTCTTCTTAATTCAACTTTAATGTAAATGAGAAATGAGTGGGGGGTGGTGAAGGAATTAAAGATACGAACAAGCGAAAAATAAATAAAGAGGAAATGAAAGTGATAAAGGGGGAGGGGGTAAAGGTTGAATGAAGAAGCCGTACATTAACAAAAAAAAGTTAAAGAATAAGAAGGCTAACAATAAGAAGAAGAATAGGGAGAAGAAGAAGCAAGTATCCACACAATCAATTATATTTTCGTTCCTTTCTTCATATCAATAATGTTATTCTGATGAAGCCCCCACCTTTCGACCATCATGAGCTACAAGGTACTGCTTAACTAATACTTAAAGGTCAAGTCCACCTCAGAAAAATGTTGATTTGAATCAATAGAGAAAAATCAGACAAGCACAATGCTGAAAATTTCAACAAAATCGGGTGTAAAATAAAAAAGTTATGACATTTCAAAGTTTTGCTTATTTTTAACAAAATAGTTATATGAACGAGCCAGTTACATCCAAATAAGAGAGTCGATGATGTCACTCGCTCACTATTTCTTTTGTTTTTTTTTATTGTTTGGATTATACAATATTTCAATTTTTACGAATTTGATGATTAGGACATCCTTGCCTGAAGCACAAAATGTTCAAATAATGGAATTCCACGTGTTCAGGGAGGAATGAAACTTCATTTCACATAACAATGACGAGAAAATCAAAATATTTCATATTTCATATAATAAAATACAAAAGAAATAGTGAGTGAGTGATGTCATCAGTTCCTCATTTGCATACCGACCGAGATGTGCATCACTGTTTTGTGAAATGAAGCAAAACTTTAAAATGCCATTACTTTCTTATTTTACATCCGATTTTGAGGAAATTTTTAGGATTATGCTTGTTGAAATTTTCTCTTTTTATTCAAATCAAGTTTTTGGTGAGGTGGACTTGTCCTTTAAAGAAAGTCTGAACAGGGATGTTGTTTTTTCAGTTTTCAATTAATGTTTTATATGTTTTATACTGATTTTTGTTAAAATTCGATTAAAATGCTAAGGCCTTTTCAAATGTTGAATATTTTCAAATACCAACTGAAGGATTTCAGTGCCATCTGAAGTAGTCATATACCGATTAAAATTATTTCAAGTCTCTATTAAATGATAAAAGAAATATGATATGAGTATTATTGTTGATTAATTTTAGTAATTACGATTGTGAAGTAGGATTAATAGTTATGTGTATGTCGTCATGAATATAAGATGAGAGAGCAGATGATGTTATTTTCCCACTAATTCTTTTGTATTTCATTACGAAATAATGCTTATTCAAAACAAAATTGATTGATATACTATGTAGGATAATCCTTGCTAATTATTTTCTTACAAGGTAGGCATGTTCTTACAATAAAATAAGAAAAATGAAATGGCATCACCACCCCAACTAATTTGATAACATGCATATAACTTGTTGAACTTTGAAATCATTCGGACTTCGTTTTATTTAATGATTGATGTGCAGTTCTTGAGGGTACGGTTATCTACGTGTAAATCCATTGAGTGTGGAATACAAAGGGACTTTGGAATTTTCATGTGTGAAGCTAAACTATATGGACTTTACAGTGCGTAAAAAAACCCGGACAGTTTTGGAAAGTCTATCAAAATTTGGTTTCAAATTATGATGTCTATATTTTTATGTTGATGGGTGCTCTGATGTTTTATATTTTCATGCTTGAGCAAATACGAGACGTTTTTGTCAAGGGTTATAAAAAAAAAAAGGCTTGCGCCAAATGGTAGAAAATTAAAAAATACTGATCATCAAACTTCTTGCTAGTTTTTTTATTCAACTTGCTCTCATTTCTTTTTTCTGCATCAAATACGCTCACATTCTATAAATATGATCCTTGGGTAATCCCACATAATTATGCATCCATGAGGATGATGAGGTTGAAGGTCATCTAGGGGTCAAAAGGTCAAATGATATTCATGTCCATCCGGGTTTTTTTTATTTTTTTTTTAAGGTTTTGTTCAACTCGCCCTGATTTCTTTATTTCTGCATCAACTATTTTCATACTTAAAACACATGATACTTTGGTAACACTACATATGTATCCATGAGGATGATGGGGTCAAATGTCATCTTGGGGTCAAAAGATTATATTGCATATGTTAATTATCACAAAGTCAGGCGAGACTCATGATTCGCAATCATCTTGCTTCATTTGAATATGTCATCTTTTAGCATTGAATATTCTTTTATAAGTTGAAGTTCAAGTTCAAATTTATTTTTTCCATTTCCAGTAACAACATTATAAGCAAATACAAATCAAACATACATAAATATAAAGAAATACAAATGAAATATGATAACAATGATTACAAATCAATTACGAGTTCCAAAACATTTGTAAAATAGTTTTAACAAAATCTGATATGGAAATGAGGGGATCCACTAAAAAGCATTGCTCGTAGAGCGTGGATCCCCTAAGATAATATATTAAACATTTGAAAAATGGGACTCATTCGCAAATGTAAATACGATAAGTTAAAATACAATATTTTATGAGAATAATAATAAGATGGTAAGTAATAGCGAGATATAATAAAAAGATGACAGAGATACAGGACGATACTTAAAACTCAAAAGAAAACAAAGACATGATGAAGAATAGAGGGGAGAGAGAAGGAACAAAGTACTGAAAGGGGAGCGAGAGAGGGAGGGCAAAGATAAGTGGGGAGAGACAGAGAGAGAGGGAGGCACACACACACACACACACACACACACACACACACAGATATATATGTAGAGAGAAAGGGTCAGAAAGAGAGAGGGGGCAGTGGCGTACCGTGGGTCACGGCATTGGGGGGGCACCAGCAAAAAAATTTGAGTCACTTAGGGAGCGCGCGAAGCGCGCTCAGTTGCCAGGTATACTGACCTAATAGAGACATTTTAAGGACAAGCAGTGCCATTAAACAGATATTTATCTCACTGATTAGATAATGCGAGCGCGAAGTGCGAGCTGAAAATTGTTGATATTCAGACCTAAAAAAGGACATTATAAGCAAGTTTTTTGTAATCATGATCCGTCTCGCTAAACAAACAATGCGAGCGCGAAGCGCGAGCTGAAATTTTTGTATACATTGACCCAAACAGGGACATTTTAAGGACTATATTTTAGGAATCCATTTAGAGTATAAATATCTCAGCATAGTAATCTAATGCTAGTGCAATCCTTTGCTGATTTTGTTAGAATTACATCTAAACACATGAAGCACTTTTTGTAGTCATTGTAATCATGATTATCATACGCATCTCACTAATCAAATACTGCGAGCGCGAAGGCTTGTTTGTAGGAATTCACGAAGACCGTACGTATTTTACTAACCAAATGATGCGAGTGCGAAGCGCGAGCTGAAAATTTTTGATATTCAGATCAGAAAAATTGACAATTTAAGGACAGATTTTATGAATTTATGAAGAGCAGACATCTCACCAATCAACTAATGCGAACGTTAGCACGGACAGGAAATGTTTTATATTAAGACCTTAAAATAGGGCAATCACTTTAAGTAGCCATGAAAAAGAAGCAAATGTCACTACATAAAACAATAATAACTCGAATTGCGAGTAAATATATTTGGTGTATATTGTTTTGAAAACGGCAGGTTTTAGTACAACAGGATCATATATCCCGTTAAACAGTCTATGCGAGCACCAGGAACAATGAAGACATAGGCCCTTAGCAAATAATGTTTCATAACGTTATGAAAAAATGCTTCTCATGTAATATAACATAACATAATATAATATAACATTTCAATGAACAATAATTTATTCTTTCCCCACTACGTTTCTCTTCCTTTCTCCCTCTTTTTCTCCTTTTCCCCGTTTTTTTTTTTTTTTTTTTTTTTTTTGCCAGCCGATGGGGGGGGGGCACGTGCCCTAACTTAATAGCGTGACTTAATAGCGTGCTTATACAATACTAAAAATATACAAACTAATTAATTACTTTGGTAAGACAGTAGCAGAAATATTTTTAGTTTTCTCTTAAAGGAGTGGATGGAGCGGGCCTGTTGAACATTTTTATGGAGGGAATTCCAAAATTTGGGGGCGGTGAAAATAAAAGTATTTTAAGCAAAACGAGTTATAGGTAGATGAAAGTTATCGGCTTGTCTGGTAGGATATCTATGAAAATTGTTATTTTGAGAAAACACATCATGAAATGCAAAAGGAACCATACTGTTTTTATTAATGTACATAAACTGTCCAAGCTGAAATTGGTATAAGTCTTGAATCTTTAAAATTTTATATTAAAAGAAAAGCGGATCAGTGTGAGAACGGGGGTGTGAGAATGAATACGAAGGGCCTTTTTTTGTAATAATAATATTTTGTTAAGTAAACTTTGGTGGGTATTGCCCCAAACAAGGATCCCATAGTTGATATATGGTAATATAGGAGAAGAATATAATGCGAGTAGAGAAGTAACAGGAATTAACGTTTTCAACCTATTTATGATGCCTATATTTCGGGATATTGTTTTACAATTATTATCAATATGGCATTTCCAGGAGAGTTTTTTTTTTTTCTACATGAACTCCCCAAAAATTAATTGAGGAGACACTTTCCAATTGAAATCTTCAATAAAAATGTCAACAGGTAAATTTGAAAAAATGTTATTATCATTCAAAAAATTAATTGTTCGGGTATATATGAGTTTCTCCAGAATTTTAGAAAGACATGGTAGTAGGGAGATAGGTCGATAATTGCTAATATTTAGTCTATCTCCTTTCTTATAAATGGGAATGACTTTTGCAATTATCATGGAATCAGGAACTTGTCCATGAAGTAAAGACAAATTGAAAATGTAAGCAAGAGGATCAACAATAAATGGAATTATAGTTGTAAGTATAACGTTATTGATATCATCATAACCAGAGCTTCTTTTATTATCAAGATTAGAAACAATATCCATAATTTCATGAGGGGATGTCGGGGTCAAATATATTGAATTTGGATTGGGTGTGCCAAGAAATTCGGTGAATTGTTTGTATGAGGGCGCTATATTCATAGCCAGGTTATTTCTGATCAATGAAAAATGGTCATTAAATATATTAGCGATGTTGAGAGGCTGTTGAATAATCTCGTTGTTTGATTTAACTTCTGAAATAACATCTTTATTTTCTGAGACATTCATAGCTTGCTTGAGAATTTTCCAAGTGTTTCGCATATCATGTTTATGTAGTTGTAATTTATTTCGAAGTATCTTTTCTTTTCGATACGAATGATTTTAGTCAAAGTGTTTTTATAAGATGTGTATTTCAATTTGGTATTTTCCGTTACTTTTGCTTTATATTTATAATAAAAATTATTTTTTCGATTAATTGGATTTGGAAATCCAAGGTAGTCTCGGGGACTTTTTATAATTCATCTTGTCATTTCTCCGTTTAGGAAGGTGAATGTCAAATTGACCTAAAAGCAACTCGCAAAATTTATCGTAACAAGAGTTAACCTCTTCTATGTCATAAATACAATATAATAATAATATAATAATATAGAGTATTTATATTGCGCACATATCCACCTTGTTAGGTGCTCATGGCGCTCTTATATTACTCGGCTAAGCTAGGCGTTCATAGCGCACACAGCTTTTTAAGGAATTACTTCCTACCGGAAGACCAATCCATACTTTCAAGACTAGCACTTAATCTGTTTAAATTGCTTGGATTGACGCTACCTCGTGAGGAACAAGCACCTCGTCGAAAAGACGGTTGTGCTAGTTTGTAAGAAGTCATAATAGGATAATGATCGGTAATATCGGACAAAATTATGCATAAATCAGGATGAGGTATAATTAGAGAAGATGTTGTCAATTAGCGTAGCAGATAAGTTTGCGACACGAGTTGGTTTGGAGACAAGTGGTAGGAAAGAGGCCGCTAAGAAAAATTCAACGAGCTCGTGTGCAATGTTATTGTTTGTAAATTTTAGTATATTTATATTGAAGTCCCCCATAATAAAACAATCTTTGTTGGTAAGAGTGGAACAATTTAACAAGTCAGATAAATACGAGGTAAAATAATTTGCATTGGAATTTGGAGGTCGATAAACGACACCTACAATTACATTCCTGGCACCAGATATTTCAATTTCTATAAAAAGGACTCAATAAATTCATTGACAATAGAAATGTCCTCATGGAAAGAATAGCGAAAACTGTGATGAATGTATAGAGCAACGCCTCCACCTGTTCTACCCACTCTGTTTTTGTTATGGGAGGATAGTGTCCTGTGATAGCCATGTCTCTGTAAGACAAAGGTTTTGGAATTGGATTATTCAAAATTAAGTGTAGGTCATCAAAGTGCTTACTCAAGCTTCTTATGTTCAAATGAAGTAAGGAGAATGCATCGGATTGAAGCTTCTTAACAATGTCGTTAAATTGAAAAATAGTTACGTATTTACAAAGGGAAGTATGTGCAGGATCATTGCTATCGAATTCAAATTGAAGTTCTTCAGCCGATTAGTTGATGATGTCAGTAATGAAATTATTGTATGTACCTGTATAGGGTTTGAAGGAGTTATGTAAGTGGGTGGAGATCTAAACAAATCAAACAATTCGTCATCTGTAAGAGTATTAAAAGCTAAATCAGTATTCACACTGGTCATTTGGAGCAAGGAATTATAATATGTTGAAGAGAATAGTTGCCAGAACTGAATAGCCATTATTCGTGCTTTCTTTGATCGAGGGGTAAAGCAACATGAAGAAGGGGGGGGGGGGTGATAGAGTGAGAGAGAGACTGAGTGTGTGTGTAAGAAAGAGTGAGAAAACGAAAGAATTAAGAATGAAATAGAGAGCAAGAGAATGAAAATGAGAGAGAAAGGTTTAGAGGGGTAAGAAATCGGACGAGGGACAATGTCTTACAAAAAGACAAACACAAATTCAGGTAAAATGGAAGGAAGGGAATTAAAGAAGAGGGCGAAAGTGAAAATGATGAAAAGAAGACAAAACAAAAACAACAGAATAAAATCGAGATGGGGCACAGTTAAAAGGTGACTACTAGATGTGTAAACAAAGAATGTAATGAATGCAACAGAGAACGATCACGTGTAAAACTGAAATAATATAAACTGCGGATACCCCATGGGGAGAGAGAGAGCAAGTTGCTTTAAAAAATACCTAAAACAAGTGTATGGACCGACTAGGCCCGGCATATCTTTATAAGTAAATCAAACTTAAATTTTACGGAATGTGATTAGAATTACAACGCCATGTACAATAAATTTCCATAAGGTTTATTTTCTTTTCTTTTCGGGGGGGGGGGGTTACAAAAAAGCATCTGCCTTATAGCAATGAACTCAGGTTGAAAGACTTAACATATGATCATTCAGTTGATG
Source organism: Lytechinus pictus (assembly GCF_037042905.1). Lineage (NCBI taxonomy): Eukaryota > Metazoa > Echinodermata > Echinoidea > Temnopleuroida > Toxopneustidae > Lytechinus > Lytechinus pictus. The sequence continues at coordinate 1,492,860 of NC_087263.1, forward strand.
GGGAAAATATAACAATAATTTATTAATTTATAAAGAGTAGAGCTGAGGATTCCTTTCGATTTTTAATACATTACACATGGTGTATTGTAAGAGAATTCACGAATTATGACAATTCTGACAAGCAAATAAAGGGTTTGCTATGGTTTCAACGCAATTTCAATCTATAGTTATACTATACTCAAGGCTAGCGTACTTATGTCACAAAGCACTATCGAGGAATAATGAGCACGCCATATATCATTTGGAACGTACAGAGCTTAATTTGAAACAGTTCTTTTGCATTATCACAACATTGATAGTTCATTTTCCATGGATTTAGGCTGTGACAAAGCATGTCTATCGTCTCCTATACATCAATGTGTTGAGAATGATAACTTAATGAAATTCATTTGTCGTATTGGTAAATCAAAGTTGTCGCCGATTAATATGTTATCTTTAGCTTTGCTTTCTGATTCATCTCAATAATACGAATTGTTTTGACAATATCTGGTTTGTAATTGAAATAAAATATGTTTAGGTTAGAATTTATACAATTTGCAAAGTAAGACAAACAAATTGTCATCCGAAGTAAGGAGGTTTCCATCAATAATGGAAAAGCTAATTTATTCATATCCTTTTATTATGCGCAATAAATGAAGAATATATACAATCAAACTTCTAGTTACTTCATCAAAGACCCTAAGCTACAATACAAGTTAGATTTCAAATTTTAAATAGATTATTCAGCATCATCAGAATTTGCAATTGATATATAGGCCTATAATATATACATAAAGCAGTTCAAATCTATATGATAATAAAATCATCATTTCTTTCTGCATTATATACAAGTTCTGCAGTCAAATACATATTTCTTCAAATAAATACATTTGAAGTAATAAATTTCAGCTGTCAAAAATGCATACAAAATTGTTTTTACTTAAATTCAAATAGTTCAATATATTTTAGATTAAGTCACACAGAGTTTTAATAATTTTTATAAAACCTAAAAAAAAATTGTTCATTAAATATTCAGCATCACCTATTACTTACATATGTAAAATAAAAATACATCAACTTATATTAGTTCTTGTATACATTAAATGGCAATATTTCATATATAATCTCATAGAAAAACAAAATTCAGAATAAGTTATTCAATTATTATTTTTCTTCTTGTAACGCACCATTGAAGTATCGGGGAGGTGAATTAACTCCAAATAGTTTTGTAAAAATATTGTATTTTTAATAAAGACTTGTAACGCATTTTACACCGTCATACCCTCTCTTTCTTCATATATAGTTTCATCTACCAAGCCAATTAATATTTTCTTTGATTGGAAAACTAGATTATAAAAAGATAATAAGATAATATAATAAATAACATTAATGAAGCTCCGATTATCTAGTCTAGTTGCCTTTATCTCCTACTGCTAAGAGGCGTTTGGTGCATTCAAGGAATTGATGTCGGGTACCAATTCATCTCACCTGGGTGGAGTGAACACAATGTGGGTTAATATATTGCTGAAGGAAAACACACCATCTCTCGTTAATTGTTGTAATATGCCGTTACTGCATAGCAAAGAAGTTTCAAGAATATTTTTGAATAAATTTTGAATGCTAAAATGCATCCTTATTATTGATTCATAGCCATCCTTTTATGGTTGCTAATGAAAATGAGTTGCCTCGCAACCGTTGCTATAATACTCAGTTTATTTCGGCGCAACCCCTGAAAATGTTATTGTGAACCTGTGTGCCAAGTTTTTCCTAAATTTTCCATTAATTTAGATAAGGTATTAACAGCTACTACATGTAGCAGTCTCTCCTCTGCTATTATGTGCAAAGATTCATGCTTTTAGCACAATATAAATATCAATTTCATAAAAGCATTGAATATAAATACTCAGTCAACATATCTTCAGCGGCGTCTCTTTCTTCCTGAAGAGGTGGTTGACGAGGAGGCTGTCCAGGAGGTGGAACATGAGGGCGACGAGGTATCGCTGACTGTAGCTCATATTCATCTTCTTCTCCGTCATATTCATCTTCTTCTCCTTCATATTCATCTTCTTCTTCGTCATATTCATCTTCTTGTCCGTCATATCCATCTTCTTCTCCGTCATATTCATCTTCTTCTTCGTCATATTCATCTTCTTCTCTGTCATATTCATCTTCTTCTCCGTCATATTCATCTTCTTCTCCGTCATATTCATCTTCTTCTCCGTCATATTTATCTTCTTCTATATATTCATCTTCTTCGTTATATTCATCTTCTTCTCCGTCATATTCATCTTCTTCTCCGTCATATTCATCTTCTTCTTCATCATCTTCATCTTCTTCGCGCATTTTATTGTAATCCTTCATCATCCATTCATCCTCCCAGTCACGCCACTTTCCGTACCACGTTCCATTACGAATGGCGTCCAGGTCTGTCAGGTTATGCGTCTCATCTATTTCCTGCATCTGTATGTCGTACTTGGTCAGTATCCATACCAGCTCGTCCCAGTCTTTCTTTTCGAAAGGTGACGCACGTAACTCAATAAGTTTGGGGAATGAGTTGTTTGTTTTGCAGCATATAACACATGACGGTCTTTTTATCCTATAGAATCCACTAAATCTAATCGTTACTTGTTTAAACAAGCGCTGAAGTTCCTTGAGTAGAGTGCTGCATTTATGACCTTCGTCATTACATGGCGAATAGTTTATGAACAGTTTAATGTTTGCATCATCTGGATATCCCTTTTCCTCGATGCGTTTGAGCAAAATCTCCTCTGCGTGTAACCCACCCGGCTCGTTCCTTTCTATGATCACGTGCCTACTAACTCTGAAGTCTGTATCATCATCACCGGTGGGCTCGGTCTTGGTGATGAGACAGACGCATACAGCATGGATGTCTTTCCACTTCGCAAACCGACCCCCATACGGATGCAGGTTGCACTCAATAAACTGTTTCAGGATCTTCCAGCCATTTGAGTCTTCGTCATGAGCCCTGGAGGAAAGAAATAAAAAATGCATAACATTTACTAGACGCACAGGAAAATTTTTATGTATTAATACCTTGGTCACATTTGCTCTACGGCGGCCGTACGACGAGTCGAAAACAGCCGTTTTATTCATTTTCATTCAAATCACTATAATGTATAGCTGGTACAAAAAATGTTAAAACGGCTGTCGTAGAGCAAATGTGACCGAGGTATAAGGGACCAATTAGTCGGTGAGATCTGGCCCTTGTTACAAAGAGTTATGATTGATCCAATGGATGGCCAGTAACGTCAATATCTACATGAATGTTTTCTAAATATGATGTATATTAGATTCATACATTCGTTTTCTTGAAAATCAATGTGCTTCTCTTCATTGTTTACAAAGGAAAGCAATCACGATGGATTTTCATGCAGTTGTGGTTGATCGGATCAATCGTAACTTTGGAAAGCAGGGCCCTGAGCTGAAGTTTTGTTATCATGAACAAGTTGCGTAGATGTATGTAAATAAAGAATTGATGCAAAAGTGAAGCGTGAGTACATATATATGTATGTTTATATATATATATATATATATATATATATATATATATATATATATATATATATATATATATATACAGTTTAAAGAATAGCTATTATCTGTTCACTGTAGTCATTAACCCCTTACATTGTGTCTTTTGTTTGTTTCCGGCCAGCCATTAAATGGTATTACGACGCAGCTACGCAAGCACCGTGATGTCATAGAATTACCATTATTGCACCGTCGGTATTGCACCACCGTTGTGTCATCGCCGCGTATCGGGATGACTTCCGGTCGATCACACGACGCAGCGACGTTGCACGGGCATATGATACGATGCACAAAAAAAAACATTGCACCACCGTGGCGCAATTGTCACGTGTAGGATACGATGCACAAAACAGACGTATGATTTCTGCACAGTTTCCTATTGAAAAAGTGATCTTTCTCCGCCTATATACCAGCAGATATGTCAAGGGTCATTCTCAGAAAAATGCTACAATTGATGTGGGAAAAATCGTAAAAATGAAGTCTACAGAATGGGTTGAAAAATACATATTGTGAAAGTACCATGTATGAGAAAGTGGCAACAGAAAAGGGGCAAGTCGCTGTTGCGTCAATTTGAAGTACTGACCGGATTAACTCGAGCACTGTATATCAACGTTACGGAGGTTAATCGTTAGCATTGCTCACTTATGTTACTCAATTAAATCACTTTTGAAATGATTGAAATAGAAATGCACACCATTTAGTTTTAGTGTGGTATCAATAATTTTATTTACTGAAGCCAAAATGTTTGCAAGATAGAAAAAATATTCAATATTGTTTTTCAGAAGCAGGATTTTACCAAATAACATTTAACAAAAAGTACCATGAAAATCATCGCACATCTTTCGTTCAGTTTAATGTTCATAATTTGAATGAGGCCACCTTAAAATAACTTTCATCCATAACCTTAGATCCTAAGTAATGCATGACCAATGCTGGGAATCCAAAGATAGTTTACCATTAAATCCTCTCGATGGCATTAAACCTTGTCAACATTCGTTACGGAAGTTAAAATCAAATTACAAATTGCAATATTTATTTTGTTAGCTTAGGAACATCCATATTAAGGTATTGGTATAACATTTTTTATTTCTTTATTGAAGATGAATGTGGAACGCATTGCTTAATTTTCCCACCCCCCCCCCCCCCCAAAAAAAAAAAAAATGTTAAAAACACAACAGGAAACGGACAACTGTCATTTTTGTTGTCGTACTTGTTCACAGTTGGAATGAGAAAACCGAACAACCGGGCAACAGAATTGTAGTTTATTGTAGCGAACCAGTCCGCTACGGTTTTTGGTTATAATGCAGTAAACGTAGATGGCGCTATAGCATTTGGTGCGTTAGAACTCAATGATCGACTTACGCAACGCACTGCGTAAGGCAGCTCTCGGGGACTATAAATAGCGGAGTTTCGCAGTAGAAACCCTTCGCAAAGCAGGCCGAAATCAAAAAGCCAAAAACCCAGTTCCTTGGTGGACACTAGAATACCAAGAAGCAATTAAAGAAAGAAATAAATATAGAAATCGATTAAATAGACATTTTAGAAAGGAGGACTTGGAAATGTATCGAAAAAGAAAGCGTATGCCCAAAAAATAAAGAGACGAACACAAAAGGAATACTGGTTAAATTACTGTCAGTCTTTGAAGAGAACATCCAACTTAGGAAAAGTATGGGAAATGGTAAAAGGACTACAAAATGGTTCTGTCTCAAAACATATATTTCCCAATTTATTAACAGAAAACAATACACCAGTAGCTAATGCTCAAGAAAAGGCAGAATTGGTTGCTAAGGCTTTTAAAACGATAGACAATCGATTAGACAATGACGAGATTATTAGAAGAAATTCATGTGAAAATTTAATACAAAATACGATCAAAGAAAGCTGCTCCTCTGAATCACCTCTTGATGATGAATTTACATATGATGAATTAACAAGCGCTGTTAAAGAAATGAAAAATTCTGCAGCAGGAACAGATGGAATCAAACCAATTATGATACAACACCTACCGAAAATAGCTCTTTAGTTCATATTAGTTTTAGTAAACAATATTTGGAATTCCTCAATTCTACCCTCAGATTGGCATTATTCTACCCAGATCCCTGTACTTAAACCAGGCAAAGACCCAACAAACCCTTCTTCATATCGACCTATTTCCTTGACATCAACTTTCTCCAAACTGATGGAAAGAATGGTTAAAAATAGACTTGTATGGTTTATGGAGCGATGCAGTATCCTGACACCAACACAGGCAGGATTTAGAAAAAATTGAAGTTCTTTAGATCAGCTCCTTAGATTAGAAACGGACATACAGAAAGGATTAGCTAACAAGGAGTATGTCCTAGTTATTTTCATTGACCTTGAAAAGGCATACGACCTTTTATGGAGAAAGGGAATAGTATTTAAATGTCATCAAGCTGGTATAAAAGGAAAAATGTTACAGTGGATTAATTCATTTTTACAAGATCGATATTGCAAGGTAAAAATTAATGGCCAGTTATCTTCACAATTTGTTCTGGAAAATGGAACGCCCCAAGGTAGTGTTATTAGTCCAATTTTGTTCAATTTAATGTTGAATGATCTAAAACTGATAGAAAAATCTGTTAAAATCTCTATGTATGCCGATGATATTGCAGTATGGTGCTCAGGCAGAAATCTTGACTTTTTACAAAAGAAAATGCAAAAAGCTATAAAAGAAATTGAACAGTGGTGCTCAACCTGGAGTATGATTATTTCACCTCAAAAGTCTGCTGTTATGATTTTTACCAATAGGCAGCATATAGAGGTAAATATTAAGGTTAAAGATAACTCTATACCACAATACAAAGAATATAAGTTTCTGGGTATTTGGTTTGATGTGAAACTCACCTGGAAAAAGCACATCGATTATATAAAACTCAGATGTTCAAAAAGAATCAATTTGTTACGGTGTATAGCAGGAACAAGTTGGGGAAATAATAAAACGATTCTTTATATAATATACAAAGGTCTTATTAGATCCATATTAGACTACGGATGTGAGTTATACGGCTCGGCTAGCCTTTCGCTAAAACAAGAATTAGATTCAATCCAATATCAGTCACTGAAAATAATAACTGGTGCAGTATATAACCCTGCCCTTGAAGCACTACAGGTAGAATGTGGTGAAAGACCTTTACAACTAAGAAGAGAACTGTCTGTTGACAAATACATGTTTTATCTTTTAACAAACAGAGATAGTCATCATCCTACTTTAGAAATTATTGAACCTTCCTGGTATACTGATACATTTACTTGGAAATCAGGTCGTGGACCCTTTGTAGTCAGAGCATGTAAGCCAAATGAAGAGATCCAAATTGAACAACTAAGCCAAAGAATATTACGAGAACCTTTTTGGTCATATGAAATACCTAGTATATCTTACTATATCCATAAGATTATCAATAAACAACGTAACTTAGTACAAGATATGAAAAACTGTGTCTCAGAAAGGATACATACAAGATGGAAAGGTCACTTAAATATCTACACTGATGGATCAAAACAAGAAGACAAGAGAACCGGCTCTGCTTTTTATATACCAGAACTGGATATTAAAAGATTCTATAGATTAAATTCTGTAAGTATAATGAGAGCCGAATTAACAGCAATAGTAATGGCACTTGATTGGCTAGGAGATAACAGAGGTATGTCCGTGGTAATTTTTACAGATTCGTTGTCTGCTCTTCAAGCACTTGAAAGCAATCGTATACAAAACAATCTTATTGTTGATATCTTGTATAAAATCAAAGTTTTACAATTATCAGATATTTATGTCAATTTTGAATGGATACCATACCATTGTGGTATTAACGGGAACGATGTGGCAGACCTTTTAGCAAAAAAAGGAACATCAAAAGAACAAGTTGAATTAAACATTCCATATATCAAAGAGGAATGGAAAACCCACATGTCTTTGATTTATAAAGAAATCTGGCAGGCTCAATGGGTATCCTCATCTAAAGGAAGACATTTATTTAGCATCCAACCCAACGTGGCAGATACAATTAGTTATCAAGGTCTCATTCGGTTTGAAGAGACTATGTTACACCGTTTAAGACTCGGAAAATGTAAATTGAATTATTATCTGTATAAATTTAATCAACATGAAAATGGTCTATGTTCCCATTGTCAGGTTCCTGAGACAATAGAACATTTTTTACTACAATGTAAGAAATATGAAAGTGGAAGAAGAATTATGCAAAGAAGCCTGAAATTAAACAAGCCAATATCAGATCTGGCAACATTATTGGGAAGAAATGCAGATTATAAAGTCATCCTGAATTACGTGAAAAAAACAAAGAGATTCGAATAAGAATATTCCACTGATCTCTCTCCATCTCTTTCTCTCTCTCTCATCCTTTTGTTCTGATGATTAGTGATAATTCTTAGACTACTAAAATTGAGCTTCGACCTAGCTTCTTATATACGTTTGCATACTATGAAGTACAAAAACGCACAATTTAATGGTGGTGGTAACTAATCATAATTATATTGCACCTCGCTATATGACAGGTCAGACTAGTCTAACGCCGAGGACATTGATGCGGGAATTAAGCAACTAACTCGACTCGGAAACGACCTGGCGCAGATAATCTACCAGATTGAAGAGCGCCAACTTAACTCCAACACCAACCAACCCGATCTCGTCACTTCGACGGCGGCTGAGGTCGGAGTCGGACGAAGAACTCCCTGCGCTCCTCTCCAACTGGGCTGAATCAAGAAAAGGTTTGGAAATGAACATTGCTCGCTTAATTTCTACTACTGCAAATACAATTCTGTATAATTGGTGACGGTGTTAATGGTGATAACATGTAAGAGATGCTGAATGTATAATTAAATTATGACCGTTGTCATAAACCAAATGTAATCATCGTCTCCAATCTGTGTGATCTATGGAATCCGATTGACTTCTACAGTATAAGCCTTCCCATAGAGATTATACAGCCCCAATAGAAATCCTCTGTTCAGACTACCCCTCAACACTCCACCCCCATATATTTTGGGAAAACGGAACACGCCCGGGTCTCTACATTACGCCATGTATACAGATATAAGGAAACCGCTCGCATTAAGGATGGCTAGTAATTCATCAACGGATGAAGGTGATAGAGGCAAGGGACAAGCCGGCCCCCCAGCATCCAGGATCCGTTCAAAGATGGAGGGCCGCCACATTATCTTAAAAGTTTCTGGCCCTAAGTAATCCTAAGCAAGATCGTAAGCAATGCATGACCAATTCTGGGAATCCCAAGATACTTTACCATCAAATCCTCGAGTGGCATTTACCCTTGTCAATCCTCGTTACGGAAGTTAAATCGAGTTAAAAATTGTAGTATTTGTTAGCTAAGGAAAATCCATATATACATGTAGGTATTCGTATAACCTTTTTTTTAAAATAAAGATAAATGTGGAACGCATAGCTTAATTTGCCACCCTCCCCCCCCCCAAAAAAAAAATGTGAAAAACATAACAGGAAACGGAAACTGTTATTTTATTGTCGTTCTTGTTCACAGTTGGAATGAGAAAACCGAATAACCGGGCCACAGAATTGCAGTTCATCTTTAAAGTTTCTGGCAAAAAACAATAACAATCGCAGTCTCGTAACCAGGATGAGTTCTCTGGGTTACGAGGAATCCCACCGCTTGCCAATAGCCAAAAAAAGATAGAAAAAAGAAGAAAAAATATATAAAAAAGGACATGGGGGAAAAAATAATAAAAAAGTAAGGTGAATGAAACAAGAGGCTAAAAATTCACAAATACATAAATTATTAACGGAATCTATATGATCTATTGAAACCAGTAGATGACTCCTTTAAATCAACTTCATTCATCCGCAGTACAGATGGTGATAACATGAAACACTATACAGTCAAGGATGATTCTTTATTCTTTTCATTTATTCTATTCCATTTCAATGTAGATAGGTTCAGATATTGTATAAACAACATATTTTGATACAAAGGTAAAATAATGTAAGTTATGTTCTCAAATTATGTTGTAATAACAAACTAATTGTTAACTGTTCATTGTTAATATTAAAGTGAAGTCCTCGTTTTTCTATTTCTTCGCTTAACTTAATGGATTGTAGCACATGTCTATGGATGGCATTCAGAAAATATGAACACAATGAAGTTCAAACTGTCATTTATGTTGACGGCGTTTTCTTGGATTATTATTATTGAGTCGACAAGCTGATGTTTGTGCCTTTAGTTGTAGACTCCATCTTCACCCTCCGTTTCTTCTCCACCATCGTCATCGTCACCTTGATACTGGAATAAACCATCGATTTGTGAACCATGCCTGGCTAACACTCTCTGTACGACTTTCCGGAATTCCATGCCATTCTCTAATCTTTCCGTGAGATCGGACACGATTTCATGATTGATGTCAGCGTCTTCGAGGTAAACGTTCTGCTGCAAGAACTGAGAGTAAAGATCGAAAAAGATGCGTTTGACTGCCCACATTAGTTTCACGTGAGCCTTTGCTTTAGCGTCTTCTTCTTCCATTCCTTCTGAGATGTATTAGTGATATTTTTCGTCTCTCAAGTCCTTGGTGGCCGTCATGGCTTTCTCTAACCATCCTCGATAAGCGAGGTTGTCTTCAGTTTCTTCCATGTTTGCTATCATTGACCGTCGATTCGTGTCCATCGCTTTCTGATACACTCGTTTCGGAATCATCGTTGGATTCTTCAACTCTTTGCATTTGGGAGGGTGGGTCAGAGTCTTCATCTTCACTCGTTTCTTCTCCAGTATCATGCTCATTTTGTTCATGCCTCTGCGTATCATACTTCCTACTAAAAGTTTTATCGCATCGTGAACAAGCGTAACGGTTGGACATATCCAACGTATTCATGTCGACTCAATGATTATTTGTTGGGAAATAATGAAGAAAATTAACGTTCAACCTTGTAATTATACGTAATCATGAAACGCACGCGAAGGTACTTTGATCCTTACGGATTCTTACAGACTTTTACGGATTCTTACGGATGTTTACGGATTTTTACGGATTCTTACGGATGTTTACGGATTTTTACGGATTCTTACGGATGTTTATGGATTCTTACGGATTCTACGGATTAATCAATGCTTTCATATAATCTCAAGGAAAATATGTTCATCCACGTTGGAATGACCCATGCAGCATGGATCATTCCAACGTGGATCCGTAAGGATCCGTAAAAATCTGTAAGAATCCATAAGAATCCGTAAAAATCCGTAATGATCCGTAAGAATCCGTAAGAATCCTTAAGGATCCGTAAAAATCCGTAAGGATCCGTAAGAATCCGTAAGAATCCGTAAACATCCGTAAGAATCCGTAAACATCCGTAAGAATCCGTAAGGATCCGTAAGAATCCGTAAACATCCGTAAGAATCCGTAAGAATCCGTAAACATCCGTAAGAATCCGTAAGAATCCGTAAGGATCTGTAAACATCCGTAAGAATCCGTAAAAATCCGTAAACATCCGTAAGAATCCGTATATAGGGTATTTATATTGCGCACATATCCACCTTGTTAGGTGCTCAAGGCGCTCCTAATTGCTAATGTTATGGCAAGTAAAATAAAACAAAACGATAATCCTGAAGGAATCATTATTCCAGGAGAAAATGGAACCCAGTGTTCATAAAAAGAAATCAAAATATCGCAGCCTGCCTATGATGCAGTAATTTTTGTGAGTTCTGTTAATTCTGGTAATATTGCGATAAAAGATATAAGGCAATTTGGAGAAATTGCAGGCCCTAAATTTAATTTAACAAAAACTCATGCAGTGTGAGATTATTAATAGTTATAAAGATATACCCGGATTTCTGCAATATTACGTTCATGAAAACGAATGTTCCCTGTGCTGAAGCTGTCTGTGTGGACTTTCAGACACTCAAATGCACGGGACTAACCAGTATGTCCCACAATAATTTGTAAATGCCGTTGTTCATGAGTCATCTATGTTAATCACAAATATGTCTCATTATCAAGAGCATTGGTAACCATGGTAACAGTGCGGAGAAAATCAATCAGAGCCGAAGAAGTTGCATGACCAGCACGGAACCCGTATTGATGTAGAGATAATATATTGCACTTGTTTATGAAATCAAAAATCTATTATGTATACAATTTTCTAAAATCTTTGAAAAAATTGGCAAGACTGATATGGGTCTGTAATTTCAAACATTTTCATTCGGACCATTTTTACTTACTGGAACATAGTTACAGACTGCATTTTTTCCAATAACGTAAAAAAGAGCTAATCACATTCCACATGTTCATTCAAGCGTGAACGTTTAATTAAACGCCTTCGAATCATTGACGCATGTTAATTGGTCATGAACATAACGAAAAAGTTGATAAAAGATCAGTTTCAGTTACCAAAATAAAACAATACTTGCCTATGATATTTGAAAATCGTATTTTCAATAAATGTTCATTGAACCGTGAAACGATGAATATTGTTGAAGATACTCTTCCTAAAAATATATGTCATCATATTCTATCATTAAATTGATAAAAATGTGTTTAAAAAAATCAAATTATAGCAAATTTTGACTTGTGTTTATTCAATCGTAAAATTTAACCAAAAAAGTTGTATCGTCTTTTAGAAAGTACCTTTTACAAGCCTTCTGACTATTTTTCATGATGAGAATTTGGAATCGGTTCCAATAAAATGGAATCAAAGTCATGATATTTGGCTTGTGACTTTTGAAAAGTGACATTTTTGCCTTCTGACGGTGCTCACTGAAGCATGACGTAAAATACGTCCATAACATTTACTCAGATGGTAGCTTATAAAATTACCTACACACTCATGTAAAAATATATCAAAAACTCGCGTTGGTTCGGAAATCATTTATGTTTGTTTGTTCAAGGGGGGACTTACTTTTTTTGTGTGTATAGAACAAGGTGTAAGACAAGGCTGCCCACTCTCTTACTGTTTTTATTATTAATAATAATAATAATATAGGGTATTTATATCGCGCACATATCCACCTTGTTAGGTGCTCAAGGCGCTCCTAATTGCTGATGTTATGACAAGTAAAATAAAACAAAACGATAATCCTGAAGGAATCATTATTCCAGGAGAAAATGGAACCCAGTGTTCATAAAAAGAAATCAAATATCACAGCTTGCTGATGATGCAGTAATTTTTGTGAGTTCTGTTAATTCTGGTAATATTGCGATAAAAGATATAAGGCAATTTGGAGAAATTGCAGGCCCTAAACTTAATTTAACAAAAACTCATGCAGTGTGAGATTATTAATAGTTATAAAGATATACCCGGATTTCTGCAATATTACGTTCATGAAAACGAATGTTCCCTGTGCTGAAGCTGTGTGTGTGTGGACTTTCAGACACTCAAATGCACGGGACTAACCAGTATGTCCCACAATAATTTGTAAATGCCGTTGTTCATGAGTCATCTATGTTAATCACAAATATGTCTCATTATCAAGAGCATTGGTAACCATGGTAACAGTGCGGAGAAAATCAATCAGAGCCGAAGAAGTTGCATGACCAGCACGGAACCCGTATTGATGTAGAGATAATATATTGCACTTGTTTATGAAATCAAAAATCTATTATGTATACAATTTTCTAAAATCTTTGAAAAAATTGGCAAGACTGATATGGGTCTGTAATTTCAAACATTTTCATTCGGACCATTTTTACTTACTGGAACATAGTTACAGACTGCATTTTTTCCAATAACGTAAAAAAGAGCTAATCACATTCCACATGTTCATTCAAGCGTGAACGTTTAATTAAACGCCTTCGAATCATTGACGCATGTTAATTGGTCATGAACATAACGAAAAAGTTGATAAAAGATCAGTTTCAGTTACCAAAATAAAACAATACTTGCCTATGATATTTGAAAATCGTATTTTCAATAAATGTTCATTGAACCGTGAAACGATGAATATTGTTGAAGATACTCTTCCTAAAAATATATGTCATCATATTCTATCATTAAATTGATAAAAATGTGTTTAAAAAAATCCAATTATAGCAAATTTTGACTTGTGTTTATTCAATCGTAAAATTTAACCAAAAAAGTTGTATCGTCTTTTAGAAAGTACCTTTTACAAGCCTTCTGACTATTTTTCATGATGAGAATTTGGAATCGGTTCCAATAAAATGGAATCAAAGTCATGATATTTGGCTTGTGACTTTTGAAAAGTGACATTTTTGCCTTCTGACGGTGCTCACTGAAGCATGACGTAAAATACGTCCATAACATTTACTCAGATGGTAGCTTATAAAATTACCTACACACTCATGTAAAAATATATCAAAAACTCGCGTTGGTTCGGAAATCATTTATGTTTGTTTGTTCAAGGGGGGACTTACTTTTTTTGTGTGTATAGAACAAGGTGTAAGACAAGGCTGCCCACTCTCTTACTGTTTTTATTATTAATAATAATAATAATATAGGGTATTTATATCGCGCACATATCCACCTTGTTAGGTGCTCAAGGCGCTCCTAATTGCTGATGTTATGGCAAGTAAAATAAAACAAAACGATAATCCTGAAGGAATCATTATTCCAGGAGAAAATGGAACCCAGTGTTCATAAAAAGAAATCAAATATCACAGCTTGCTGATGATGCAGTAATTTTTGTGAGTTCTGTTAATTCTGGTAATATTGCGATAAAAGATATAAGGCAATTTGGAGAAATTGCAGGCCCTAAACTTAATTTAACAAAAACTCATGCAGTGTGAGATTATTAATAGTTATAAAGATATACCCGGATTTCTGCAATATTACGTTCATGAAAACGAATGTTCCCTGTGCTGAAGCTGTGTGTGTGTGGACTTTCAGACACTCAAATGCACGGGACTAACCAGTATGTCCCACAATAATTTGTAAATGCCGTTGTTCATGAGTCATCTATGTTAATCACAAATATGTCTCATTATCAAGAGCATTGGTAACCATGGTAACAGTGCGGAGAAAATCAATCAGAGCCGAAGAAGTTGCATGACCAGCACGAAACCCGTATTGATGTAGAGATAATATATTGCACTTGTTTATGAAATCAAAAATCTATTATGTATACAATTTTCTAAAATCTTTGAAAAAATTGGCAAGACTGATATGGGTCTGTAATTTCAAACATTTTCATTCGGACCATTTTTACTTACTGGAACATAGTTACAGACTGCATTTTTTCCAATAACGTAAAAAAGAGCTAATCACATTCCACATGTTCATTCAAGCGTGAACGTTTAATTAAACGCCTTCGAATCATTGACGCATGTTAATTGGTCATGAACATAACGAAAAAGTTGATAAAAGATCAGTTTCAGTTACCAAAATAAAACAATACTTGCCTATGATATTTGAAAATCGTATTTTCAATAAATGTTCATTGAACCGTGAAATGATGAATATTGTTGAAGATACTCTTCCTAAAAATATCTGTCATCATATTCTATCATTATATTGATAAAAATGTGTAAAAAAAATCCAATTATAGCAAATTTTGACTTGTGTTTATTCAATCGTAAAATTTAACCAAAAAAGTTGTACCGTCTTTTAGAAAGTACCTTTTACAAGCCTTCTGACTATTTTTCATGATGAGAATTTGGAATCGGTTCCAATAAAATGGAATCAAAGTCATGATATTTGGCTTGTGACTTTTGAAAAGTGACATTTTTGCCTTCTGACGGTGCTCACTGAAGCATGACGTAAAATACGTCCATAACATTTACTCAGATGGTAGCTTATAAAATAACCTACACACTCATGTAACAACAATCAAAAACTCGCATTGGTTCGGAAATTATTGATGTTTGTTCAAGGGGGACTTACTTTTTTGTTGTGTATAGGACAAGGTGTAAGACAAGGCTGCCCAGGCTCTCTTACTGTTTTTATTAATAATAATAATAATAATATAGGGTATTTATATTGCGCACATATCCACATTGTTAGGTGCTCAAGGCGCTCCTAATTGCTGATGTTATGGCAAGTAAAATAAAACAAAACGATAATACTGAAGGAATCATTATTCCAGGAGAAAATGGAACCCAGTGTTCATAAAAAGAAATCAAAATATCACAGCTTGCCTATGATGCAATAATTTTTGTGAGTTCTGTTAATTCTGGTAATATTGCGATAAAAGATATAAGGCAATTTGGAGAAATTTCAGGCCCTAAACTTAATTTAACAAAAACTCATGCAGTGTGAGATTATTAGTAGTTATAAAGATATACCCGGATTTCTGCAATATTACGTTCATGAAAACGACTGTTCCCTGTGCTGAAGCTGTGTGTGTGGACTTTCAGACACTCAAATGCACGGGACTAACCATTATGTCCCACAATAATTTGTAAATGCCGTTGTTCATGAGTCATCTATGTTAATCACAAATATGTCTCATTATCAAGAGCATTTGTAACCATGGTAACAGTGCGGAGAAAATCAATCAGAGCCGAAGAAGTTGCATGACCAGCACGGAACCCGTATTGATGTAGAGATAATATATTGCACTTGTTCATGAAATCCAATAATCTATTATGTATACACTTTTCTAAAATCTTTGAAAAAAATGGCAACTTATGGGTCTGTAATTTCAAACATTTTCATTCGGCACATTTGTACTTACTGGAACAACACGAGCAATCTCTAATTCATCAGTTAATATACCGAGATCTAAACACTGATTGAATATTGCACAAAAGGGTTGACATAAAATATGTATTGATTTCTTTATAACATTGTTACTTATATCATCATACCCAGGACTGCAATCACTTGTTATGTTTGACACAATCTTAAAGAGAAAAAAAGGCAGGGGCAAAATGTTCACGAAACAAAACTAGATTGGTTGCAAAGTTGGTAATTTGTTTGTTTATGCATGATCCATTTTCGCTTATGGCAGTTTGTTGTATGTTTTTTTCTTTCATTTTGGACAAGCATAGCTTTTTAAGGATTTTGTATTTCAATACTTGTGAAAAAAGGAATATATGTTTTTAAAATGTGATATTTTATTTAAATTCACAAATATCGCAAGAAATAAATTAAGTTTGGAAAAGAAAAACGAAGACAACTGATTGTATATTCGAAAATACTCATGCAACAAGAATATGCTGATACATATTGTATTAATATACATGTAAACTATTTGTGCTTTTGCAACTGACAGTCAGATGGCCATTGGTAATAGTTGATACTGATTTGAATCATTCTTATTTCTCTTCGAAAGAAATATCGAAGTTGAAATATACATTTTTTTTTCATTCTTCGAAATCGTCTGTTTAGGGACGACAGCTATAAAAGAAATTATTAATTACATAGATTTGGTTTGGAGTGAACATTTGGCAGTTTTGCCGATTGTTGCAAAAGTAATGACTTATTGATATTACTGTGAAGAATTAAAATTGAAGGTTCCTTCATTATTTTTTTATCCTCTTGGATTCTTGGCCTGTTAAAAAAATTCATGCTAGGAAGAAAAAGTTTAGAAAGAAAACATGAATCGAAATTTAAAAACTTGGAGTGTATATTGAAAAATGAGGACATTTATAATGAAGAGGGAATTATTATGTAACAGTAAATTTTGCTGGCCTAATTTTATGTAATCTGTACTCGTACTTTTGGTTTTCCATACTTTATTGTTTACATTTAACTTGTTTATTTCCATTCCAACTCATCTCATCCTTCTTTCCATCCTCACAATCCACATACATTGTCATGATCTCATCCTTCATTCCATCTCCACAATACATCTCACATAGCAACACAGGTTCATTGCATTTCATTCTTTCATTCGGTTTCCCCTCAGTCATGCTTCCTGGTGTTCCATTAGCTTTCCACTCCACATGGTCTTATTGTTTAATTCTCATTAGGATTCAGTTTAACTCATGATCACCCTTCTCTATTCTCTGATTGGTTCTTATTTTTAAATAGGGTTAGTTCATTTTCGAGTTCATACCATTTTCCTTGTATTTGACTGGTTGATTTCTATGATTATCCAATGTGGGTACATTGGCAGAACTTCCCAGAAGATAAGATTGAAAATTAAAGTCAGTGCTGATCTGGACTTCATCGTGTTAACTTCTGATTTATTCTGTGTTCACCCTATCTTCAGTTTAATAATTTTGGTTTAATTCAGGGGCGTAGACAACGGGGGGGGGGGGGGGGGGTGAGGGGGATGCATCCCCCACCTCACAAGGTGGGGGGGGTGGCATGTACAATCATCCCCCCCAGGTTTTGGGGAATGATATTTGGTTACTTAATAAGTCATACTGATGATAATAATAGTAATAATAATAATTATAACAATTATAATATTAATAATAATAATAATACTGTTTATGTTTTTTTGTATCTGTATGTTAATGAGCCGCCAGCCAATGTCCATCTATGGATACTACATGTATGCCTGTTTCTTTGAGGTATAAAAAAGCATAGTATGTACGTATTCATTATGCTTTATAATGAACAGACATATTGTTATTTGTTTGTTGTTTATGTGTTCTATTCACAAATGGCCAGAGGCTGTTTTCATTCATAACCACATACCCATATCAAGACAACAAAGACTATACCTGCGTGTACACAGTTGACATTGGTTTTTTTTCTGAAGAGGTGTAACAGCAAAATTCACAGAGATAAATAAATAAGTAGTGTGGTTCAATATGCAATGCTATGTGTCAGTCCATTCTGTATTCGTATGCCACGGTGTGTAGATCTTGTCGATGTATGTCTGTCCATTCAAGGCGTAGTATGTGTGTGGTGCGCGCACCCGTGTGTGTGTGTGTGTATGTGTGTGTGTGCGTGCACGCTTGTGTGTGTTATTTTACCTCATTAAGTATGCATCAGATTGCACGATTTCAAGTTCAAAATTGCAAAAGCTCCCTACCGTGGGAGGGGGGACACCCCCCTCCCACATCCTCCCCCCGCTCGGTCGCTTCGCTCCCTCGCTCGGGCGCTTTGCGCCCTCACTAGCGTTGCAGCCCAGTCATCCCCCCCAGGTGTACGAACCTGTCTACGCCACTGGTTTAATTAAAGTAAGGAGAGCTTTGGAGATTGAATTTACAGGAGAGCATAGGAGACTTAAGTGCAAGAGTTTATGATATTGGAAGTGTACAAACGGTCATGTTACAGCACCAACAGCATGAAATGTAGAAACTGTAAACAGACTGGCCACGTATACAACACTTGCACATCAAACGGAGACACAGCCACACCCAGCGAGTAACGTAACACCACAGCTGATCGTGAACCCGTGAGAACGCCATGAAAGCCGGACCCACATCACGTGATCAAGCCGCGACAGCCAATGGGGCTCGCCCGAAGGAGAGAATGCATACGCCACAGAGGTATACACAACAAGCTGACGCAACGTCACCTTCTCGCAAACAACGTCAACCACACATCACGGGCTTTCTTCGTACACACATCGTCACAGTCTGATGAGCAATATAACACAAAAGACGTAGCAAATGAATGCGATTTAGGAGACGAAACATCGAGCGAGGCCGACCAGTTTCAATCGCCTTTCTCACCTGAAACCCCGACACCGAAAAATTCCAACAAAAAACCTCCGAAGCGGAAAAGAAAGGATCAAACACAGGAAGATAAATTGATCGAAACAAATGATGGAAAAGAATGAAAGAACGCCGGAAAACTCAACCCTACTAGCATGGCTATTAACTCGGTCGATTTCGGTCAATGTCAGAGGAATACGAAATAAAAAGAAACGAGAAAAAATATTCAAATGGTTAGGCTTTCAAAAATATATCGTTTTGATGCAAAAAAAAATATAACCAAGGACCTTGGACCAATATTAAATATAGAAAGAAAATGTTCATTATTTTTTAACAATGGTACCAACCATTCAAAGGGTGTTTTAATTGGAATAAATGATGGTTTACCTATATAAATCATAGAATGTATTAGACAGCCCGGTGGCCGTGTGATTGGTATTTGATTATCTTACAGCAATAAGTTTTATTTTATTGTAAATGTTTATGCTCTGACAAAACCATCGGAAAAGTCGAATTTTTAAAGGTTTACTTTCATGACTGAAAGCACAAGTACATAAAGATGATTTGCTATTATTGGGTGGAGACTGGAATTCAGTTCAAAGTTCATGTATGGACACCAAAGGAATAGGTTATGCATTTAAACCTAATGACCTGTTGCAAAATATATGTAAAAAGTTAAACTTAGTAGACATCTGGATAAAATGTCACCCTTCACTCAAACAATTTACTTGGCGGCAATACTTACTTGGCTATTACTACCGATTAGACTATTGGTTGATATCATATAATTTATGTTCATTTGTTCATTCCGCAAATATAAGACCCATTCTGAAATGTGATCACAACGCTGTGTCTCTAAAACTTACAATTTCATCTTCAGGTAAGGGCAAAGGTATATGGAAATTAAATAACTCACTTCTTAGAAACGACATATTTAAAGAAACAATCAGAAATATCATAAAGAAAGTAAAACTAAAATATAAAAACTATAATGATCAAATGTTATGGGATTTATGCAAGATTAAGATCAAAGAATATTCAATAAAATACTCAAAGACAATACAGAAGAATAGAAACCAAATAAATAATACCTTGCAAAGTAAGCTTGAAATCCTTTCGGAAGCAAATGATGCTCACCCGAGTGACAATAATCTCACTGAACTTAACGATATTACTAAGCAGATTGATAAATTAATTGAAGATAAATGTAAAGGTGCCTTTGTGAGACCCCGTGACAAATGGATGGAAGAAAGCGAAAAATCATCAAAATATTTTCTCAACTTGGAAAAAAGGAACGGGATAAAGAAGCATCTAGACTTTTTGAAACGGGATAAAGATGTCATTTTTGAGGAAGAAGCCATTTTAAAAGAAATCTATGAATACTACCAAAATCTATATTCAAATAAGAATAATGTTCTTGTAACAGAAATATATGATTATTTGAATGATGTTTAGTTTACTACCCTGTCGGAATAAGAAGCTGACCTTTGTGAAGGTTTACTTACAGAATCCGAGTGTTACAAAGTATTGAAGTCAATGAAAAGTAACAAGACTCCAGGTAGTGATGGATTATCAGCAGAGTTTTATCAATGTTTTGGCTGGGCATAAAGTATATGGTTATCAATAGTTTGAATGAAGGTTACAGAAAGAATAAGATATCAGAATCTCAAAAGCAAGGTATTTTGAAATTGTAACATAAAAAAGGTGACAGAGGTTTACTTGACAATTGGCGTCCTATATCACTTCTAAACATCGATTACAAAATTGCAGCCAAAGTCATTTGTTGACGTCTTCAACGTGTTATCGATAAAATCTAAGGATCAAACTGGTTATCTAAAATTGCGTTCAGCTTCAGAAAATGTTCGTTTAGTTGAAAATGTAACTGATCTTTGTTCACTGGTAAATTCCAGGTTCCAGGTTATTTCATATATTTAGATTTCAAAAAAGCTTTTGATAATGTTAACCATCAATCTTTATTTCAGTTATTACATGAATTGAAATTCAAAGATTCACTTATTAATTGAATTAAAGTTCTGTATAATGATGCTTCCGGAATAAGAGTGATTAATAACGGGTGGATGCCACAAAATATACACAACAAAAAAAGTAAGTCCCCCTAAATCAAATTGCTGTAACTTTTGAACAGAATTATTTTGAGATATGATATTTCGGAGGTGGTTTTATACACTCATTGAGCAACCCCTAGGGAAAAATGAGATTTATCGGTTGAGTCAGGCATGATTAATTAAAGATTGAATCAAAAATGACCATTTTTGAAAGTCACAAGAGTCGTTTTTCAGATTATGCAAATACAAAGTTGGGCAAAAGTTGTTGTTAGGTGAGTTGTGTTAATACTGTTTTACAATCCATCATTTAGCCACTCCACACACAATTTGATATCGTATGTTCATGGTTGAGAGATCACAATATTGCAGGGGCTGCAGAAGCGGGGTGAGGGGATGGGGGCTAGGGGCCCACCACTTTTTTCCAAAAGCATGTACAAAAATGTAAAAATGACCACTTTTGGCTAGGCCCCTCCCCCACACTTTGAAAACCGTTCCGTGGGCCCTGTATTGTGACGTATCATAACAGGGGTTTTTGTTAGCATCCTCTACAACTTATTAGTTCATATCAAAATTTAAAAATGTCGGTGGCTCCCCCCATTATAGGCCCCTCCCCATTTTTAAATTATGGATCCACCCCTTATTTGTCCATGAATTAAACTGATCATGATAATTTTTTAGGAAAAGAACACATTTATGACGTGTAAAGAGTATTCATTCCTAAGTTTTTGAATATGCTCGCTCAACCATGAAAAAGTTAAAAGTTCGGAAAGTGTGTTTGTTTGTTTATGTTTGTTTATTTATTATCCGATTATTAAAAAACATGAAATATAAATTAGATAAATACATAACATAAATGGCATTAATAGAAATAAACAAAATGAATTGCAAATGAATAGATAGAATAAAATAATCGAAAGGATTGCCCATTTCAGAGTTATTGACATAAATCACTCTGGTCTTCCATGGGGTCCATAAAAAAAATATATTAAAATACATTGCAATACAAGGAAAATTTGATATTGAAAAAAAAAAGAAAAAAAAAGGTATGAAAGAAAAAAAAAGATATATATATAAAACATATATAATTGAATGTATCAATTAATAACCCCCACCAACAATACATATTATCAAACCAAAACCTACTTTATCACCCCCCCCCCCCCCCCCTCTGTGTGAGCAGCAATAGAGATGCTAACATATGTGGTTTATAAATCAACCAAGTATTCATCTATTAGTCTATTGAATTCCTTAAGTGTGCCAGATTGGCGAATTCTTATCGGTAATTCATTGTATAACACAGTTGCACGATACATAAAAGTTCGTTTGCAATTGTTGGTTCGCGGTTTAGGAAGAGCCAACAGGCCTGACGTTCTGAAGTTATATTTGTTTTCCTTAATAACAAAGTTCTCCTTCATATACCCAGGAGCCAAATCATGCATTATTTTATACATAAATGATAACATGTGTCTCTTTCTTCGCTTACATAGTTGTTCCCAGTCCAGCAGACTATGAAGTTCAGAAATAGATTTATGTTCATATGGGTTTATGCCTAAAATTATTCTAGATGCTTTGTTTTGGAGTTTTTGAAGTTGTTCTAACAAAGTCATACTGGTGGATTGCCAGACTACATCAGCATAGTCAAAATGGGGTAAAACAACAGTGTTGTATATTATATTCAAGTTTGAAGTACTCATAAAGTGTCTAAGTCTACACAAGAAATTTATCATTTTTCCTATCTTCTTACACATGTTATCTACCTGCAGATTCCATTTCAATTCTGAGTCAACAAGAACACCGAGATATTTGAAACTTTTAACTTGAGTTAAGCGAACACCATTTAAGTTTAAATCTATACAACCATTCTTAGTAAGCATTTTTTTTTCGAGCCTATCAACATACAAACAGTTTTGTCACAATTTATTCTTAACTTGTTTTTCTTCATCCACGATTCTAGTACTTTCAATTCCTTATTCATTGTTGTTTGTAAAACTCGTGGTTCTTCATGTGAAAAATATACCACAGAATCGTCTGCATATAAATGTACAGAACATTTGTTGAAACATTTGGGCAAATCGTTAATAAATATAAGGAACAACAGTGGACCTAATAAGGACCCTTGTGGAACACCGAATTTGAGAGGCTGTTCCTCTGACATTGCATCATTTACTGATGTGATAATTGTTCTACCTGATAAGTAACTTTTGAACCAGTTAAGAGCTATATCAGTAATCCCAATTTTCTCAAGCTTATGCAAGAGGATCTTATGATCCACAGTGTCGAATGCTTTTTGCAGGTCTACAAAAACAGTTCCAGTGTACATTTTGTTATCAAGAGATCTGAGCCATTCATCTGTAACCTTAATCAGGGCAGTGCATGTCGAGTGCTTAGATCTAAATCCTGATTGTTCTTTTGTTAAAATAATATTTGCATGAAGATAATGAATTGTTTGCTGTTGAATGACCTTTTCCAAAAGTTTAGAGACCCATGGCAATAGCGAAATTGGTCTATAATTGTCCGGTTGTGTTTTATCACCTTTTTTAAATAATGGTAATATCTTGGTATATATATTTTCCAACGTTTAGGGACTATACCTTCTGTAATGGATTTATTTATCAGAAATGTCAAGGATCTAAGCACTACTGGAGCAGCTGCTTTCAAAATGAATGAACTAATGCCATCAATGCCAACAGATTTTTTATTTTTTAAAGAATAAATTAATTTCAACACATCGATTTCTGACGCTGGAGATAGAACAAAAGTTTCACGAAATGTACCTGTATTTCCATTGCAATTAGTTTCTATAACGTCATTAAAGTTTTCAGCACCAGCCCTTAATTTTTCAGCAATACTTGCAAAGTGATTGTTAAAATCATTTGCTAGAGTGATATTATCATGTGCATTACTTATAAGAGGTGGAGAGGAGCTTCTATTTGGTACAAAAGATTTCAAAATTTTCCAAGATTTGTTTCGGTCCTTACATTCACTTAATTTCTCAGAATAATACTTCTTTTTATTTTTCCTAATCTCTAATGTGACTTTATTTCTTAAGCGTCTATATTCATTCCAGTAAACATCCTGTTTTTGTGCCTTGCCTTATTTTTCATTTTATCACGAGATTTTATAAGTTCAAATATTGAATCATTAAGCCAAGGGGAATGTTTCTTTCTCACACGCTTGGTTTTCATAGGCATGTGTTTGTTGACAACCTCTAACAGAAGCTCCTCCCATTTGTTAACTGCTGTATCAATGTTATCACAACCTTCAACATCATTCCAATTTTGAGCTCTTAGATCTGCTGTGAATAAATCCATATCAATTCCATTAGATTTTCTAAATGTAACATATTTTGGACTCGATTGGAGACTTTTACAAGATTTCCATGATAAATAGCTCATTGAGTGATCACTTAAACCATTATCAATTACACCAAAGGCATTTATTTTATCAAGGCAATTTGTGACCATGTGATCGACAAGTGTCGATGTCTCATTTGTTACCCTTGTATATTGAACTGTATTAATCTGATGCATACCATGTATGTTATTTATCTGTAAGTATTTCTTTCTTTCACCTGTTGTTGGATGTTTGCTAATATCAATATTAATATCACCCATCAAGATTTCAGAGTAATTAAAAGCATCCATAAAAGTTAACAAATTGTCATATGCTGAAAGGATATCACTCTTCGAGTTAGGTGGTCGATACCAATTTAAAAGTAGCAATTGTTTAGAATTTTTCAGATTAATAGAAATCAGAATGGCTTCAAGATTTTCCATGGAGTTGTGAGACAGTTGCTGATGGTCAATATTATTGCAAATGTACGTAGCAACACCACCTCCATTCCTGTCTCTGCGTATCACAGTATAATTAGGTATATTAATTTCATGACTGCTAATGCTATCATCTAGTCTTGTTTCATTCAATGCACAGATATCAATGTTGTTACTGTACAGTATTGATTTGACTTCGTCCAAGTGTTTGAGTAGGCTGACAACATTCAACTGAATACATCTCATGCCCTTAGTATTTAACAATTGATTATATTTCAAATCATTGGTCATATTTACCCTTTCATTTAAATTTTCACATAAATCTTCAGAAGTAGTGGATGATATTGATATATCGTAGAATGGTAACCCTGTAGGATACATCTGGAGCATTCCCAATCAACAAACTGCACTAAAGTATTAGTATATAAATTTGAAGTTACACTAGTACATGACAAATGAATCCATTTCCGACAAGTAGTACAAAGTAATCCCTTTTGGTTGACTTTAACAGAGTTCTCACATATTCCACAAGGAAACTTCTTACCCATCACACACACTAAATCCCAACTAAAATGATGAAGTAAAATGAAGTAAAAGAATTCAACACTTTAACAACTTAACACACATTAATAATAAAAGTGTCTAAAAATATCCCTGTAAATGATGCGTATCTCCCAGGAATTTAGGTCTGGCAAGTCACTAAATGATTCACTCTAAGAGTGACTTTCACAATCATCATCATCGTAAGTTTTTAGCTTCTTCTACAGATCTTACAAGTTTCTTGACGGTTGACCCATTGCTTGAAAGAAGAGCAACAAAAATGCGCCCGTCGGTGGACCACGCTGCTGAGACTTTTGCTGATTCTCTTGCAGTCTTCAAGATGGTATAATTTGCTGCCGTAAGGTCCTCTGAGATTGAAATCCCCGAGTTTTTCAGCTTTCGACGCGCATGTAGTACAGCCTGACGAACACGATATGTTGCGAATTTGACTATAATTGGTCTGGGGTGGGTCACTTTACCAGATGACGATGACACCTTACTTGCCCACGACGATGACTTGGAAGTTGATGACGATGCAGCCAAAGAACTATGAGCAGCTGAGGCAGTCAGGCCATCTTGTGAGGTATCAGGTTCAGATACATTCCGGGTCTTCGACGATCCAATTCGATGACTACGATCGGCATCTTTGATGTTCAGCTCAACTCCAAGTTTCTCATGTGCAATATTAAGAATAATGTTATCTGTATTTTCTCCATTTGTCTCAGCAATTCCAAAAACCCTTACGCAGTTTCTTCTTGAATATTGTTCTGCACTCGAGATATACTTCGAAGGGTAGATATTTGCTCTGATTGCTCAGATAGCTTTTTCTCCAACTCACAAATCTTCTTTGATTTAGTGTCATGTTCAACAAGCAAAGACATGATGTTAGATTCATTCACATCAATTCGAGAAGACAGCTTACCTAGTTCTTGTTGGAGCACTTTAAATTCTTCCCTAACAGCTTCCTTTACGTTTTTTTTTACAAGGTCTAGAAATTCATGATGCTGAGTCAGTTCAGTAACAAGGCTCTGTTGAGGTGGTTGAGATTGAGAGGAGTCCAATTGCTGCTGAGACTGTCTCGTCTGTCTAGTAGAAGCACTAAGTTTTGACATTGTTGTACAGTGTTTGCGATCCTAGTATTACTGGCAATCAGTGTAAAATATTTGGCGGCAAACACTGAATACGCTAGTTCATCGGTTTCGATTCATGCAACGCATCAGACCACGGCGATAACAATGGCATGTGTGTAGCAATGCAAAACCTTTCCCGATGTTAACGCAGCGAAAGTGTACGTAAGTTGACCAGGAACCAAGCCGACACCAGCCCGATGGAGAAGAGCCACCTTCAGTACATTCACCTATCGACAGTTCGCCTGCGTTCAGCGTTCACCAATAAGTGTAGAATTCATCCAAATTTTGCCATCAAATGATGCTATATGTTTCCTGGGGACATTTTACATCGATGAAATAACACTTCCGTTTACATATCTAATGAAGTCCGGCAAAAATACAATAAAAACTGCAGATTTTTAGCAAGAAAACCTGAGCATTTACAGACGTGACCTATTGCGTTGTCTTTTGACAAGATTGTGTGGTGATAGAAATGATGGATGATAAAAACAACAGCAATTAAAGTCACATTTGAAACCGAATTTGCCCCAAATATTCACCTTAGTATCCTTTAAAATGAGTCTGTGACATTTAAAATACCTATTTCCCCACTTTGATGCGTGCTCACTCATCCATGAATAAACAAATCGATTTCATTTTTGCACAGAATTCTGCCCATAGGTTAATGAACATTACCGCCAAATGACATTGCTAATGACAGCCTTGAAAAAAAATATTGAATAAGGGGTTACTTATTCTTAAACATATGCACCCATAATGTACACAAGTCTATGAGAGAGGAAGTCCAAATTTTAACAAATATGAAATAAGGGTTTGTTTCATGGACGGTTTTTGTTACTTCTGCCAACAATCATTTCATGAAACTTCGCACATGGCTTCAGAGTAACATTATCCAAAAGGCACGCACACCAAAATAATACTTCGATACGGCACAGAGTGGGGCCAAGCCCTTGAACTTTCTTCTCATTTGCATAATTTTCGAATATTGTGCTCACTGATGCATTACACATCGGGATTTTCATAAAAATCAAATCAAATGAACCATGCAACGAGGTTTGTGACAGATATTCATAGTTACAGATTGCATTTTTTCCAATAACGTAAAAAAGAGCTAATCATATTCCACATGTTAATTCAAGCGTGAATGTTTAATTAAACGCCTATGAATCATTGACGCATGTTAATTGGTCATGAACATAACGAAAAAGTTGATAAAAGATCAGTTTCAGTTACCAAAAAAAAAAACAATGGCCTATGATATTTGTTTTCAATAAATGTTCATTGAACCGTGAAACGATGAATATTGTTGAAGATACTCTTCCCAAAAATAACTGTCATTATATTCTATAATTTTTACTGATAAAATGTGTAAAAAATCTAATTACAGCAAATTTTGACTTGTGTTTATTCAACCATGAAAGTTAACCAAAAAGTTGTATCGTCTTTTAGAAAGTACCTTTTACAAGCCTCCTGACTATTTTTCATGATGAGAATTTGGAATCAGTTCCAATAAAATGGAATCAAAGTCATGATATTTGTGACTATTGAAAAGTGACATTTTTGCCTTCTGACGGTGCTCACTGAAGCATGACGTAAAATACGTCCATAGCATTTACTCAGATGGTAGCTTATAAAATTACCTACACACTCATGTAAAAATATATCAAAAACTCGCGTTGGTTCGGAAATCATTTATGTTTGTTTGTTCAAGGGGGGACTTACTTTTTTTGTGTGTATAGAACAAGGTGTAAGACAAGGCTGCCCACTCTCTTACTGTTTTTATTATTAATAATAATAATAATATAGGGTATTTATATCGCGCACATATCCACCTTGTTAGGTGCTCAAGGCGCTCCTAATTGCTGATGTTATGGCAAGTAAAATAAAACAAAACGATAATCCTGAAGGAATCATTATTCCAGGAGAAAATGGAACCCAGTGTTCATAAAAAGAAATCAAAATATCGCAGCCTGCCTATGATGCAGTAATTTTTGTGAGTTCTGTTAATTCTGGTAATATTGCGATAAAAGATATAAGGCAATTTGGAGAAATTGCAGGCCCTAAACTTAATTTAACAAAAACTCATGCAGTGTGAGATTATTAATAGTTATAAAGATATACCCGGATTTCTGCAACATTACGTTCATGAAAACGAATGTTCCCTGTGCTGAAGCTGTGTGTGTGTGGACTTTCAGACACTCAAATGCACGGGACTAACCAGTATGTCCCACAATAATTTGTAAATGCCGTTGTTCATGAGTCATCTATGTTCATCACAAACATGTCTCATTATCAAGAGCATTGGTAACCATGGTAACAGTGCGGAGAAAATCAATCAGAGCCGAAGAAGTTGCATGACCAGCACGGAACCCGTATTGATGTAGAGATAATATATTGCACTTGTTCATGAAATCCAATAATCTATTATGTATACACTTTTCTAAAATCTTTGAAAAAAATGGCAAGACTGATATGGGTTTGTAATTTCAAACATTTTCATTCGGAACATTTGTACTTACTGGAACAACACGAGCAATATTTAATTCATCAGTTAATTTACCAAGATCTAAACACTGATTGAATATTGCACAAAGGGGTTGACATAAAATATGTATTGATTTCTTTATATTCTTTGTTACTTATATCATCATACCCAGGACTGCAATCACTTTTTATGTTTGACACAAATCCATGATCTCGGTACAAGTGATTGGTTGGGAAAAAAAAAACAAGTCCTTGGATTTTTATCCAAATATCTACAAAAATTCAAATCTAAATTATTGTAATGATCAACAGGAAAAATCATTTCAGTTACAATATTGACAAAATGTCAATTGAATACATTACAAATAGCAGAGGTATCATAGAATACCTGGTTATTACATTAAAAAAAATCAATACTTTTTATTTGCACGACCCATTGCACAATTGACTAATTTAACTAATATATTAAAAAGGTAGATGATTACCGATGTCAGTTATTAATATTCCCGATTCAACTTTGTCTACATGTATATCATTATATTATCAATTACAGAGATTGTGTCATCCGTGATTCTGGTAGGATGGTCAATCAATGGATACATATGATGTGATAACAATAAATTAAGGAAATTATCAACATATTGCACTTTACCCATATTTTTGCATTGAAAATTAATATGTAAAAGATATTGTCTATAGTGACGAAGAGTGATGTTGAGCCAAGTGCTGAAAGAATGTGTGAGGGCAGTTGTTATGCACAACTGGTCGTTTTTATAGTATTTTTCCTATAGGCCTTCTGGTGTTGACTTGTTTTGAGGTTTTCCCAACCTGAGATACTTTTCAAAATCACAGAGTATACATTTGCAGCAATGATGGTAGTGGTCCCGTTGGACAAAGTACACGTAGGGTAAATTTCACTAAATATAAAATATAAATATTTTTTATTATACCAATGTTGCGTGAAATAGTTTTACATATGTTATCTATGTGAAATTTCCATGAGAGCTTATTATCGACTGTTATTCCAAGAAACTTAATATGGGATACATTTTCCAAGGGAGTTCCATCCAAAATAATATCAACAGGAAGTGTATTTATGGAGTTGCTAAACAATTATATGTCAATGATATATCAAATACTTCGGCCTTATTATCGTTTATCCTCTTTGCAGATGATACTAATATTTTGTATGCTCACACAGAACTAGAAACTGTAATATCTACTTTAAATGTTGAATTATGTAAAGTATCTACTTAGTTCAAATGCAACAAATTGTCATTAAATAAAAACAAAACACATTTTATGCACTTTAAGCATTACAATACACATGCTGTTAACAATACAATAACGATAAATATTGATAACGTATCTCTACAGCAAAAACAACATTCAAAGTTTCTAGGGGTAACTATTGATGAAACTTTATCCTGGAATAATCATTTAAGCCAAGTCACAACTTCCGTGTCCAAAGGTGTTGGAATAATTTCCAAATTAAAATACATATTACCTGAAAAAACTCTCTTTTTACTTTATAATGTTTTGGTGCTTCCTCACATATCATATTGTAATATAGTTTGGGGTAATTGTGGTAAAACGAAACTTAATCCGATTTTCTTATTACAAAAAAGAGCAGTCCGTATTTGCACAGGATCACAATATCTTGCTAGATCTAATCCTTTATTTTTTAAATTAAAAACATTAAAAATTTGAGATATAAATACATTTCATGCTGCTATATTCATGTTCAAATACTAAGAGGGATTACTTTCCCCTTCCTTTCAAAATATGTCCACCCTGAACAACACCATCCATTCTTATCCAACACGAAACTCCACAAACTTTCATTTAACAAATCCAAAACTAATAATAACACACAAATCAATTAGACATTACGGTGCGGATTTGTGGAATGATTTATCACATGACATTAAGCTATGCACATCACTTTATTCATTCAAAGCTGTTCTAAAAAATACGCTGTCAAGCTATAATTTCTAAAATCTTTCTGTGTACCCAAACAACTGATAATCCCCCCCCCCCCTTGCACATGCACACTCGCACACCTGCACTTGCACTTTCACTTTTATCAACGTTATTGATCTTCTCTCAATCAAATTTCTCTTCTCTATCCACTTTTGATATATTCCTATTATTTTGTGCAATAAAAGATCTCTTTTATTGCACCATACAGTCTGGTTTTCTATCCCCTTTCCTTTCGAGGCCTCCATCACTTTCAAGCTCCAAGCTTAAGATGGAGGTCTCCCACATTTCTATATATATGTTCAGTAATTAAAGAAAATGTATATATAGATATAATTTCACAGTACAGTTGATATTTTATAATGATTAATGTGCATTATTCATTATGTTTAAAAAAATATTTGCCTAATATGTAATATTGAAAAAAAAAATTACACTTGTATATTCTTTGTTTTTGTTTTGAAATGTGGAAATAAAATAAATCAAATCAAATCAAACATGTATTTTGTTTTTTGAAGATTTAGTGACAATTTATTTGCTCTTATTCATTCGGTAACATTTTCTAGTTCAGAGTTGATTATATTAGCAAGGTGAAGAGGATTTTTATGTGAAAAAAATAAGTTAGAGTCGTCCGCAAAGAGAATGAAAGAAAGAACGTCTGATGATCTACAAAAATCAATAATATAAACTATAAACAAAATTCGGGCCTAAAAGACTACCCTGGGGAACTCCACAATTATTTTTTTTCATTTGAGAATTGCAACCGTTTAAAAAGACATATTGCTTCCTATTCAAGAGGTAGCTCCTGAACCACTCCAAGGCCTTCCCACGCACTCCATAATGATGTAATTTGTTAAGTAAAATATCATGATTAATGGTGTCGAAGGCCTTGGAGAAGTCCAGGAACAAACCAATTAAATGAGAAGATTTATCGATTGAATGTGCCGCTTTTTCAATGAAACTCAATAAAGCATGTGTGGTGCTATGCTTTTCCCTAAATCCAAATTGGGAATTTTAAAGAATATTATTGGATTTGAAAAAAATTACAGTTCTTTTATAAATAATCTTTTCAAGTATTTTCGACAATGTAGATAACAAAGAAATAGGGCGGTAATTATTAACATCTAATTTATCACCCTTTTTAAACAGGGGAATGACTTTTGCAATTTTCATGCTCTCGGGGACAATGCCGTTAAGAAGTGACAGATTGAATATATGAGTTAGGGGATCCGCAATTGACGATATTACCCCCTTAAGGAGAAAATTATTGATGTCATCATGTCCTGTACTTTTTTTAGAACTAAAATCAGAGACAATATTAATTATCTCCTGATTATAAGTTGGAGCGAGAAACATTGAACTAGAATTTGGTGGGCCTAAAAATTCAGAAAAGTGTTTTGTTGCGGGAGGAATATTACTTGCAAGATTTTCCCCAATTGAAGAAAAGTGATTATTCAGGATACTACAAATTGGGTGGGAATCTTCAAAAATAACATCGCCAGATCTAATTTTTGTAATATTAGATTTGATATATTCATTGCTTGTTTTAAAACTTTCCATGTATTTTGCATATCACGCTTGTAAAGTTGTAACTGATTAGTAAAATATCTTTTCTTTTCTAAACGTATAATTTTTGTCAATGTATTTTTGTAAGAAGTATATTTAAGCTTGGATTGCTCAGAGCGTTTCATTTTATATTTATAATATATATTATTCTTCCTATTTATCAAACGCAAGAGCGATTTGGAAATCCATGGGAGCTTCGGTGATTTTTTGTAGTTAGATGTCTTATCTCTAAGTTTTGGAATATGAGTGTCAAAGTGTAAATTAAATTTCCCCATCCAGTGGAACAGTAATCAAATTGTGACTTTATAACAGATTTTATATTATTTGTAAATAACAGCTGACATTTTAGACTCCATTTTTGAAAGCGATCTTTGACTTTTGGACATACTAGGCCGAATGTATACTAGTCCTAATGTATTTTGACACTGGAAACCTTGATGGTTTAAACACAAAAATAATAGCTCTCAGGCGGGTATGAAATGAGCTGTTCGTTTTGCAGCCATTTTAGAATCAATTTTCTTCGAGGTAACCTGGAGTCCCACTTCTGTTCACTCTTACCGTGTGTATCACAAAATCATTTTACACCCTGAATTGAATATGCATCAAAATTAGATGTTTATTGTATTTATAGGTGAATTATGCCAATTTTCAGGTAATGGCAGATTTTGGTGGATGTTCTAACTTAGGTCAAATAGTACCAAAACCGTTCAAAAACAATTCTTTGCAATTTGTTCGGAAAATGAAGGGTATTTTTGATATAAATTGACCCGTCTATCGGCAGGCATGTACAGGGGAAGATAAAATGTGCATCACAATTGAGTATTATCAAATGTTACAAGTAAAAAGGTAAAACAATTCACTCCATTGTCATTTTGAATAGAAAAAATGAGAGAAGAGTAGAAATAAATATAAAATATCTATCATTACAGCGACCGCGGAACGGTTTTCAAAGTTGGGGGCTTAGGCAAAAATGGGGGGGGGGGGGCTGACCACGCAAAAAATTTAAATTATGTGGTCATTTTTACGTTTTTGTACATGGGTTTGGAAAAAAAGTGAAGGGGGGGGGGGTTAAGTCCCATCCCCCAGTATGTAGTATAAGGTATACTTACGCAGACCCTATTGCAAATCAAAATCAATTCCGGACCCGATATTTGCTTCCTTAAACTGTAGCTATATTATAAATATCAGTAGGCAAACCTTTATAGTACAAGAACATTGTTACTTTCAACATTAAATGCGTTAATTAAAGGGAAATGAAACCTTTTGAACATGTAGGCTTGTGTCGAAACAGAAAAATCATAAAATAGGAACAAAGAAAGATTGAGAAAAATTGGACAAACAATGAGAAAGTTATGAGCATTTGAATATTGCAATCACTAATTCTATGAAGATCCCCCATAGGCAATGTGACAATGATGTGTGATGTCTCATGTGAACAACTTTCCCCTTGATGGACTATAAAATACCCTCAAAATGTCTCTTTTTGCTTTTTCTTATGGTGATACAAACCCTTTATCCCTGATATATTTTTTAAAAATCTGTATTACATGCTTTTCTATAGAAAGAACACAAGATCTACTGATAGATGTGATAAAAGAGGCATTTTAAGTGAAATATGTACTAAAGTAATTGGAGAGTTGCTCACAAGTCACACATCTTTTCGCATTGCCAATTTGAGGATCTCCACAGCATTAGTGATCGCAATATTCAAATGCTCATAACTTTCTCATTATTTGTCCGAATTTTTCTCAAAATTTCATTGATCTGTTTCTTTGATTTTTCTGTTTTCACACAAGCTATCTTGTTCCAAAGGTTTCATTCTCCTTTAAGTTTGTTTGGACTGTATTAATTGTTTCAAATGAAAAGGGTCTAGGAACGAAAACTATCATACGTTAGTCACGTGACGTTGTACACAGAAATATGCCATGTTCTGCCTGCTCGATCTCAAAGTTTGGGAGAAAAATGAGATGTAATCATTATACCAGTTATACCAGTCATAAAGTATCGTACATCAAACTGTGGGTAATCTTTTTGGCATTGAGATGACAATCAATCTCGACCCTTTTAACCCTTAGGGATACTCCAGTGGGAAAACAAAGATGCCAATGTCTCGAAAATATGGGTGGTTTCAGACTGTTTGCCATAGCAAGAGTTGTGAACATGGACACTTTCAAATGAACAGCGAGACGTAAATAGTAAATTAATTGTAATAATATTTACATCAAATTAATGGAATTGGAAAAAATGTTCACACTATTATCACTCTGGTGTGAGATTATTGTGTTTTCTTTTCTTTTCCTCGTTCAGAGGTACTTTATTCTTTATATTCCTTTCTCATTTTAACATTTCCTTCCGAGGCACAGTGATTTACAAAACAGGTTACATATAAACATGTAATAGACATCGACTGTTTAATCTAAAATGTAATAAAGATGAAATTTCTCTGTAACGTTATAGCTCTTCGAACATTTGAATTAAATGAACATTGGATTTAAATCGCCATTTTACATAAAAAAGTATCTCTTTCTTGAACTCATACCAAATTGAATATATATTAAAATCTCTTCCTTCCATCTTATACATGACATAGGATTTGTATATTGCATACTGTGCAAATATCATAAACAAATTAACCAACGTAAACTTGCGATCGTGAATTTTGTATCCAATGAACAACGTCGTTTCATTAATAGGAATTGTAATTTTAAACATAAATTAAAGAGAATTCTTTATCTTTATCCAAGAATTGGCAACAGGATTACATTCTAACATAATATGAAAAAAAGGTTTCTTCAGGGTTTCTTCTGCTTCACAGAACATACAAGATGTGTCATTGGCTAATTTCCAACGACATAAATGCACCAACAGCATGAAATGTAGAAACTGTAAACAGACCGGCCACGTAAGCAACACTTGCACATCAAACGGAGACACAGCCACACCCAGCGAGTTACGTAACACCACAGCTGATCGTGAACCCCGTGAGAACGCCATGAAAGCCGGATCCACATCACGTGATCAAGCCGCGACAGCCAATGGGGCTCGCCCGAAGGAGAGAATGCATACGCCACAGAGGCGTACACAACAAGCTGACGCACCGTCACCTTCTCGCAAACAACGTCAACCACACATCACGGGCTTTCTTCGTACACACACATCGCCACAGTCTGATGAGCAATACAACACAACAGACGTAGCAAATGAATGCGATTTAGGAGACGAAACATCGAGCGAGGCAGACCAGTTTCAATCGCCTTTCTCACCTGAAACCCCGACACCGAAAAATCCAACAAAAAACCTCCGAAGCGGAAAAAAAAAGAAAGACCAAACACAGGAAGATAAATTGATGGAAACGAATGATGGAAACAAATGAAAGAACAACGGAAAACTCAACCCTACTAACATGGCTAATAACTCAGTCAATTTCGGTCAATGTGAGAGGAATACGAAATAAAAAGAAACGAGAAAAAATCTTCAAAGGGTTAGGTTTTCAAAAATACGATATCGTTTTGATGCAAAAAATATTATAACCATGGACCTTGGACCAATATTAAATATA
The DNA here is from genome assembly GCF_037042905.1 of Lytechinus pictus. Classification (NCBI taxonomy): domain Eukaryota; kingdom Metazoa; phylum Echinodermata; class Echinoidea; order Temnopleuroida; family Toxopneustidae; genus Lytechinus; species Lytechinus pictus. The sequence continues at coordinate 1,528,987 of NC_087263.1, forward strand.
GAAAGAAAATGTTCATTATTTTTTTAACAACGGTACCGACCATTCAACGGGTGTTTTAATTGGAATAAAGATAGCCCGGTGGCCGTGTGATTGGTATTTGATTATCTTACAGCAATAATTTTATTTTATTGTGAATATTTATGATCCAACAAAACCATCGGAAAAGTCGAATTTTTTAAGGTTTACTTTCATGACTGAAAGCACACGTACATAAAGATGATTTGCTATTATTGGGTGGAGACTGGAATTCAGTTCAAAGTTCATGTATGGACACCCAAGGAATAAGTTATGCATATAAACCTAATGACATGTTGCAAAATATATGTAAAAAGTTGAAGTAGACATCTGGAGAAAATGTCACCCTTCACTCAAACAATTTACTTGGCGGCAGTACTTACTTGGCTATTACTCCCGATTAGACTATTGGTTGATACCATATAATTTATGTTCATTTGTACATTCCGGAGATATAAGACCCATTCTGAAATGTGATCACAACGCTGTGTCTCTAAAACTTACAATTTCATCTTCAGGTAAGGGCAAAGGTATTTATTTATTATTTATTGGTATATATGCACATAAAAATTGACCAGCAGCACAAGCTGAAAGGGTCAATTTACAAAAATTCACGAAGTAAAATATACATATATAACAAAGCAAATAAATAAAAATGTAATTACAGTATTCTGCGTCAAAACGTATCTCCAATTAAAAGATGTATCTCATAAATAGAAGTTTGATAAAGAGATAAATAAGCCAATGGGAAGAGGGAGAGAGAAGATGAAGAAGAGAGAGAGAGAAATGGAAGTAATGGAAAGAAAGAGAGGGAGAGAGGGGGTATGTCCTCCAAATAGAACGAGAAAATTGAGTGAGGTAGAGAGAAAAACAGAAAGTGGTGAAGAAGAGGAGGGTGACATGGAAAACATAGAAGCAAATATATTGTCAATTATGATTGACATAAAGATATGAATATCCTACTATGTTACTAAGCAGATTGATAAATTAATTGAAGATAAAAGTAAAGGTGCCTTTGTGAGATCCCGTGAAAAATGGATGGAAGAAAGCGAAAAATCATCAAAATATTTTCTCAACTTGGAAAAAAGGAACGGGATAAAGAAACATCTAGACTTTTTGAAACGGGATAAAGATGTCATTTTTGAGGAAGAAACTATTTTAAAAGAAAAATCTATGAATACTACCAAAATCTATGTTCAAATAAGAATAATGTTCTTGTAACAGAAATATATGATTATTTCAATGATGTTGAGTTTACTACCCTGTCAGAAGAAGAAGCTGACCTTTACGAAGGTTTACTTACAGAATCCGAGTGTTACAAAGCATTGAAGTCAATGAAAGGTAACAAGACTCCAGGTAGCGATGGATTATCAGCAGAGTTTTTATCAATGTTTTTGGCAAGATATAAAATATATGGTTATCAATAGTTTGAATGAAGGTTACAGACAGAATAAGATGTCAGAATCTCAAAAGCAAGGTATTTTGAAATTGTAACATAAAAAACAGGTGACAGAGGTTTACTTGACAATTGGCGTCATATATCCCTCCTAAACATTGATTACAAAATTGCAGCCAAAGTCATTTTTTCACGTCTTCAACGTGTTATCGATAAAATCATTTCTAAGGATCAAATTGGTTATCTAAAATTGCGTTCAGCTTCAGAAAATGTTCGTTTAGTTGAAGATGTAATTGATCTTTGTTCGCACCTAAATTCCAGGTTCCAGGCCATTTCATTTTTTTAGATAAAAAAAAAAGCTTTTGATAATGTTAACCATAATCTTTATTTCAGTTATTACATGAATTGAAATTCAAAGATTCTCTTATTAATTGAATTAAAGTTCTGTATAATGATGCTTCCGGATTAAGAGTGATTAATAACGGATGGATGTCACCAAATTTCAAAAAAGAACAAGGTGTAAGACAAGGCTGCCCACTCTCTTGCTGTTTTTATTCATTACTGATGTTATGGCAAGTAAAATAAAACGAAACGATAATATTGAAGGAATCATTATTCCAGGAGAAAATGGAACCCAGTGTTCAGAAAAGAAATCAAAATATCACAGCCTGCTGATGATGCAGTAATTTTTGTGAGTTCTGTTAATTCTGGTAATATTGCGATAAAAGATATAAGGCAATTTGGAGAAATTGCAGGCCCTAAACTTAATTTAACAAAAACTCATGCAGTGTGAGATTATTAATAGTTATAAAGATATACCCGGATTTCTGCAATATTACGTTCATGAAAACGACTGTTCCCTGTGCTGAAGCTGTGTGTGTGGACTTTCAGACACTCAAGTGCACGCGACTAACCATTATGTCCCACAATGATTTGTAAATGCCGTTGTTCATGAGCCATCTGTTAATCGCAAATGGGTCTCATTACCAAGGGCATTGGTAACCATGGTAACAGTGCGGAGAAAATCAATCAGAGCCGAAGAAGTTGCATGACCAGCACGGAACCCGTATTGATGTAGAGATAATATATTGCACTTGTTCATGAAATCCAATAATCTATTATATATACACTTTTCTAAAATCTTTTAAAAAATTGGCAAGACTGATATGGGTCTGTAATTTCAAACTTTTTCATTCGGAACATTTGTACTTACTGGAACAACACGAGCAATCTTTAATTCATCAGTTAATATACCGAGATCTAAACATTGATTGAATATTGCACAAAGGGGTTGACATAAAATATGTATTGATTTCTTTATATTCTTTGTTACTTATATCATCATACCCAGGATGCAATCACTTTTTATGTTTGACACAAATCCATGATCTCGGTACAAGTGATTGGTTTGGAAAAAAAAAACATGTCCTTGGATTTTTATCCAAATATCTACAAAAATTCAAATCTAAATTATTGTAATGATCAACAGGAAAATTCATTTCAGTTACAATATTGACAAAATATCAATTGAATACATTACAAATAGCAGAGTTATCATAAAATACCTGGTTATTACATTTATAAAAATTAATATTGTACTTTTTATTTGCACGACCCATTGCACAATTGACTAATTTTAGCTAATATAGTAAAAAGGTAGATGATCACTGATGTCAGTTATTAATATTTCTGATTCATTTTTGTCTTCATGTATATCATTATATTATCAATTACAGAGATTGTGTCATCCGTGATTCTGGTAGGATGGTCAACCAATGGATACATATGATGTGGTAACAATAAATTACGGAAATTATCAACATATTGCACTTTACCCACGTTTTTGTATTGAAAATTAATATGTAAAATATATTGTCTATAGTGACGAAGAGTGATGTTGAGCCAAGTGCTGAAAGAATGTGTGAGGGCAGTTGTTATGCACAATGAAATGAGCTGTTCGTTTTGCAACCATTTTAGAATCGATTTTCTGAAGCGATCTTCGAGGTAACCTGGAGTGCCGCTTCTCTTCAATCTTACCGTGTGTATCACAAAATCATTTTACACCCTGCATGGAATATGCATTAAAATTAGATATTTATGGTATTTGTGGATGATAGTTGAAATATGCTAATTTTTCAGGTAATGGCAGATTTGGTGGATGTTCTTACTTAGGTCAAATGGTACTAAAAACCGTTAAAAAACCATTTGTTGCAATTTGTTCGGGAAATAAAGGGTATTTTGGGCATATATTGACCCGTCTATTGGCAGGCATGTACAGGGGAAGAAATATTGTGCATCACAAATGAGTATTATCATATGTTACACGTAAAAAGGTAAAACAATTAACTCCATCGTTATTTTAAATAGAAAAACATGACAGAAGAGTTGCATAGATATTAAATATCTATCAATATATTATAATTAAGAAATACTCACATGTTTCTTGATTGCACGTCCTATTCACAATAGGTAGGCTGATACCACTCTATTTTGGATATCAGGACTAAGACGCTACTTAAATGAATGAAATAAAAGAAGGAAATACTGTAGCGAACCCGCCCGCTTCGGTTTTGGTTATAACGCACTAAACGTATGGCGCTATAGCTTTTGGTGCGTTAGAACTTAATGGTCGACGGACGCAATGCAGCTCTCGGAGACTATAAATAGCAGAGTTTCGCAGTGTTCTCGTCTGGGCGTTGTGGCGTGCGCCTGTAATTCAAGCTATGTGGGGAAGTGAAAAATTGATGCAGAGGTTCGGGGTTTCAGCCCCGGTCACGTCTTTCGGATGGTGACGTTAAAGGTCGGTCCCATGACGTTAATTATCACATCTGATTGATAAACGTCTGAAAAAAAACTCAGATACACACGTTCTCGTCACTTCGACGCTGGCTGAGGTCGGAGTCGGGCGACGAACTCCCTGCGCAGTTCCTCTACAACTAGGCTGAATCAAGAAAAGGTTTGGAAATGAACAACGTTCGCTTAATTTGTACTAGTAACGAATGCAAATACAATTATAGATAATTGGTGACGGTGTTAAATGTGATAACCTGTACAAATGCTGATCGACTGATGATGTATAATTAAATTATGACCGTTGTCATATACCAAATGTAATCATCGTCTCCTACCTGTGTGATCTATGGAATCCAATAGACTTCTACAGTATAAGCCTACCTATAGAGATTATACAGCTCCAATAGAAATTCCCTGTTATTTTATATTCACCTGTTCACACTCCCTCTCAACAACTCCACCCCCATATATATTGGGAAAACGGAACACACCCGGGTCTCTACATAACGCCATATATACAGATATAAGGAAACCGCTCGCAGTAAGGATGGCTAGTACTCATCAACGGATGAAGGTGATAGAGGCAAGGGACAGGCCGGCCCCCCAGCATCCAGGAGCGGTTCCAAGACAGTGGGCCGCCACACAAATTGTGTGAGAAGTGGGATGGAGAACGAGAGGACATCTGGAACAGATGGCAGCAATTCTTCAGGGGATGAATCAGTTTCTATACATTCCGGTATCAAGTTCTCTACCAGTGAGATGAAGCAGAAGAAATATGGAGATCGCACAGATGAGGAAAAATCAAGCCAAGTTAGCTCAGGACGAGATGATGAAACAGCAAGCCAATGCCCAGGTCATGATGATGCAACAGGTTCAAGCTATGCAATCACAGTTGGAGAAGCTGCTTTTGTCATTCTCTAATGAGCAAAGTAAGCCTACCAGACATGCCAGACGGAGACGAAGAAAACTGAGCGCTCGGGGAAGCACATATAGGTCTACACAAACAGCATCATCAACCGAGGAGGAGGAAGTCCCATCCAATACTACTTTACGGAATAGTAGATGCAATCCTATTGATTCACCAGTACAAAATGCTGCCAGGGAAACGGCATCAACAGCGGTGCAACCAACTGTTGTTAGGGGACCCTCCAATAATGACAGTAGGCTCCACGCCATAATCCATCAAGCATTTAAAGATACACTCCAACATGGGCAGACGTCTAAACCAAGGTCATCACAGGACGCCCAACAGAAGCCTAGGGGTACCCACTTTTTCAAACCAGACAAATATGATGGATGTTCATCATGGATTGATTACAGCAAACATTTCGACTCATGCCAAGCAGTGAAGGGTTGGGATAATAAAGAAGCGGGGAGGATCCTGCCATCATGCTTAAGAGGTCAGGCCCAAAGGCTGCTACGGGAACAAAGGCAGACAGTAGGCTTCAATGATCTGAAGAGAATGCTGGCCAACCGGTTCTCAGATAATAAACAGGCTGAGAATCATCTACTAGAGCTGAAGCAAAGACAGAGACAGGAGGGCGAGACACTCAACATGCTCAAGGAGCTTGCGCAAAACATCAAGGAGCTCACCGCATTGGCCTATCCAGAGCTGGACTTTGATGTCCGTGACAGACTGGCGAAGGGTCACTTCATCGATGCCCTTGTGAAACCCAAGCTCAGAGAGGCAGTGTTCAACAACCAATGTAAGACATTGGATGATAATGTACATGCTGCAGTGGTAGCTGAAGTCTTCCATCATTCTGAGGATCAGAGAAGGAGCAGGAAACCTAAGTACAGCAGGGCAATGACAAAGAAGAATGAGGAAGTTAAAGCAACTGAATCAATCTCCGAAGTAAAAGCCCTGATACCTGGGTTGGAAGAAAAATAAGCAGAGGCAATCAGGACCGCACAACAGCCGCAACCTCAGACTGTGGTATCTAGTGACAAGCAACAGCAGCAGCAGGGGAATTCAAATAATAGTTCGATGGTAGCTGCTACTACTGTGGAAAGAAAGGCGACATGAAGAGGAGGTGCAAAAAGAGGAGGAGGGATGAGGTTCAGATTCACCAAGCCGCGCAGGGCTCAACAAACGAAGTAAGGTCGCCCCAGGGGGCGTGGCGCGGCCGAGGAACCTGGAAGCACCAGCCCCTCAACACCACATACTACACAGCCAATAGTTACAACTAGGTACAATGGAGAAGTCAACAAGGGGAATTTAGAAGGACATGTGTGTGCCAGTCACTATCGGTGGGACACAGCTAAGTTTTCTGGTAGACACAGGAGCAACGGATACATACATATCCAAGGAAGGCTATGGGAAACTACAAGAGAAGTCTACAATTCAAACTACTACAGAGAATGTTATGCTTGCCGACGGCTTACACCTAGAGGTGGATGGAAAGATCCACACAGAAGTGATGATAGGCCAGGGGAAGGCAAGGATCACTCTGATCGTCGCTGATATCTGTAGCGATGGAGTCTTAGGCATGGATAATCTTCTGCTGTTAGGAGCAAGGCTTAACTTGGAGACTGCTACAATGGAAACCAAGTGGGGTTCAGTTCAGTGTCGCCATGAAGACAACACTAGAACTTGCTTCCGCATCATAGCTACTGAGATGTACACCATACCGGCAGGCCGAGAAGGCATCATTACAGGAAAACTACTGGACGGGGTTTCGAAACATCAAATGATAGACGTCAACTTACACAGAAAGGCATCATCTTGGCCAGGACCCTCATCAGAACTGGTAATGGAGCAGTCCCAGTTAGAGTGTACAGCCCTAAAGCATCCCAACGTGTGATAAAGAAAGGGACAGAGCTAGGACATCTGACATCAGTATCCGAACCAGATACCCAGGCATCTTAGCTTTCCAGTGAGGAGATTGATCTACCAGAGTACTTAACTGATTTGTACGAGCGGAGTATACAAGAGGTGCCAGAGCAGTACCATGCACCTATTGCTTAGATACTGACTACATACCATGATGTCTTTTCCAAAGGAGAATATGATTTGGGAAAAACTAATCTGGTGAAGCAAACAGTTTTAAATGAGATGGAGTAACAGCAAATAAAATCCCTATGAACAAGGCTAAAAACCGCCAGTATAAGGTATGTCAGGCATGCACTTTGCTCAACATCTCTTGCAATTGTGTAAACAAATGATTCCCGCAAGACTCCGCAACTACAGGTCTTTATAAAGGGAAATATGCTAATGTGGTGATAATTACTTTTTCGCCGCATCTTGGTCTGGTTATATGTGTAGTACATAATTCGGAGGCATGCAAAATAAACTCTGCAATATGTCCTGAAATATTACTCAAAGTTACTCGACTGGGCATGTGCGGGCACTCATCTGGCAAATACAATAATGCATAACAATATTCCACCGACCACATTTGAAATTTTTATTCGCCGCAAACGATCGGAAGTGTTAAAATCTGGTTGCAGTAAAGGTATAATTCTTACTTTTTACACTAATAAATGATTAATTGATATAATATGGGCATATATCTTGTCATGCATTCAAATTTCAATTTGTTTATTAATATATTTGTTTATTATTTTCTTTTACCTTGTTATTTTTTAATAACTATATCGCCTTATATCTTATCTCCTTCTTCCATTGGGGCCTATAACTCACAAGCTATGCTTTCAACTTAGGCCTCTCCATTTTTCACTGATTTAAATTCTTATTGCGTATAATTTTTGTTTCAAGAACCATTTATTTCAACTCAAGATAATTATGTTATACTCATGTCAAGCATGTAAACGTCTATATATGAATTATGGAAATAAACTAAACAGAAACCGAAACTGAAACTGAAACTAATATGAAAAATGGAAAATTTATACAAATGGATATTCGTAAAATTCAACTCCTCCGATTTCTTCGCCGAAACTGGCGGCTTCAAAGACGGACATCAGAAGGGTCCTTACTGCCGTTCTTTCTTTTGTGCTTCTTTAAAAATGAACAGCGGCTTGAATAAATTTGTTGCCTGTTGGAACTCCAGTCATAGAATCTTGTTGATCAAACAGAGGCCACGGAAACATCCATTTGGACAGCGAGAAGTAGTTATAGGTGAGACCTCATCCTATTTGACCTTTGACCCGGTCATGACCTTTGACCCATGCCCTATGACCTTTGACCCATGCCCTTTTACCACATGACCTTTAACCTGGTCAGCCTTTGACCTTTGACCCGGTCAGCCATGACCTTTAGTCCGGTCAGCCTTTGACCTTTAGCCTGTCAGCCTTTGACCTTTAGCCCGGTCAGCTATGACCTTCGACCCGGTCAGCCATGACCTTAGACCGGTCAGCCATGACCTTTACCCCGTTCAGACCACACGACCCGATGGTTGACCCAGACTTCCGGCCAGCCATGAAATGGTATTACGACGCAGTTACGCAACCACCGTGATGTCATAGAATTACCCTTATCGCACCATCGGTATTGCACCACCGTGGCGCAATCGTCAAGTATAGGATACGATGCACAAAAAGACATCTATACAGTTTCTTATTCAAAAAGCGATTATTCTCCGCCTATATACCGGCGGATATGTCAACCGCCTCGCATGACTTCACCAGCTACGCAACCACCGTGATGTCATCCCGGGAATTACCCTTATCGCGCCATATCGGTATTGCACCACCGTGGCGCAATCGTCATCGCCACGTATAGGATACGATGCACAAAAAAGATATATGATTTCTATACAGTTAAAAAGTGAAAAGTTATCTTTCTCTACCTACCAGCAGGTATGTCAAGTGCCTCGCTGTTCACGAATCGATCACCCCATGCATGGCCAACGCGCGTGATTGAACCTGGGATAGCTATTGGAAAGGTGAAACCCGACTCTCTCTGCCTCTTATTACAACAATGATTGGTAATCCAACATGTGATTATAATCATGACATCTCAGGCTCTACTCATTCCATACATTTCCCCATCAAAACTCTCTGACTTTTTCATACTATTTTGTTAATACTTTTCATTTTAACTCACATGACCTGCCCGGCTCTCTGACTCGCAAAAAGTATACTATATTGAAACCAGTAGATGACTCCTTAAAATCAACTTCATTCATCCGCAGTACAAATGGTGATAACATGAAACACGATATAGTCAAGGATGATTCTTTATTCTTATCATTTATTCTATTCCATTTCAATGTAGATAGGTTCAGATAGTGTATAAACAGCAGATTTTGATACAAAGGTAAAATAATGTAAGTTATGTTCTCAAATTATGTTGTAATAACAAAATAATTGTTAACTGTTCATTGTTAATATTAAAGCGAAGTTCTCGTTTTTCTATTTCTTCGCTTAACTCAATGGATTGTAACACATGTCTATGGATGGCATTCAGAAAATATGAACACAATGAAGTTCAAACTGTCATTTATGTTGACGGCGTTTTCTTGGATTATTATTATTCGACAAGCTGATGTTTGTGCCTTTAGTTTTAAACTCCATCTTCACCCTCCGTTTCTTCTCCACCATCATCATCGTCATCGTCACCTTGATACTGGAATAAACCATCGAATTGTGAACCATGCCTGGCTAACACTCTCTGTACGGCTTTCCGGAATGCCATGCCATTCTCTAATCTTTCCGAGAGATCGGACACGATTTCACGATTGATGTCAGCGTCTTCGAGGTACACGTTCTGCTGCAAGAACTGAGAGTAAAGATCGAAAAAGATGCGTTTGACTGCCCAGAGTAGTTTCACGTGAGCCTTTGCTTTAGCGTCTTCTTCTTCCATTCCTTCTGAGATGTATTTCTGATATTTTTCGTTTCTCAAGTCCTCGGTGGTTGTCATGGCTTGCTCTAACCATCCTCGATAAGCGAGGTTGTCTTCAGTTTCTTCCATGTTTGCTGTCATTGACGATTCGTGTCCATCGCTTTCTGATACGCTCGTTTCGGAATCATCGTTGGATTCTTCAACTCTTTGCATTTGAGAGGGTGGGTCGGAGTCTTCATCTTCACTCGTTTCTTCTCCAGTATCATGCTCATTTTGTTCATGCCTCTGCATATCAAACTTCCTACTAAAGGTTTTATCGCATCGTGAACAAGCGTAACGGTTGGACATATCCAACGTATTCATGCTGACTCGATGATTATTTGTTGGGAAATGAAGAAAATTAACGTTCAACCTTGTAATAATACGTAATCATGAAACGCACGCGAAGGTACTTTGATTCTTGCGGATTTTTACGGATTCTTACCGATTTTTACGGATTCTTACGGATTTTTACGGATTCTTACGGATTTTTACGGATTCTTACGGATTTTTACGGATTTTTACGAATTTTTACGGATTCTTATCGATTCTTACAGATTTTTACGGATTCTTACGGATTTTTACGGATTCTTACGGATTCTTACGGATCCTTACGGATTCTTACGGATTTTTACGGATTTTTACTGATTTTTTACGGATTTTTACGGATTCTTACGGATTCTTACGGATTCTTACGGATCCTACGGATTTTTACAGATTTTTACAGATTTTTACAGATTTTTTACGGATTTTTACGGATTCTTACGGATTCTTACGGATCCTTACGGATTCTTACGGATTTTTACGGATCCTTATGGATTCTTACGGATTTTTGCGGATTTTTACGGATCCTTACGGATTCTTACGGATTTTTACGGATCCTACTGCTTCTTACGGATTTTTACAGATTTTTACAGATTTTTACGGATCCTTATGGATTCTTACGGATTCTTACGGATTTTTGCGGATCCTTACGGATTCTTACGGATTCTTATGGATTCTTACGGATTTTTATGGACTCGGGTCCCATATGCGGCATGGGTCATTCCAACGTGGATGAACATACATGTATTTTCCTTGAGAATATATGAAAGATTATATGAAAGCATCAATTAATCCGTAGAATCCATAAAAATCCGTAAGAATCCGTAAAAATCCGTAAGAATCCGTAAGAATCCGCAAAAATCCGTAAGAATCCGTAAGAATCCATAAGGATCCGTAAAAATCCGTAAGAATCCGTAAGGATCCATAAGGATCCGTAAAAATCCGTAAGAATCCGTAAGGATCCGTAAAAATCTGTAAAAAATCTGTAAAAATCTGTAAAAATCCGTAAGAAGCCGTAGGATCCGTAAGAATCCGTAAGAATCCGTAAGAATCCGTAAAAATCCGTAAGAATCCGTAAAAATCCGTAAAAAATCTGTAAAAATCTGTAAAAATCCGTAAGAATCCGTAGGATCCGTAAGAATCCGTAAGAATCCGTAAGAATCCGTAAGAATCCGTAAGAATCCGTAAGAATCCGTAAAAATCCGTAAGAATCGATAAGAATCCGTAAAAATTCGTAAAAATCCGTAAAAATCGGTAAGAATCCGTAAAAATCCGTAAGAATCCGTAAAAATCCGTAAGAATCCGTAAAAATCGGTAAGAATCCGTAAAAATCCGCAAGAATCAAAGTACCTTCGCGTGCGTTTCATGATTACGTATTATTACAAGGTTGAAAGTTAATTTTCTTCATTTCCCAACAAATAATCATCGAGTCAGCATGAATACGTTGGATATGTCCAACCGTTACGCTTGTTCACGATGCGATAAAACCTTTAGTAGGAAGTATGATATGCAGAGGCATGAACAAAATGAGCATGATACTGGAGAAGAAACGAGTGAAGATGAAGACTCCGACCCACCCTCTCAAATGCAAAGAGTTGAAGAATCCAACGATGATTCCGAAACGAGCGTATCAGAAAGCGATGGACACGAATCGTCAATGACAGCAAACATGGAAGAAACTGAAGACAACCTCGCTTATCGATGATGGTTAGAGCAAGCCATGACAACCACCGAGGACTTGAGAGACGAAAAATATCAGAAATACATCTCAGAAGGAATGGAAGAAGAAGACGCTAAAGCAAAGGCTCACGTGAAACTACTCTGGGCAGTCAAACGCATCTTTTTCGATCTTTACTCTCAGTTCTTGCAGCAGAACGTGTACCTCGAAGACGCTGACATCAATCGTGAAATCGTGTCCGATCTCTCGGAAAGATTAGAGAATGGCATGGCATTCCGGAAAGCCGTACAGAGAGTGTTAGCCAGGCATGGTTCACAATTCGATGGTTTATTCCAGTATCAAGGTGACGATGACGATGATGATGGTGGAGAAGAAACGGAGGGTGAAGATGGAGTTTAAAACTAAAGGCACAAACATCAGCTTGTCGAATAATAATAATCCAAGAAAACGCCGTCAACATAAATGACAGTTTGATCTTCATTGTGTTCATATTTTCTGAATGCCATCCATAGACATGTGTTACAATCCATTGAGTTAAGCGAAGAAATAGAAAAACGAGAACTTCGCTTTAATATTAACAATGAACAGTTAACAATTATTTTGTTATTACAACATAATTTGAGAACATAACTTACATTATTTTACCTTTGTATCAAAATCTGCTGTTTATACACTATCTGAACCTATCTACATTGAAATGGAATAGAATAAATGATAAGAATAAAGAATCATCCTTGACTATATCGTGTTTCATGTTATCACCATTTGTACTGCGGATGAATGAAGTTGATTTTAAGGAGTCATCTACTGGTTTCAATATAGTATACTTTTTGCGAGTCAGAGAGCCGGGCAGGTCATGTGAGTTAAAATGAAAAGTATTAACAAAATAGTATGAAAAAGTCAGAGAGTTTTGATGGGGAAATGTCTGGAATGAGTAGAGCCTGAGATGTCATGATTATAATCACATGTTGGATTACCAATCATTGTTGTAATAAGAGGCAGAGAGAGTCGGGTTTCACCTTTCCAATAGCTATCCCAGGTTCAATCACGCGCGTTGGCCATGCATGGGGTGATCGATTCGTGAACAGCGAGGCACTTGACATACCTGCTGGTAGGTAGAGAAAGATAACTTTTCACTTTTTAACTGTATAGAAATCATATATCTTTTTTGTGCATCGTATCCTATACGTGGCGATGACGATTGCGCCACGGTGGTGCAATACCGATATGGCGCGATAAGGGTAATTCCCGGGATGACATCACGGTGGTTGCGTAGCTGGTGACGTCATGCGAGGCGGTTGACATATCCGCCGGTATATAGGCGGAGAATAATCGCTTTTTAAATAAGAAACTGTATAGATGTCTTTTTGTGCATCGTATCCTATACTTGACGATTGCGCCACGGTGGTGCAATACCGATGGTGCGATAAGGGTAATTCTATGACATCACGGTGGTTGCGTAACTGCGTCGTAATACCATTTCATGGCTGGCCGGAAGTCTGGGTCAACCATCGGGTCGTGTGGTCTGAACGGGGTAAAGGTCATGGCTGACCGGACTAAAGGTCATGGCTGACCGGGTCGAAGGTCATAGCTGACCGGGCTAAAGGTCAAAGGCTGACAGGCTAAAGGTCAAAGGCTGACCGGACTAAAGGTCATGGCTGACCGGGTCAAAGGCTGACCAGGTTAAAGGTCATGTGGTAAAAGGGCATGGGTCAAAGGTGAAATAGGATGAGGTCTCACCTATAACTACTGCGAGATGAAATTAGGAAGCATGTCAACAATCTTCTGGACAGGGAACTTATCGAGCCTTCAGACAGTCCGTGGGCAGCTAACATCGTCTTAGTCAGGAAGAAAGATGGTTCCCAACGCTTCTGTGTTGATTACAGGCAACTGAATAGTATTACCATGAAAGATGCATCTCATTTCAGTCTCCTTTCTTCACACAAACAAAAGCAAACAAAATTGTTTGTTATATTTGTAATCAATTTGTTTAATAATTGTTTTACTCTTGGGAGAGTGCGGTCACCGACACGTCAAACACAAATAACACATTCGTTCTCAAATTAACAACACCTTGAAAACATAATGCAACAATTGGCATCTAACTCAGCTTGCATGCTGATTTGAATTACAAAGACTATACTAACATTGCTCTCGTATATAACATGTATAATGGTTGCATATTCATGGAACATCAATATTTGAAATCTTAGTGGTCGTATGTCAGTTACACTGAACTGAACGATGCCTTTCCGTAATAATTAGAATTATGAAACGATAATCAAAATATTGAATTATCGAATCTTAGAAATTGAGTTATCATTCAACTTGATAACTGTAAGATTTTGCTTGCGTACTGCAAGCAAAACCATGGACCTTGAGATAAACCAAATAAGGAAAATTCTCTGAAATTCCTATCCGACCCCATTAAGGCGATCGAGCAAACAAAGAAAATAGCTCCAAGGTCATCCTACATTTTTACTAACCTTTCTGATTTTTGTACAGAAATAAATTGTTTGACCCCCTAAAAATATGGTTTTATAAATCTTTGCGATAAAAGAATTCTTGGGGGGGGGGAAATATGCTACTGCCCTGTATGGTGTGATGACCGCGAATGAAAGCTAACCCCGAAATCTCCCTTCCACCTAACATAGCAACAATAGCATGTTGCGTAATCACATGCAATTCAACATTCCCCCTCAAATGAGATAACAATTCTCTTTCTATACAATGCTAAGAGAATTTTACAATCTCATTTCAGTCTCCTTTCTTCACACAAAAAAAGCAAACAAAATTGTTTCTTATATTTGTAATCAATTTGTTTACTTTTTACTCTTGGGAGAGTGCGGTCACCGACACCTCAAACACAAATAATGCGAGGTAAAAGATCGAATGGGATCAAAATGAGTAATTATACTAACTAGTATTAACTATAGTATTAACATATTTGTACGCCAATGTTGTACATTTGAACTTCCAAACTATAAAAAGTACAACCATAAAATTATTTACTATTTGTCTTTACGCATGAAAAACCAGAGTAAGACAAATGTGACGAAAGATCTATTACCATTTTCAGCACAGTGAAAATTAAAACAAAATTATCCCATAAAAACAAAATCAGCACGAAAGAGCTGGACCTTTTGACATATGCTTAAAATGTTATAAATCAGAGATTCATTGCTCTTGCTGGAAATTGAATCTTTTCCGTATATGTCCTTTGCCGTGCAAAACATCTCTCATTAACGAAGCTTGAAGCGGCTTCCGATGCTCGACCAGCTCGTAAACTGTGCGTTCCGAGTGTGGAAGGATCCTGGCCCCCTTTATCTGCTACCAGCTGAGCTAAGTCTGAAGACGTTGCTGGTTCTTTTGGTGATTTTGATTTTGCTAAGCTTCAACGAGATTCATCAACGGCCGATTTGATGATAGAGCTATCAGTAGGAGGTGGTGAGATATCTGCCAGAGTATGTGCCCATCGTATACTATGGCGGTGTCGATCGGAGAAATACTTGCTGCGGATTTCGCCAAGTGTTGAACGTATAAGACTAGATGTAATGGCCTCACGGGAAATGCCTGTAGATCGTGTTGGTTTGTGAATAACTTCTAACGCTTCCAGCCACCAAAGTACTTGCCCATAGTAGCAGGTGCCTTGGACTTCGAAACGGAATCTTGTGGAGAGGACGATAACTCAAGAAGATACATGTTGGTTGAAATCTTTGTGTGTGAATAACTGATTCGGCCCATGTTCCAGAGATAAGAACTTTATTCTGAAAAAGTAATGGCAGTAAATGAAGTTGCAAATTGGGACAATTTTCTGACGAGACTAAATTGCGGACGTGTATAACGGCTATCATTGCTTTCTTTGATACCAAAAAACAAAGGATTACACAGCTTAAGATAATACTTCAGATTTGAAAATATTTGCAATATGTATTGCTGCCGATTTTTCGATCAAGATGTGAAGGACAATTGCTCGAACTATAAATGATATAGATTCGCCGATTTTGCTAAACCTGAAATTATTATTGTTTTTAATTTATCAAAAACAAATTTCAAAGATAATTTCGTAGGTCATATAATAAAAGCACTGAATATCGACATCCAATCTTTGACTCTGAATATCAGCATATAATGTATCGCAATTGTAATCCAAATTATATAACTCAGTTCGTCAACAATACAACTACATAAGTATTCATGACGTCAATCTTTGTATAAGCATGTGCCGCTCATGGGCTAAAATCCAAAACTGTCTTTGTATAAGATCCATTATTATTTTGTATAATCATGTGCCGCTCATGGGCTAAAATCCATAACTGTCTTTGTATAAGATCTATTACTATTTTGCATAAGCATGTGCCGCTCATGGGCTAAAATCCATAACTGTTTTTGTATAAGACCCATTACTATTTTGTATAATCATGTGCCGCTCATGGGCTAAAATCCATAACTGTCTTTGTTTAAGATCTATTACTATTTTGTATAATCATGTGCCGCTCATGGGCTAAAATCCATAACTGTCTTTGTATAAGATCCATTACTATTTTGTATAATCATGTGCCGCTCATGGGCTAAAATCCATAACTGTCTTTGTATAAGATCCATTACTATTTTGTATAATCATGTGCCGCTCATGGGCTAAAATCCATAACTGTCTTTGTATAAGATCCATTACTATTTTGTATAATCATGTGCCGCTCATGGGCTAAAATCCATAACTGTCTTTGTATAAGATCCATTATTATTTTGTATAAGCATGTGCCTCTCATGGGCTAAGCATGTGCCACTCATGGGCTAATAATGTGCCGCTCATGGGCTAAGGTCTATAACTATCTCTCATGGACACGGAATATTCCGAGTGCAAAATATTTGTAATTCTAAAAATTAAATCAATCATATACCATACAAAATGATACAGTGTTTAATTTTGTCTGTCATGGATCCGATATTTACAAATGGTTATAACGTATCATGCAATCGTAAAAGTTTTTTGTGTCTGAACCTTCAGAAATCAATTCAAATTAATTCAAATTTCCATATGGTCACTCGTGGACAAGAGGAGTGGACTCATGCCGTTGGAAAGTCATATCTCAAAACGATTAATTTGAAAAGTAGTGGACCGTTAAACAAACGTTTGTCTGATTTAGTATGCGTAAATCTTGAATGGTAGGCAGCACGATGTGTGCTAACAAAAAAATTCCGAAAATGACCGAAGTCTGGCGAGAGGACTGGCCAAAAGGCAGTCTATATACGGCCATTGAGGCACTATGACGGTACTGATTGTAATCCGATAAAGGTTTTTGTGTCCAAGCCTTCAGAAATTAATTCAAATTACCATATTGTCACTCGTGGACAGGAGGACCATTGGAAAGTCATTTCTCAAAACGAATAATTTGAAAAGTAGTGGACCGTTAAACAAACGCGTGCCTGATTTGTACCCAATAACCTGCCCTCTGCGTAGTATGCGTAAATCTTGAATGGTAGGCAGCACGATGTGTGCTAACAAAATTTTCGAAAATGACAGAAGTCTAGCGAAAGGACTGGCTAAAAGGCAGTCTGGGGCCATTGAGGCAATATGACAGTACCGATTGCTTTATACTTCATCATGTGTTTTTCGGCATTCAATACTATATCATGTATATGCAGACACCGGTGGGCATACCCAATAGTTCTTCCCGGCCCAGTCTTGTGTGAGACAATCGGCAGGTTCGCAACTGGAATTCCAGTACGGCAGTACCTCAATTGAAACGTGGTAATTGTGAATTTTTATGTGATGCAAACCTGTCTTCCGAGTGTGGACCGAAACATATATCGATCATTACGAATACTTTACGATTTAAAGACCAATCATCTGGATCAATGATCCTACTTAATTCATCTGCCCGCTGGTACCATCGCGCGGAAGCCATGATTGTGGCTCGAAAGTAACATTGAATTCCAGACATGTGTTGTATAATTGAATACTCAAATTTCATGCAAAAAAGAATTAGTGCTAGCACTGAAATTATTCTGTACGCATTTTGGCTGTCGGAATACCATTTCAACTTATGACCAGCTAGTTTTGGTGCCAAGGATCTTAGAACATAAAAAATAGCACGAAGTTCACGGTCAGTGTTGAACTTAATTTCCTTTTGTTCTGAAAAAGGCGGACCGCAGACTATAGAGAAGAGTGAATCGTTGAATTTTACTGAAAAAGCCCCCGTAACCCGACACGCTAGCGACTAATTATACTCACCCCTGCTGAAGTAGCAAAAAGAAAAGGCTTGATGGTTGCCATTGACGGAAACCAAGTTTTTGTGCCAAAAATCAAGTTCGACCTTAATACCTGCGCGACAACAAAACTCCACCTGACCAGGAATCACGTGACTCCACAGTCCTGCACATGTATTGAGAAAAGCCTAGCGAGGGACCCAATGGCTTTGAATTCTAAAATGATTAAACCAGCAGTGCTTGCAATTTCTCTGGTAGGGAAAATTGCATAGAAACTGTATAAATCAGCAAGCCTAACCACTGACCCGATTGTTGGGGGAGTAAAAAGGCTTTTAGAATCGCTAGCTGACTTTAAATCCTGACAAGCCAAAATCTTTTCGAACAATCTGACTTGCAGCGAGATACCCTATCGGCATAAGACTTGAAATCGTCGTCGATATAAAGAATTGCGCTATGGCAGGGGGGTGAAACTCCGCTTCTGCATCCGGTCAGACATGGGGAAATTTTCGAAGGTCAAAAGTGCACACTGCTCCCTTTTTTTGCGTACAAGCCTATGGACAACGCAACTTCATGGCACACCAGCGAAACGGAGGCGTGGTCACAATTGTCCTGCGCGCACAGCGTAAAAATATGCAAATAAGTTTATTGTCACTAATTAGCATAATGCGCGACGTTATTGCTTATGAAATGAATTTATAGAGCTAGCTGCGTCTTTAAGGTGGATTACGTCATTCCTTCCCCCCCCCCCCTTTCACTTTCACAGGTATTGATAAGCCTTATATAATCAATATAAGGGGGCATCAAGAATGTCATTAAAAAAATATTAACTATATACCTCTCAAAGTCGGTTACCAGTAGCGGACCATGACCCGGAGGAGACAAAGCATTGGGGGGGGGGCACTGCATTGTTCACAGACAATGCAGTGCCCCCCCCCCCCCCCACCAATGCTTTGTCTCCTCCGGGTCACGGTCCGCCTCTGTCGGTTACTGAAATATCAAGTAATTTTTTTTCAGTATTTGCTGACAAGAAATAGCATGCTAATTTAATAGGGGGCAGTTCACACAAATTGCCAGATTTCTCTAAAGAGTGTCTTCCCAAATCTGCACATTTGTAAATCAGTAACAAAATTGCTTATTGTCTATTGTTGTGAAGTGCTAGCTGTGTTCTATTTCCAACAATTTTTTTTTATTTGCAGAGCTAATTTAGTTCATAATATAGGACATCGACAATACAGTGTTATAAGAACAAAAAGAGATTAAAAACGAACAAAACAGTACAACTTTTTACTTCCCCCAAAAACAAATTTAAGATTAATGTCCAGCACTACAGGTCCTTGTTTCATAAAGACTTCAATTATGGTAAATTTGCCCCAATTGTAACTAGCAACTAGCATGGCAACCTCACTGTTGATTTGTTGCTTTAATGTTTCCATGGTAATTACCAGAATGGCAAAGTTAGAATGGTGGTTAGTCTTAATGAAATGGGGTCCAGGAGTGAGAGTGATTTCTTAATCCTTTGTTCTGTCACCTTGTTTTTTTTTTAGAATTTCTTATTGTCTTATGTATGTCTGTAGGCATGTATGTTACATAGCCCCGACCTCAGTAAAGGCCCATTCTGAATTGATTTTATTAACAGAATACAAACTATAAATAGCAATAAAAGTTCTTTCACTACTATAAGTGCTACATTTAGATGATTAGAACATTAATAATGGGTGGGTAGGTGTGCCCTATGGAAAAATATGTTAATCTTGTGTGAAACCTATGGACCTAAATATGTATACTCCAATGTTTATTTTTCTAAAGATGTGTATTTCACGCAACATTCAATATGTATTGACAATATTCAAATTCATTCAATTTTTAAAATGTGTAATTGTGATTAATTAACTACTTGTTATGAACTTGGCCTCCATATTTCTTCCTAATCTGCCCTGGTGGTACTCAAAGAGCCTGCGAAACCTGCATGGTAAACAAAAAGAGAAAGACCAAAATGAGCTGCTGATATAATTATCCAGTTTATTAAGAAGTTTTTAAGTTTTTAAAACTTTTTAATAGGTCCTACTCTTCCATGCAATATTATTTAGATAATGCACATGTAGTAATCTATAATGTATACTGTATAGGCAGATAAAAATCATAGATCACTATTTATAGATCTTTATTCATAATCTTTTTGATTAAGTGTGCAAACTAATTCAAATATATATCATAAGATTACTCTTGATATTTTGTCCTTTTTTATTTCTGTCTACAGAGTAACTGAGTTTTAAAGTGATTTCATGTATGACTAATATAGATAAGAGACATGAATAATAAGTATGCATTGATGAGAATGGAAATACTGGTGAATCTGAATCCAAATAAATATTAACTCACAATGGAGCTTTACTATATGGGATAACATAATTCAGAAAAAGTTGCTGTAGCCCTCCAACCACCCCCCCCCCGCCAAAAAAAGGAAATAGGGGTCTTTTTTTAAAAACAAGCATACCTTGCAAGTTTTCAGTTCAGATATCCTATTCCTTATCAGATTGTTACTCTTGGTGATGTGTAAATGGTAGCTGACTTTATACTTCTGACTAGGCTGGGACTGCTAAGAACTTGATCCCATTGGATCTGCAATTCAAAATACACAAAATACTTTACAGTTTAGAATTTTAGAGATGATAAACAAAATTACTCTTTTTGAACAATACTTTCAAAATTTCCAGCTAGTCATATCCTAAGCCTATGAATATTCCCAGCAAGAAAAAAGCTGGTCTTGACCGAAAACTTCCTTCTCTCTGTAACATGTTCCACTGACGAAATAGACATACCTGGCTCTGTTTCCACTGACCATCTTCATTGTCAATAAGAGTCAGTAAATGGTTCAAGCATACATGGCCTACTATCGCGAGACGCGAGGCCTTTTGTCAATCTTCAATATATATACACCAAGCCAGCTTTGACAGATGTAGGATAATTATTATTTGTGTGATACTTTGGCTCTCGCTCATTCACCAGTGCGAAACAATTATTTATTTTTTGCACTCGTCTATAAACATGGGAATCTCTACATCTAATTGAGTTCCTCTTTAAGTTTGATTTTGATTTTTAAAAAAGGTTAGCTTGCTCGCAAGTTTAAATGACCCTTTGCCTTTCACCTTAAAAAGGGTCAAGTGAGGAAGACAATGAAGATAAATAAATTGGATCAGCCCCTCTCTATGCTTATACTTATAAAATTCAAAATGGGGCACTATCAATTTTCTAAACCCTTCCCATAAAAATTTCATACTCATGGTATAAGATAATTGAACAGTTTGAAACCTGACAAAGAAATGCTGCCCCCCCCCCAAAAAAAAAAAAAAAAAAAAATCATTTAACTCCGTGCTAGAGTCTAATTATAATTTTAGTCCAACGATCAGTGACTAGAATAAAGTTAACTTAAATCTTCGTAGGAAAAAAGGTCAAACCAGACAGATCTAGAATTTCACTTTTAGAAATCTAGATGCAAGTTAGACCTATCCTAGGCTAGGCCTTACATAGATAGGGCTAACTTAGGGCCTTTCTTTCGTAGAAAAAGACGAAGTCTAACGTTAAAATCTGTCTCAAATCATTCCATGACCATGCTTGGCAAATGCAGAGAATTATATTGATCCATATAAAGATGAAATAGCGGTGTAAAAAATCATTAGGCCCAGGCCAAACTTTAAACTTCAACTCAAGCTTGTTAGACACTAAAATTCCCAACACCTATGACCTAGTCTACATCGGCAATTTCGCAGCCGGCTGGCACCGGCGGTATCAATGGCCGTATCCCGCTCTGACTATATTATTTGGCTTAAATTTGATACAGCTTTGCAGTTACTGAATAAGTCCACATCTACACCTGATATTTGACAATAGAACTGAAATACAGATTTAATAAGGACGGATATGAAGCATTCCAATCAACCAACTTAGTTCTACGAAAAACTGTATTATTTTCTGAGAAAATGTGTCAGTCGATCAGATCTGAGATATATTTGGGATCTGAAAAAAGAAATAGAAAAATGGAAATTGTGGTTTACGTACACATATAAGGCCCTGACTGCGACGCCGAACCCCAGCAAACACATTACAATTACAACTGAGATCAAAGCACGAAATTGAACTTAACTTACTTTTATTTGTATGGAATGCCATAACTTTGATGTAGATGTTCCCTCAAAGATTTTCTGCTCAACTGAATTTCACTCAGAAATCATGATTCCGGACACTAATTCTATGAACAGATAATTAGTGTTGCTATTGTATTTCAAAAAGTTGAATTTCGCAGAGTCAAAAAGAACGACACTTCGCACAGATATCGTAGGGAATTGTGGGACGGAATAAAATGTTTAATGCATGAGGACATGAATAAAACATTAGCGTTTTATCCAATCATACAAGTGCATTATGCGTACTTTGACGTCATTACTCATGAATTAAACATTGACCTTCCAAAATCAACCTTCAAATTGGCCAAATGGCAGCCTTGTTTGTTATGTACAAAACCTATGGAAAATAAAAAACGCGCGAAAAGAGTTCCCTCTCTAGCTCCCTTCGGGAGCTTACGTACGTAAGATCGTATCTCTGTGCGCTATGGCCTATAGAACGCCATCTTGTGACTAATGGCCTAAGCATTTTCGTGAAACAATGACTAGCTGTATTGAGACCTTTTGAATGGTAAACAAATGCAAACGGGTGCCAAACTCCCCAAATTTCCATCTAAAACCTAAGAATATCTACATCTGATGTAGTTCAGTATGGTAATAACCGGATTCCAAATCGAAAGTGAAGAAAAAGAAATTACGTGAAAACATGTCCGCCAAAATTCGAAATTCCTCGTATTTGAACTCATATGTGTGAATTGATATACGTGTACGTGTCTCAAGTCTAACACAAGTCGAAGTTTCTTTCCTTCCGATACCGTTAACGGATTAACAACATTAGTGATGGAGAAAAATGCTCCTTTATACTTCCCGTTTCTAGGAGCTTTTCGATAGCTTTTACAACGAAATCTGAATGATTTAGGCTAGATCTGTTATTTTTCAAATATGCCCTAGGTGTCAGGGTCTTAATCATGTTAATTGAACGGATAACATAACCATGATTTCAGATGTCTTTCACAAATGTCGGTGGATTAAAATTATCATACCAGTATTGTTTACATCGTTTCAAAAGGCCTACAGCCCCGACAGATTCTGAATTCAACATGAAAGATTTAATCTCGTAATCTTTTCCAAATGATGAACAAGTATTTTCGGTACTTATCTTTCCAATCTTATGGTTTGTTTCCTCCCTGAAGTGCACCTCCGCTTCTCCGAGAACGCTGGAACTTTCCGTTATCGATAAATTTGGTGACTTCTTCGATTTTTTCACAGCCGTCTTCGTTGTGATCAAATTGGCGCTGGCAGCCTTTTTCTTAAGGTTTTAGAGGTTGTCTTAGCACCCTTCACCGCAGCGTCGAGCTGCATGCTGGATTCTTCAGATAATTCGCTTTTCAGCTTTTCCAATTTAAAATCTAGGACTATATAGCAACAAAGTCCAGATTCACCAACGCTGCATTGGGGTTGGAGTTACTAAACTCGGGTTGCACATTTGTCATGTTTGTATCCATTATGTAGTTGAGAGCGGAAAATATGTTACTGCCCTGTATGGTGTGATGACCGCGAATGAAAGCTAACCCCGAAATCTCCCTTCCACCTAACATAGCAACAATAGCATGTTGCGTAATCACATGCAATTCAACATTCCCCCTCAAATGAGATAACAATTCTCTTTCTATACAATGCTAAGAGAATTTTACAATATCCTCTCCCTCGTATCGACGAGACCCTTGATGCACGTTCTGGAGCCAAATTGTTTTCAACGTTGGACCTTGCTAGTAGGTACTGGCAGGTACATGAGCTTGACTCGGATGCTATGAGGAAGTCAGCTTTCCTAACAGATGGGGGACTGTATGCCTTGAAGGTCATGCATGAACTGACATAGAAGGGACGGAAGTTCGAGTGGAACCAGGACTGCCAAGAAGCCTTCAAGGAACTGAAGCACAGGCTATAGTCACAGCTCAAATACTGGTATACCCTACTGTGGAGGGAAGGTTCATTCTGGACACAACAATAATGGTATCGGCGGTGCTCTTCCAGATTCAGAATGGTCAGGAACGGGTCATTGCCTATGGAAGCCGAGTCCGAAGCAAACCAGAAAGGAACTACTGTGTAACCCGTAAAGAACTACTTGCTGTAGTAGTGTACCTCAAACACTACAAGCAGTATTTGTATGGTCGCCAGGTCCAGGTGAGGACTGATTACGGAGCTCTGAGATGGCTGATTAATTTCCGGCAACCTGAAGGTCAGCTGGCACGCTGGCTAGGAGTCATAGCAAGCTACGACATTGAGATTATACACAGAGCTGGAAGGATTCACAGCAACGCTGTCACGTGGGAAGTGATTTTTTTTTAATTATTTACCTACTGCTGCTTGACACCAAATAAAGAATACGTAAAACTTATAAATAACAGTTATTAAAAAGATATAATCAAATATCTTTTGTCATTCTGTGGTTTCATTTTGATTGGGTTTACAATAATTGTACATAAAAATATACACAGATATAACAAAATACAACTTTACTTCGACGGACGCAATGACCTCTGCAGCTAGCGATGTCTCTTCCACTCGGCCTCCGCAGACCAGACGGTGTTGCCCCTTTGATGAGCAGCCCCCAAATCAGAGAGATGTGGCTTCAACGAATTAGTGGACGAGATCGAGCCCCCAATGATGACATGAATTTTGACCAATCATGTCGGTGGAGAACCGGTGGCAGCTGGGGTCGTTATCTCGTCACCGACGCGTCGCGACGTAGTCCCTCAGTTTTAAATTAGACTGCCTATATACGAACATCTGTGGTCTATTCTAGCTTAAGGTGGTTCTCCTTGAATTACTGAAATTTACCTCCTAGTATACCCTACCGTTACTAGGACTAACTGTAAAATTTCTGTAAAGTAATCCAAATAATTTCAGTAGCAGATGAGTGCATAAAGCAACACATTCTTATTAATAAAAGACTTCCTGTGCATCTGTACATTTACATTCATCAGTGCTAGATAACTGTATTGGTTATTTATGAAACCTGTATGAAAATGCTTGATCTAATAAAATATGACATAAACCTGGTACACTTGTACTCCAAACGTTTCCAACGCTTGCTTTTAAAATATTCAAAACATATGTACATGCTCGTGTACAAGACAAACCTAATCTGGACCAAGTAAATATTTTAAACACATGTTTGAACTCAACTGAAACATTAGAATTGTATTAAATTTCTTTCCTGACAAACGCTGACGCTCTATCTCGACGACCATGCAGAGTAAGCGAGAAGGAGGCTGCATCTACGGAGGAGACACTGGGAATATCAATGCTATCACGTTGAGGAATGATAACCTAGCTGACATCCAAGAGGCCCAACAGGAAGATCCTAACATAAATCCAGTCAGAAATGCACTGGTGGAAAAGAGGAAGCAATCCAGGGAAGAGGCGACGGCATATCCTTTTAAGGTCAAGGTTCTCCTGGATCACTGGGACCAGCTAGAGGTCAAAGATGGTGTTCTCTACGGGAGGTGGGAATCAGGAGATGGACGTGATTTCAGGTGGCGTTATGTACTACCTAAAGCTCTGATACCGGAGGTGCTACAGGACCTACACTCCTCTCCCATGGTGGGACATTTTGGTATGACGGAGACTCTACACAAAGTACAGGGACGCTTCTACTGGGTAGGAATGAAGGAAGATGTCATATTCTTCATTAGGCAATGTCCAGACTGCGCTCGCCGACAGAAGTCAGGACCAGGGAAAAAAGCTCCGCTACAGCAGAGGCAGAGTGGATATCTGATGGACAGGATCGCCCTCGACATTATGGGACCACTGCCAGTCAATGATGACGGGATAAAGTACATTCTTGTGGTAGGTGACTACTATACCAAGTATGTCGAGGCATATGCAACACCAGATGAAAGAGTGGCACGGAAGCAGTTGGCCAAAATCATCTGCCACTATGGAGTTCCTAATGAGATACAAAGTGACCAGGGCAGGAACCTCGAGTGCAATGTCTTCCAATAAGTGTGTCAACTACTGGGTGTCAGAAAGTCAAGGACGACACCATACAACCCAAAGAGTGGTGGGATGATTGAAAGGTTCAACCGGAGTCTGATTCACATTCTTGCTATCCTACTGGATCCAGAGAAGCACCCGCGGGACTGGGACAGGTATATACCCTACGCCACAGCTGCATACAGAAGCTCCACGTACGACACAATCAAGGAGAGTCCAAACATGATGATGTTTGGCCGAGAGGTTTCACTGCCTATCGATTTGCAATTCTCCAAACAGGATGGAAATGAGTGGACTGACTGTGGTATGCAACTGAGGGAAAGAATGGAAGAGACCTACTAGAGGGTCCAGCAACGTAAGGGTGTTGAACTGCGACGCCAGAAGAGGAACTATGATCGGAAATCAGATGGGAAACTCTATGAAGCTGGGCACTTTGTTTGGCTCCGCAACAATGCCAGGAAGAAAGGAGTCAGCCCCAAATTGTCACCTAAATGGGAAGGTCCCTACCAAGTGGTGTCTAGACTTTCCGACGTGACCTATCGTATCCAGAGATCACCCAGGAGCAAACTGAGAGTGGTCCACTTTGACAGACTGAAGCTATACGCTGATCTGATGTACCAGATGCCTGGAGGACTCAGCCAGCAGACAGAACAGACGAGGTGACTACCGATCGTGAACCAGATGTTGTGAATGATGGACAACCTACTAAGGCTTCTACTCAGACTACAGTAGAACCAGGAATTTCATTACCTGATGATTCTAGTGACTCGGACGTCAAGCCTTCACGCTATCCAAGAAGGCAGAGACGACCTCCAGAATATTTTTATTTAACACTCATAACTTTCCATCTGCAGATATACATAGAACTGTACTCTAGCTGTTTCTATAACTGACAAACTGTTTCTATAACTAACAAACTATGGATCTACTGCGTAGCATAACAGAAGACGCAAGGATTCTGACTGTTAAAGAATTAACGAAAAACAGGAAACAACATTTTTAGGTGTATTGATCGATTCTAAGTAACATGATGATTGCAAGGGCCATAGGCATCTTGTACAAATTGAAATATTATTTATCTCAAAGATCATTACTAATGCTTTGTAACTCCTTTATTTTGTCACACATTTCTTACTGTAACGTAGCATGGGGAAATAGTAACAAAATAAAAAAGACTCGATATTACGCTTTCAAAAGAAAGCTCTTCGTATTTGTTATCACTCTCATTATCTCGCCCATACTGATCCAATATTTCATTATTCTAAGGCATTGAAAATTTACGATATTCACACTTATCAAACTACCATTTTCATGTATAAATTTTCCAACAACTCTGTTGAGACATACATTCATACCCTACACGACATTCATCTGACTTCCACCTCACAAATCCAAAAATAATAATTGCTCACAAAACAATACGTCATCACGGTCCTGAAGTTTGGAACACTTTGCCGAATAACATCAAACAAGTTACATATCTTTTTTTCCTGTAAAGCTTTGTTGAAGAGTTTTCTTGTATCAAAGTATTTGTAAAAATCTCACCTGCACGTGCACCCACATCTGCACCACTTCACCTGACCCCTTTTACCCTCTCCCACTTTTTTTTCTTAACATTTCAAATAATTATGTGACATCATTATTAAAGACCCGTGAATTTTTATCTACAATGGTTTTCATGTAGCTGCCTTCCTCTGGCTGCTATTCTCTCAAGCATTTTGCTTATGATAGCTGGCCACTGCATTTTATTTTATATATTATTGCTTATATGTATATATATGTAAATTATTCTTCTATTTTGTAATCGTCACAATTTGTAATTCTTTCATTTATTTTTGTATTTCTTTATATTCATTACGATTACTGTGTTTCATATATTGAATTTTCAATAAATGCAGAAACACAAAAAAATAAACTAATCAGATAGAAGCACTAATCCACACGAACTGTTGAACCAATGTGGAAAACAACTCAATATCTACTGGACTTATTATGTATATAAATGTTTCGCCATTATGTTGCAGTGTAAGCCAATTATTTGTTTTGTAAAAGACCACACCATTTTCTTTTTGGATAATAATATTCAAGGAGGTGTCCTAGATGTACGAATTCTTATGAAAATGACTTAATATAGGAAGCACTCGCTGTAATGTTTATATTCAGAGTTAATGTCCACAGTGTGAACACGTTTCATCCAGCTAATGAGAATGATGATAATGTTGATATCAATTAGAGCTTACAGAAATAAGTTATGGAAGATGCAGAGAGATTGATTGTACATAGTATCCATATAATGAGTGTATATAAATAGGACATAACTCTCTGTATAATTAATACAGCGATGCATATAACTCAATACATTTTGGTTGCTTTGTCAAGTTGTTTGGAATCCCTCTGTGAATGTGAGGATAAAACAAATGTGATAACACACTCCTTGAAGAGGGGGCTGTGTAGCGAACTTGTCCGCTACGGTTTTGTTATAATGCATTAAACGTAGATAGCGCTATAGCTTTTGGTGCGTAAGATTGTATCTCTGTGTAGGCACGTTAGAACTCCGTGGTCGACGGACGCAACACACTGCGTAAGGCAGCTCTCAGTCGGAGACTTTATCAAATAGCGGGTCTCACAGGCCTAATTCATTCCCGATAGACTCGTGTGTTAAATTGGCACTTTAAAAAATTCATAAAAAATAAGGATGAAATTCGGGGGTCTAATGTTTACTACCAGTGGATAGGATATATATCTGGCAATCCATATCTGACCAGAAAAGTGTCCCTCGACCGGCTCATTTTAAAAATAAATTGGCGTGTTTGAAGACACCGTTGGGGGAGCAGATTCATCACCTCAAACAGCAAAATAGCCCTATAATCCTTCCGCCAGTCAAAATATAGTCCAAAATTTGTGATATTTCTTCCCAATTTGGGAAAAGGAAGTTCAGTAATTACCAAAAATAGAATCAGTGTTAGATGGACAATCATATGGATACACTTTTTCAATCAGCCATATCAAAATAAAAAAAATAGCAATGGGTTGGCTCGAATGAATATCTATGGCCTACCACTAGTGATTAGGCCCGTGCAGCCAGCGGAGTTTTGCAACGCCATTCCTCGGTGAATCTATATTTCACACACAGTGCAATTAATAGCAAAATCGAATAACGAGAGCTGTACAGGGGAGGGTGGAATCCATCTCGCTTAGCCTGGCGGAAATCATCAGATATCGATGGATCCCAGGACCAAAATCCAGTTGAAACCAATTACAGCAAAACCAATTGAAACCAGTTGGCCAATTACTGGTTTCAATAGGAAAATTGGAACAACTGGTTCCAATTGAAACCAGTTGCCAATTGGTTCCAGTTAGAACAAGTTGCCAATTGGTTTCAATTGGTTCCATTTGAAACCAATTAGGCAGTTGCCAATTGCATGGTTTCAATTGGTTCCATTTGAAACCAATTAGGCAACTGCATCTCGGTTGGTTCCAGTTGTTCCAATTTCCCTATTAAAACCAGTTGAATCCAACTCTATAGTACCAGAACATTGTTACTTTCAACATTAAATGCGTTAAGCTTGTTTGGACTGTATTAATTGTTTCAAATGAAAAGGGTCTATAGGAACGTAAACTATCACACGTTAGTCACGTGACGTTGTACACAGAAATATGCCATGTTCTGCCTGCTCGATCTCAAAGTTTGGGAGAATAATGAGATGGAACCATTATACCAGTCATGAGGTATTGTACATCAAACTGTAGGTAATCTATTTAGCATTGAGATGACAATCAATCTCGACATTTTTACCCTTAGAGATATTCCCGGGAGATAACAAAGGTGCCAGCGTCTCGAAAATAAGGGTGGTTTTAGACCGTTTGCCATAGCAAGAGTTGCCCGAGGGGCCACTTCCATTCACGAGTGGATACCATGCGCGACCATGGGGTCTCGAAAAGCACCCTAAACACGTAATTTCCATATTCTGAAAATGCACCCCTTAACAAGTATTGGCGTGTGAAACCCTACCCTTAACAAGTATTGGAAACAAAACGATACTCTTGGCAAATATTCCCTGAAATGAACCCCTAAACAAGTACAGGAATGTTTTATTGTTACGGGTCCTTCGGTCGTCGGCTTTACCTTATTTGGTTTAGTACGACCCCACCGATCTACATCTCGCGCAAATCGGACTCTAAACACGAAGTGTTGGGGCAAAATGGACATCCTTTATAAAACATTTTAATTTTGTTTTATCATTCCCGCAAATTCGACCCTAAACACGTAATTTTCCTAGCGAAATAGACACCCTTTTTTCATTATTTTTGTGTTTTTGACACCCTTATCACGTTACGTACGTATAACGTGCCCTATCGTGAAAAAGACATCATTTTTACGTGTTTTTTTGGTCGCGCATGGTATCCACTCGTCAATGTAAGTGCCCCCCCCCCCCCCTCCCGGGAAGAGTTGTGAACATGGACACTTTCAAATAAACAGCGAGACGCTAATAGTGCATTAATTGTAATAATATTTACAACAATTAATGGAAATTGATAACATTTTCACACTATTATCAATCTGGTGTGAGATTATTAATAGTTATAAAGATATACCCGGATTTCTGCAATATTACGTTCATGAAAATCACTGTTAGCTGTGTTGAAGCTGTGTGTGGGGACTTTCGGACACTCAAATGCACGCGACTAACCATTATGAGTTTGAAATGCATGACATCATTTTAATAAATACATGAATATCATAACATTTTAATACATTCAATTCAACAAACGGAGGATTCGTAAGGGCAAGGTAAGAACCATGAGACATAATTCTTATTGCACGCTTTTTTTAATATGTAATCTATAATGTGAATGCTACTTGCAGTTCTCCAGGCTGGAATACTATTATTGAGGTATGGATATATACAATGGCACAATATGGGCACAATACGTTAGTTTTTAAATCTCCTTGGGAAATGATCTTAATCTATTATTCCTATAATTTTGGCGAGCTTATTGCACAGATTATCAATATGATTTTTCCATGTAAACGTATTATCTATTGTTACTCCTGAAAAAATTACTGACGTTAAACACTTAATATCTGTATTGCACATTCTAATCGAAAGATATCTGGTAACAAGTGGAATGCCTCTGGCGGTCTCACCTATATAGCTGCATCACGCGGTTCAATATAGCAGCAGCTAGTGCTGACTTTGAAAACTACTATGAAATAATTATTCACAATTAAGAAACATCATTCATATAATTGACATTTGACCTTGATCATGTGACCTAAAACTTGTCAGTGATACTTGATTACCCCTATATATCCACAAGTTTATACACTATCTCTATAGACTCTGAAAATTATAACAGCAATCTGATATAAGCCCTACCTCTATAATGGCCAAAGTTCAATGACCTTAAATGACCTTTGACTTTGGTTATGTGACCTACAACTGGCATGAGATGTTCAGTGATACTTGACGACTCGTATGTCCAAGTTTTATGAACTAGACCAATATACTTACAGATTTATGATGGTAATTGAACAAATACCCCCAACATGGCCAATGTCAATTGACCTTTGACCTTGGTCATGTGACCTGAAACTCGCAAAAGA
This sequence comes from Lytechinus pictus, assembly GCF_037042905.1. NCBI lineage: Eukaryota > Metazoa > Echinodermata > Echinoidea > Temnopleuroida > Toxopneustidae > Lytechinus > Lytechinus pictus. The sequence goes on from NC_087263.1 coordinate 1,560,913, forward strand.
TGTTCAGAGATACTTGGTTACTCTTATGTCCACGTTTTATGAACTAGATAGACCAATACACTTACAGAGATATGATGGTAATTCAACAAATACCCCCAACATGGCCAAAGTTCATTGACCTTACATGACCTTTGACCTTGATCATGTGACCTGAAACTCGCACAGGATGTTCAGTGATACTTGATTACTCTAATGCCCAAGTTTCATGAGTCAGATCCAGAACATTTCAAAGTTATGATGGCAATTCAACAGACACCCCCGTTATGGCCAAAGTTCATTGACCTTTGATCTTGGTCATGTGACCTGAAATGCGTACAGGATGTTCAGTGATACTTGATTACTCTTATGTTAAGTTCAATTAATCAGATCCATGAACTTTCAAAGTTATGATGGTAATTCAACAGATACCCCCAATTTGGCGAAAGTTATTTGACCCTAAATGACCTTTGACCTTGGTCATGTGCAACTCAGGCAGAATGTTCAGTAATAACCTTCCCACTGGGCATTTTACCCGATATTACCCGGGTTGTAACAGGTAATAACGTAGTTATTACCACGGTAACACCAGTGGGTAGTAACGGGAAAATAGTAGACCAATCTTTCCCCGTTATTACCCGGACCCGATATTACTCCATTTACCCAATATTACCCAGTATGATGTAACCGATATTTCCAGTTATTTTCATGATATTACTGCCCGATATTACTCCATTTACCCAATATTTCTCAGTATGATGTAACTACTATTTCCAGCATTTTAATGATATCACCACCTCATATTACTCTGTTTACCCAATATTACCCAATTAATGTCGGCTCATTAAAAAAACAATTAGTGTCATTAGGGTCATTGAAGCACATTTTTACAACTCCATACTCTAAGCCATATCATTTTATCCTATCCTAAAATCCTACATCCTAATCCTAATCCTAATCCTATCCTACACCTATCCACCAAACCCTGTCATTTACTTCTATATATTGAGCGAGTTTACAACACTTGACAAATTATGGTTAACAATTATTCAACCCTAAAACATTTTTCTAAAATTAATGTCATGATTATGACTAATATGATATATAAACTACACATTTTTCTGAAAATTTTCTGGGTGGAATAATTGCATAAACATAAACCACATTAATTATTACAGCTATATTAGCTAAAATTTTGGCCATTTATTGTAGTAATGAATATTCATGAGTAACTAATATTCCCAGCATTTTCCTGATATTACCATCTGATATTACTCCATTTACCCAATATTAATGGGTTCCGCATGGGTTGGAGGTCTCGTTTCCATCTGAGTCCTATCTGGGCACCATGTGGGTTCAAGTATATGTTTTCATCTGGGTTCCATGTGGGCCCATATGGGACCCAGATATCCCAGATAAGAACCGTATGTGATCCAGATACTTTGCTGTCTGGGAATGGAAGCGTTTCAACATTATCCATTACCCCTTATCAACCTGTTTGTAACTGGGTAAAATGTTGGTTTCATCAGGGTGATAACAGTAATTTTTTGGACTTTGAAAATTTCGCTGGGATTGCTGTAAGATTGCTCTTAATACTAAAGTTTGCAATGTTATAACCAATCAAAGTCATTCAACATTACCCTTATTACCCCTCATCACCCTGTTGTAACTAGGTAAATGTAGGTTTCATCAGGGTGATAACAGTAACAGGTATCAACAGGAACTATAATTTCGGTAATAACATGGTAATAACGGTAATATTTGGTGTTACTCAAATTTCCGGGTGATATTACCGGTAATAACCGGTAAAATTGGTAATCGGTAACAAATTGCCCAGTGGGTTATGGCCAACTTTCATGAACTAGGTCCATATACTTTCTAAGTTATGCTGTCATTTCAAAAACTTAACCTTAGGTTAAGATTTGGTGTTGACGCCGCGGCCGTCGTCAGAAAAGCGGCGCCTATAGTCTCACTCTGCTATGCAGGTGAGACAAAAATAAATTACTAAAAATCTTGTAATTGGTTTTGGCAAGATTATCATTTTGTTTGCATAAAACCACTCAGATATGACTTCAGGTTCAGAATTGAATAAACTGTCGAAAACATAATAGTTTGTGTGAGATAACAGCAGCTAGTGTCAACAATGAATAATTTACGTCATTAATGATACCCCAAAATGCTTTGTAAATGCCATTGTTCATGAGTCCTCATGTACGTTAACCGCCCGTGTCTTTTTTAAAAACAAGGCATAAGCGCGATGTTGTGTCTCGCCCACTGTCGAAAATGACCAGAAATATCGCGATTTGCAAGGGTATGCAACAGAATTTTATCAAATGTTCATTGTGAAATAATAACTGGGATGGAATAAAATTTCTTGTACGATCGAGTCTTGCATGTAAACTTTAATCTTGACCTCAACATTACCTTTGACCTTACCATGTGACATCCGAACACAATTACATGCAGGTCTCCTAAGTACAGCTATACAATCCAAGTTTGAAATTGACTAAAAGATGCAGGCTTATGTTTCATAAGAGAGTCTTGCATGTAAACATTCATGTTGACCTAAAAATGACCTTTAACCTTATCATGTGACCTCCGACTGCAGCATAACATGCAGGTCCCTCCAGTACATCAAAACCCAAGTTTGGGTGAAAAGTGACTTATGGTTGCGGAGTTAGGTGTCATAAGAGAGTCTTGCATGTAAACTTTAATGTTGACCTAAAAATTACCTTTGACCATACAATGTGACCTCCGACTGCAGCATAACATGCAGGTCCCCCCAGTACATCAAAATCCAAGTTTGGGTGAAAATTGACTTACGGTTGCGGAGTTAGGTGTCATAAGAGAGTCTTGCATGAAAAATTAAACGTTGACCTGAAAATGACCTTTGACCTTACCATGTCAGCTCCTGCTGCAGTACAACATGCAGCTAGGCCCCCAAGTGCATCTACCATCTAAACTTGGTTGAAAAGTGACTTTCGGTTGAGGAGTTGTAGGTCATGAGAGCTTTGCATGTAAAATTTAACATTGACCTGAAAATGACCTTTGACCTTACCATGTGGCCTCCGACTGCAGCACAAACATGCAGGTCCCCCAAGTTCATCTACCATCCAAGTTTGGTTGAAAAGTGACATACGGTTGCAGAGTTGTGTGTCATAATGTTTGTGACGGATGGACATTTGGATCCCCAAGTCATGCCGTCACCTCTGGTGGGCGAGACAAAAATTGTTTCATGGGGTGGAAGGAATGATGAGAAATGAAAATCTGACAAGAGAGAGAAAAGAAACGATGAGGAAAATATTTAGAGAAAGAGGATGGGGAGAATGAGAGGGGGGGGGGGAGGTGGAATGAGAAAATGGGCTCAAAAAGCAATAACAGAGGGGATAATCAAAATAGAGAAGGGGAAAACAGGAGAAAAAGAAAGAAAAAAGGAGGGGAGGAGAGAAAGTAAGAAGATGGGGAAAGAGAGGAGAGAGAATAAAACAGAAGAAGCGACTAAGAAAACATTAAGAGGGAGAGAGAGAAATGTGAGAAAGAATGGAGATGGGAAGAAAGGAAAGAGAGACCATTGGTATTTGCTCTAGTTTTACACTAATTTGTAATCAAGCAAACACAAGTCAATATTCATTCAACCATCAATATTTAATAACTTTGTAATTATGCACATTCATTTACAGAGCATGAAAAAAAATGCAATATTACATTCTTCTTGACAATTAATCTACTGCATATTTAATATACACTTGGTTTACGAGCAGTTGCTCTACTCGGATCATCTAATACCACATGGGCCAAACTAGGGGCGGATCCAGGATTTTCTAAAAGGGGGGGGGGGGAGCAAATTTGACAAGCAAAAAAGGTCTTCAATTTCAAAAGAGATGGCACACCTCGGTTTCAATGGCATTTTTACATTACAAATTTTAGCTTTTCTTCTCAAAGGGGGAGGGGGCACATGCCCCCTGTGCCCCCCCCCCCTGGATCCACACCTGGGCCAAACCAATTTTATCCACTATCAATTTGATGTGTCATCTCCTTGATCTAATACTGGTAAATTGTCAATTCATCTATTGTCCACTAATCACATGGTCTATCTCCATTTTAGCATAATGCCATTACATCCAACATTTCCTGTAACAACCATTTGCTCTGATAATGTTTTGGTCCAATCATTACTTCATTTTATAATCACCAGTTTGTCTATGACCACTTTGTCTCATAACCACTTAATCTAATACCGATATTCTTTTCGTTCATGTTGCACAAGTTAACACTTACTCCTATTAGGCCAAGGCCAAATAGTATATGGACCAAATGGCTATTGGACCAACTGGTTATTTGACGAAATGGCAGTTAGACCCTGTGGATAGTGGACGAACTGATGGTAGACCAAATGATAGTAGACGAGTTGATAATTGGACGAATTGGCATTAGACCAATTGAGAATAAACCCCAAATACCCACTTAGTCAAGTTCTCAGTTAGACTAATACCAAGAGGGTCTAATTTTCTGTTTTACCGATCATTTTGCACTTTATAAATGAAAATTTGATTTTGAGTTCATCTCATCAAAGAAACTTAAGAGGTCCTTAGACGAAGTAGATATTAGACAAAATGGGTATAGCCTATCTGGAAATCAGACAAAATGCTTGATGGAAATTGGAAAAAAATGGTCTGTATCAAAACCAACTCAATTGTAGACAAACTAGGACCCCATTCCCATTACCATCGAAAACTATACACAACAAAAAAAGTAAGTCCCCCCTCAATCAAATTGCTGTAACTTTTGAACGGAATTATTTTGAGATATGATATTTCGTAGGTGGTTTTCTACACTCATTAGGCAACTCCTAGGGAAAAATAGGATTGATCGGTTGAGTCATGCATGAGTTATTAAAGATTGAATTAAAAATGACCATTTTTAAAAGTCACAAGAGAAGTTTTTCAGATTGTGCAAATACAAAGTTGGGCAAAAGTTGTTGTTAGGTGAATTTTATTATGTTAATGCTGTTTTACTATCCATCATTTAGCCACTCCACACACAATTTTGAATTCGTATGTTCATGGTTGAGTGAGCACAATATTGTAGGGGCCACAGAAGCGGGATAGGGGCTGGACCCCCCCCCCCCCCCCTCCCCCCCACTTTTTTCCAAAAGCATGTACAAAAATGTAAAAATGACCATACAATTGTGATTTTTTGCATAGTCAGCCCCCCCCCCCCCCCCCCCGTTTGGCTAAGCCCCTCCCGCACACTTTGAAAACCGTTCTGCGGCCTCTGTATCGTGACGCATCATCATAGGTGTCTTTGGTAGTATCCTCTACAACTTGTTAGGTCAAATTAAAATTTGAAAATGTTGGTGGCTCCCCCGATTTTAGGCCCCTCCCTCATTTTTAAATTCTGGATCCACCCCTGATTTGTCCATAAGTTAAACTGATCATGAGAAATTGTTAGGAAAAGAATACATTTATGCAGTATAAAGAGTATTCATTCCTAAGTTTTCGAATGTGCTCACTCAACCATGAAAATGTTAAAAGTTCGGAAAGTGTGTGGAGATAGAAATGATGGATGATAAAAACAACAGCAATTAAAGTCACATTTGAAACCGAATTTGCCCCCAATATTCACCTTAATGCCCTTTAAAATGAGTCTGTGACATTGGAAATACCCATTTTCCCACTTTGATGCGTGCTCACTCATCCATAAATAAACAAATCGATTTCATTTTTGCACAGATTTCTGCCCATAGGTTGATAAACATTACTGCCAAATGATATTGCTAAAGACAGCCTTGAAAAAAAGTTCCACTGTATTGAATAAGGGGTTACTTATTCTTAAACATATGCACCCATAATGTACACAAGTCTATGAGAGAGGAAGCCAAAATTTGAACAAATGTGAAATAAGGGTTTGTTTCATGGACGGTTTTTGTTACTTCTGCCAAGAGTTATTTCATGAAACTTCGCACATGGCTTCAGAGTAACACTATCCAAAAGGCGCGCACACCAAAATAACAATTCGATACGGCACAGAGTGGGGCCAAGGTCTTGAACTTTCTTCTCATTTGCATAATTTTCGAATATTGTGTGCTCACTGATGCATTTAACATCGGGATTTTCATAAAAATCAAATCAAATGAACCATGCAAGGAGGTTTGTGACAGATATCCATAGTTACAAATTGCATTTTTTCCAATAACGTAAAAAAGAGCTAATCACATTCCACATGTTCATTCAAGCGTGAATGTTTAATTAAACGCCTTTGAATCAATGAAGCATGTTAATTGGTCATGAACGTAACGAAAAAGTTGATAAAAGATCAGTTTCAGTTACCAAAATGAAACAATACTTGCCTATAATATTTGAAAATCGTATTTTTTGTTTTCAATAAATGTTCATTGAACCGTCAAACGATGAATATTGTTGAAGATACTCTTCCCAAAAATAACTGTCATAATATTCTACCATTTTTATTGATAAAAATGTGTAAAAAATCCAATTATAGCAAATTGAGAATTGTGTTTATTCAACCGTGAAATTTAGCCCAAAAAGTTGTATCGTCTTTTAGAAAGTACCTTTTACAAGCCTTCTGACTATTTTTCATGATGAGAATGTGGAATCAGTTCCAATAAAATGGATTCAAAGTCATGATATTTGGCTTGTGACTTTTGAAAAGTGACATTTTTGCCTTCTGATGGTGCTCACTGAAGCATGACGTAAAATACGCCCATAACATTTACTCAGATGGTAGCTTATAAAATTACCTACACGCTCATGTAAAAATATAACAAAACATCGCATTGGTTCAGAAATTATTGATGTTTGTTCAAGGGGGGACTTACTTTTTTTGTTGTGTATAGTTTAGTGGAAAATAGTTTAGTGAAAACTAGTTTAAGTGAAATGTGTAATGAGAATGATCGAAGCAGTCTTGGAAGCGATCTTCCAAAATAGTTCGGAAAATCACCTCGCGATGTAGTTTTCAAGATCGTTTTGCCTTGTTAAACTGTTTTGTTTTAAAGTGAAGACACACTGTTCTTCAGGAAGCAATGTTTGCACATTTTGTGTGCGCTACTCCACACACATTGGCCAGTATTCTGAAGTCGGGTTTAACTTAGACCACAGTTTAACTTTGTGCTAAAATTATGGGAAGCCAAAAGTTCAAAAATTTTGTTTGTATTGTATATTTCTTATGTTAAGTATTTTGTTTCCTTTTGTTTTCATAATGAAGAAAAATGCTTTGGTCATTATTCCCAGACAACTATGAACAATTTGTGTGTAATATGAGTTAGTACGTTGGATCTGTACTGTTAGGGATTTGTGCTCCAATTGGCTCTCCATAGTTAAACCACAACTTTAAACCACAGTTTAATTTAAACCCGAGTTAAGAATACGGGCCTGTGTGTAGAGCGTCTACGTTGCAGTTTCATATTTCGCGCGAAACGTGTCACCCCACTGAGAGCAAAAAGACCCCTTTACGTGAAGTGGTTTTGAAAACCACATTTTGGTGATCAAATGGGAATGCTAGCAAAGCGATCTTCCAAGCTGGTTTCCTGAATTGGTTTTGAGGCTAGTTTTAGAAAGTATGGTGAGAACGGGGTCTATGATTAGACCATGTTGGCTAAGACCAAATGGAAAGTAGACAAAAAAAGTGTAGACCAATGGTAAAAAGACATCTGCTCTTGTGACAATTATCTTGAGGCTTTATTTCGTCAATGTTTTAAGGTTAGAGAGGGCGCCCTTGATGTCTAGCTAAGTAGCAGATTTTTTATGGAGCTCCGTTTTTAACTTTGAATTTTTGGCCAAAAGTCTATTTTCTGCATCGTGAGACATAAAATAACTGAAGATGGGTAAAAGTGACAGACTATTAAACAGACAACGCCAAGCAACTTCTGAGGAAAAAGGTGACGTTGAATAGGGAAAAGCGAACAATTCTGACAAGACTGCCACGCCCCGGGAAAAGGTACGTACTGCAAGTACGAACGATACAGATACGATGTTACGTAACATCTTAGAGAAGGTGTCTGTTCTTGACGAGATTAAAACTGATATAAATACCATATCAGAGAGAATGAGCAAAGTTTTAATGTTAGGGTAAGGTTTGCAGTAGGGCCATTTTTGGTCACGTCACTCACGTGTGTGACCAAATTATGACAAATTTAAACTTTCATTAGCTATGAATCTAAAAATTTTATAGATTTAGTCATTCAAAGGTTATATAACATTCACATGTTTATACTCAACTATCCTTAGGAAACACTTGTATGAATTCTTCAAGGTTGTTCAAAGCCATGAGTGCTTTTGACCTCATGCTTCATGAATGCATTGCTTTGCGAAAGGCATAATGATACAGCATATAAATGTGACTTTTGTAAAACTAAGAGGCCACTACTTCACACTTGGCTTATTAAAGTATATTCTTATAATCTGTGCTCACTTGAATATGAAATTGTATAAAAAAGGTTCATGTTTGAAATATTACAATTCAAATTTTCCAAAATATGTGAGAGAAACTCCTTTATAGCTGTACATGTACTTGTGACACAATAATAATAATAAAATTACATTTCTATAGCGCATAATACACAAAGTCTCTATGTGCTTAATACATGACTTAGGGAGCACTCGAGGCTGAAACTAAAACTATTTGAACAGATTTAAAATTAAACGAACAAACACTGAAAATTGTGTATAACAATGTTAGGACATTTTAAAGCTTTGCATTAACTGGTGAACAGTTTTTCATTTCATTTCATCTGTTTCACAAGCCAGCTAAAAAGGCTCTTTAAATACAACATGAATACAATATAAACAGTTTCATGCATGCCTTCTTGAATATACAATTAATGAGCAAGCTGGTGATTTCATATCCCCATTTATAATTTCTTTTTTTTTTAATGAAATCATTATATTTTCTACTTTTGTCACCAAGAATGAAAAAAAAGGACTGACAACTGATCTGATGTGTAGGATAATCATTGCCACAACTTATTTTGTTACCAGGGAGACATATCATACACAAATATATGAAAGTATTAAATAATTATAATTTCAGGTAATCACATAAGAGAAAGAAAAGTGGGGATGTAAAATCATCAACCAACCTATTACATACTCATGACAAAGTGCATATAACTGTTTTCACAAAACATTGCTAAACTTTAAAATTCAATATCTTTATTTGTTATTCGACTTTGATATTTTCAGCGCTTTGCTTGGTGAAGTTTACTCTTTTATTCGGATATCATTATTTTCGGCTCGAGGTATGCCTTTAGCATGTAACATAATAAATAACATATTCCAAAGATGAGCTTTGGAGTGTGAACAATAACATAATTATTGACATTCCTCAAAATTTTGGTTTTACTTCTGTAGTGCTGTTGAATTCCACAAAGTCAAGAATGTTCTTAGAAGGAGGAATTGTCAGCAAAACTTAGTCTGAAGGCACAGACCCTTGGTTCTTGTAATTCAGAGTCTGAATTAGTGAGACTAAATTTACTATGACAAAGACAGTATTTGGAGTCTAGTCTTCACTCTAAACCTGTATTTATTTGGTCTTCCAATTACCAACAATCCCACTCAACTGTGCCCATGGATATGCTTTCGTCCTCCTTTGTCTTTTTTTTAAATATTGTTTTTCAAACTGTTTAATCAACTTCATACTGTACCACCAATCAGATGTTTCCTTTTTTCTAGTTATCTTTGCAAGGTTGGATGGAGTCCGCCCTTTCTTGGGTTTATTGATTAATCATATTTCATATATATATATATATATTCTGTATTTTGTATGTTTTGTATACTGTTCTGTCAAATTTATATGTGAATCTTTGTACCATGTACAACAAACATTCATAATTCAGCCATTGGCCGCCAAGAATGTTTTGATGCCTAATAAAGACCATATTATCATGGTTGAAGTGTCAAATATGAGACTGTGTTTGCAGACTAGGCAGACCTTTCAATGAAAAAATTGCTCCAAGCAAAACACCTAAGATAAATACCAACTGAATGGCCTATTTCACTGCCCTGGGGACAAGTGGGTGACCTTTGACCCCTAAACTCTCTGCTGAATCCAAGGACATCTTTTGAGATGTGTTTGCAAGATCAACAGGTTGTATGCCAATCGAAAATATTGTTAATGTATTTTTTTTCAGTCTCTAGCAGGTCTCAGATGGCGATGTTCCATGTTAAAGTGACTGAAGTGGAACCTTCAAGGCTTCTTTGAGGCTGGCAGGAAACCCAGGGTAATTGTTTTAATATTATTTGCGCTTTGAATCCTCTGGAAAAAGGTGCTCTAATATCATCATCATGGTAGGGTCCGAGCTGCTGCAACTGCCACGAATGATCAGCAGCTGCAGTCAAAGCTATGACCCTCTCCGGTAAGATAGGCCTTCCAGTTTCAGGATGATGAGTTAGCTCTCGACCTTGACCACCGTCGGAGGTGACAGGGCATCCGTTGTGACATTGCATGCGGGTACGCCATCAGTATCGCTTTCACCAACCAACTTCCACAGTCCGTAAGTCTTGCCGATGTTTGTCTGCCAAAGGCGCAGAGTTCCATCCTCTGAACCGCTGGCGTACAGCTCCCCGTCCGGAGAGAATCGAATGCAGTGAACGGGACCGAAGTGACCTTTGTATGAAGCTGAAATGAGGGAGGTGAATACAGGAATTAATTTCTTGAAATGCAGGGGGTGTTTCACAAAAGATTTAAGCATGACGTAGAGTCGCACTTAAATGTCTAGTTGCGAGTGGGAACAAAGGCATGACGGCATTGGTCAGATCATGCCAAGAGGACGAGGATTACTGTGTATTGATCAATAAGATTGCGCGTTGCATATCACGTATACATTGGCATTCAAGTTGGACTCTAAGTCATACTTAAATCTTTGTGAAACATCCCCTCCCCCGGTGTGTTGTAAAAGGTTGTTGGGCTAAAGCTAATGTTATAATCTCCTTTGGAAGTACATAATTACATGCAGTCCAGGGCCCTGTCTTACAAAGAGTAACAATTGATCCAATCAATCGTAACTCTATGGAAATCCATTAGTGTCATAATTTTTTTACAGGAAATTTGCAATATGTCCTTTGTAAACAAAGGAGAACACATCAAATTGTCAAGAAATCAATGAATTAATGGATATACATTCAAATCTAGAATTTCTTTTAAACAAACATGCGTTGACGTTGCTGGCTTTCCATAGTTGCGATTAATTGGATCAGTCGTAACTCTTTGTAAGACGGGGCCCTGATGTGTGCTATACACGAACAGGGGCCCGTTGCAGAAAGAGTTGCGTTTAAACGCAAGTCAAAAAATCAATCGCAAGTCCCAAATGCGCGCTGTTGATTGGTTGAAAATCAAGTTGCGCATGATTTTTAGAGTTGCGATTGATTGCAACTCTTTCTGCAACGGGCCCCAGAACTATCATTGTCATGTATGTGGTTAAAAATTATGTGTATTTTCAATTGCTACATTAACAAAGGATTTTAAGGTTACCATTTTTTATATGTTTTCATATCAGTCTATACTAACTTTCTCAAAAGGAAGCAACATGCTTTTAAACAAAATGAGTTCAAGAACACATAATTATCCATCATTATATCCACTAATTCATCATCATTCCATTCGATAATTATCCATCATTCTTCTATTAATTCATACGGAGTTAGACTTTTGGTGATCACACAAGTTAGAACATGAAAGGGGACCATAATAAACAGTTATTCAATATTGTACAGGGGGGGGGGCCTATTTGTTATGTCTACAGGGTGCACAACGCAGCATTCATGGGATTTTTTTTTCAAGTTTTGTGCATATTTCGAGACTCTCCATTTATTGACATTTGGGCCTACAGGTCTAACGTCAGTCCATACCTACAAAGTGGATCAAAAATTGCTCAAAAAAACACAATTTCATGTATAAATCCAACACCCGACAGCGCAAATATAATTGTCAACTGTCAAAGAAGCATCCATACATGTAGTAAAAAACAAAAGCTCCTTTTTAATCTACTGTACGGGGGCGGCGGCGGAACCGTGAAAGGGGGGGGGGGATGGGTGGGCTTCAGCCCCCCCACCTTTTTCCAAAACCGTGTACAAAAATTTTAAAATGGCCATCTGGGTCCCCTAACACAAAGGTTAGCGCTTGATTGTACGCTTGATTTTCACGATTGATTGTACATTGTAGTCAATGGAATCAATCGTACAAAATGACTTTTTTCTTTGAAGTCTCGCACAACTTTTGAGATCAAATTCGCGTCAAAAGGGTACAGCATCATTGCTAAGCTTTGTGTTACGGGCCCCAGATTGTGATGTTTTGCATGGTCAGCCCCTCCCCCACATTCAAAACCATTCCACATCCCATGCTGTAGCAAATATATACGTATTACCTTCCTCTTTTCCGTCTTCGTATGAGAACCTGTAGATCTTGAAATCTTCTCCTCCACAAACAAATGTTTTCTTATCAGGACTGAGAGATGCTGAATACACGAGGGTCTCGGTGTCGAACTTTTTCATCTCTTCAAATCTAATGAATAATATAATCAAAGAAAACAAAAATTATTACAAGGTGGTTCATAAAACACGCGTATCGCCTCATTTTGGGATAAATAAAATATGCAATGCGATCTTTTGACCCCTAAATGATCTTTGACCTTATCATCCTCAATAACTTATGTGTGGTATTACCCAATGACTGTTTGGACCAAGTATAAACACAATTGACGTAGATATAAAGAAATGAGAGTAAGTTGAATAAAAAACTTGAAAAAGGATGGACATAACCTCATATCATTCGACCTTTTCGCCCCTAGATGACGTCTGACCCTATCATCCACATGAACATACATGTGGTATTACTCAAGGTTCATTTGTACCAAGTGTCATCAAAGTGATGCAGAAATAAAGAAACAAGAGCAACTTGAACAAAAAATTGACCTTTTGACCCCAAGATGACCTTTGACCTTATCATTCACATGGGTTTATATGTGGTATTACAAAAGGATCATAAGTACTAATAATGAAAATAACTGATGCAGAAATAACGAAATGAGAGCAAGTTGAACAAAAACTTTTGTACAGACCAATGGACTTAACAGACCAACAGAAAAAGTGATCACTATCAGCCCTTTTACACAGAAATATTGTAATTTGAATGATTCCAGTGAAAAATAAGGCTAATGATGAATATTCAGCATGTGTGAAACCAAACTAGAACATGATTAGAATCACAAACGCTAATCACAATCACGAATTCTAATTCTACTCCAGAGGTGAATTCTAGTTAACCCTACTCAAAAGAATCAAAATACCCTGGGAGATTTAGGGTTAAGTTTCACTCAATTTACGGTACAAATTTGGCGTGTGAAAGGCTTGACCTCCATAACATCTTTTGGGGGCGGAGCTTACATGACCTTTCAAGCACTTCTGTAGATAATAAAATTGTCATGCACTCATCGTAGTTTGTATTTGCGATGAAGTGCTTTGATAAACAAGTCACCAAGGACACATGCCGCCTTCGCCACAGTTTTTGAATGAGCGTGTAAAAGGCCTGATGATTCTTTAGACGAATTGCAATCATCATTACAATGATGATTCTAGATTCTCGTGTGAAAAGGCCCTAGGTCTCTGCCGAACTTCGTTCCGGCGAGGCAAAAAATAGAGAAATATTGAATGAAACAATGAATCACAAGCGCAGGTAAGAATAAGGGTTAACCAATTAAACTATCAGTGACATCCAGGAAATTGTAGTTATTAAAAGGGTTCCATGGCATTTGCTCGAGCGAAAATCACTCCACTATAAATTCCACACACTAATGGAATGACCAACTTCAACCCTGGGTTTAACACTACACACTATCCTAAATATAACATAAAGCACTATTGCAAACCTAGATTAGAGATGTTAATTCTTAGACTGTTTCGACCTAGCTTCTTATGTAGGTTTGCATAATATGAAGTACAAAATCGCACAATTTAATGGTGGAGGTATCTAATCATAATTATATTGCACCTCGCAATATGACAGGTCAGACTAGTCTAACGCCGAGGACATTGAAGCGGGAATTAAGCAAATAACTCGGAAACGACCTGGCGCAGATAATCTACTAGATTGAAGAGCGCCAACCTAACTCCAACACCAACCAACCAACCTAACCCTATATCTTTGACAAATTTAAGCCTGGAGCAATTGCCGCAGCAGCAAATGTTGTGTCACCATCAAAAGAGGATTATAATCAGTCTGAAAGTGAAGTATGGTGATTAATGCATGGTGTTAGGGTGCACTGCTGTTGAACAATCTCTCAAGATAAACACGATCGAATGAGATCACAAGAAGGACACAACTTGCGCACATGTACATGTATTGTGAAAGCAGCATAATGGGAAAACTAAAATTATATTGTGAATTGGGCTAACACACCTGTCTGTACAGATTAAAATTATATAGTGAATTGGGCCAACATACCTGTCTAAACTGTAGAATGATAAAGTCTGTATGGATTAAAATTCTATTGTGAATTGGACTAACAATCCTGTCTTGGAGGGATTAAAATCATTTTGTGAACTGGGAAAAAATGCCTGTCTGTACCTTAGAATGATAGAGTCTCTAAGGATTAAAATTCTATTGTGAATTGGGCCAACATACCTGTCTGTACTGTAGAACGATACTGTCTTGCCATGGGTCACTACAAGGACCGAACCATCCCGGACCAGGTCTATACCAACATTACTGGAACTGAGGGGAATCTTTCTAACCTCCGAGTTTGAGGCGATATCCCATATTCTGCAGAGCAAGAACAGAGAAGAACAAAGAATAATAATAAGAAATAGCATTCTCCTTTTATATACCGGTTATAAATCCAAACATCTCTAAGAGCTTCAAAGATTTTAATGCTAAAACCTTCCATGTGAAAGTCATTTATATAAAAACAAGTGGAATGCCTCTGGCGGTCTCACCTGCATCACGCGATTCAATATAGTAGCAGTGCTGACTTTGAAAACTACTATAACTTGCACAAGATGTTCAGTGATACTTGGTTACTCTTATGTCCATGTTTTATGAACTAGACCAATACACTTACAGAGATATGATGGTAATTCAACAAGTACCCCCAACATGGCCAAAGTTCATTGACCTTACATGACCTTGATCATGTGACCTGAAACTCGCACAGGATGTTCAGTGATACTTGATTACTCTTATGTCCAAGTTTCATGAATCAGATCCATAAACTCTCAAAGTTATGATGGTAATTCAACAGATACCACCAATTCGGCCAAAGTTCATTGACCTTTGACCTTGGTCATGTGACCTGAAATGCGCACATGATGTTCAGTGATACTTGATTATTCTTATGTCCAAGTTTAATGAACTAGATCAATATACTTTCAAAGTTATGATGGTAATTCAACAAACACCCCCAATTTGGCCAAAGTTCATTGACCCTAAATGACCTTTGACCTCAATCCTGTGACCTAAAACTTGCACAGGATGTTCAGTGATACTTGATTACTATTATGTCTAAGTTTCACGAATCAGATCCATAAACGTTCAAAGTTATGATGGTAATTGAACAGATACCCCCAATTCGGCCAAAGTTCATTGACCCTAAATGACCTTTGACCTTGGTCATGTGACGTGAAACTCATGCAGGATGATCAGTGATACTTGATTAACCTTATATCCAAGTTTCATGAACTAGGTCCATATATTTTCTAAGTTATGATGACATTTCAAAAACTTAACCTTAGGTTAAGATTTGGTGTTGACGCCGCCGCCGCCGCCGTCGGAAAAGCGGCGCCTAGTCTCACACTGCTATGTACATGTAGGTGAGACAAAAAATGATAAACTGAGAAGTTATCAAATAAATATCTCCAAGATGACATCATTTTTATAAGGTCACCTGAAAACTAAAACCTGTACTTTTCGAGTCACAGGATTTAATGCTAGTATTCCATGCGCGTTCATGATGAAGCCGGTTTTCCAGCTTTTGGTTAACAGGGTTAAATAAAAGCACTCTGCAAAAATGCCGGTGATAATTTAACACCAGCCTGGTATCTATACTTGTCCATACCAGGAAGTGTTGAAACATCGATTTAGCGTTAGGCTAACACCAATTTGGCATTTAAGCAACACCAATTAGTGTTAAACCAATATCGGTTTGATTCTTAACTGGTGTTGTTTCAACGCTCCTCTGGTGTGGACAGATATACATGTAGATACAGGGCTAGTGATACATCAACACCAACAGAGTTTTAGGAGCAGTGAACGAGATTTCATTCGACTTGTACGTGTACATGTACCTACGTCCATGTGAAACAGCGCGATAACCAGCGGGTCATGACACGCTGCCCGACCGGAGAATCTGGCGTACCATCGCCTGGCGACCCGGTCGGGTGATGCAAAGGGGCAACTTGTGCACACTTGCCCTTTCACTTGCTTTGATTCCATTTTACGCGAGATAGGATATATATCGATACATATTTTGGAGATCAGAAAGCAATTTCAAATATGATAAACATAATGCATCGTACAACTTACAAGGTTGATCTTCATGCTGAGCTTGAGTGGTTAAAATGACGTCACTCACGTACACGTCGACTACTAGTATAATTTTGGAGAACCGCAAAATGGATGTGGTGAGGTTCTTGATTCTGATAGTGGAAGTGTGTGAGGACCCGAGGCATATGGCAGGCCAAAAAATGATGTCATCTCGTATCAGTTTCTAAAAGTGCTCAATACTGTTGTACCATGGACATGATGGAGCTACTACGGTCGTACACCCAATGAGCAATGGGCACTTTAAGAAACATGCACAAACCTGAGAGTTTTGTCATCAGAGCAGCTGACGATAGACCTTGTATCAGGGAGGAAGCGAGCATGTCTGATGTGATCCTCATGACCAGGGAATAACAGCGGCTCTGCTTCTGGGGCATTCAGATCAAATATCCTCAGGAGCTTCTCATTACTCGCTGTCAGGAGTTTGCTGTTATCCTGCAGTATGAACGGCAAGGAAAATAAGGGTATGTTCAATGTCGGTTTCCAAACTTAAACGGCAACATAAATCATGATTGAAAGCATGATTACAAAACACGATATTATGAGATACAAAGGGTGTGTTCAATGTCCTCTATTCCCGGTCGTAAGAGAAAACGTCTTTCTAATCACAATTCGGAGGAAAATTTAAACGTTGCAGTATGTAGGGCAATGAAAATAAGGGTGTGTTCAATATCATCCATTCCCGGTTGTAAAAGGAAACTTCTTTCTAATCATGATTCGGAGGAAAATTTAAACGTTGCAATATGAACGGTAATGAAAATAAGGGTGTGTTCAATGTCGGTTTCCAAACTTAAACGGCAAAATGAATCATGATTGAAAGCATGATTACAAAACACGATATTATGAGATACAATGGGTGTGTTCAATGTCCTCTATTCCCGGTCGTAAAAGAAAACGTCTTCCTAATCACAATTCGGTGGAAAATTTAAAAGTTGCAGTATGAAGGGCAATGAAAATAAGGGTGTGTTCAATATCATCCATTCCCGGTTGTAAAAGGAAACTTCTTTCTAATCATGATTCGGAGGAAAATTTAAACGTTGCAATATGAACGGCAATGAAAATAAGGGTGTGTTCAATGTCGGTTTCCAAACTTAAGTGGCACATGAATCATAATGGAAAACGTGATTACAAAACGCTGATATAATGAGATACAAAGGGTGTGTTCAATGTCCTCTATTCCCGGCCGTAAAAGTAAACGTCTTTCAAATCATGATTCTGAGGAAAATTTAAACGTTGAAAAAGATGCATATGTACACACGATCAGCTCAGATTTTACGACCTTCGGATTCGCGAATACGACTCTGAACATGATTGAGTTTGAAGCGTCTTCAAATTTGCTCTCGCAGTGGAAGCCTACACAAGCAGGTGCCAGAATTGACCTTTCTTGTGATGGGTTAAACTGCGCACTAAACCTGAACTCATGAAAGCGGGATATAAAAAAAGATTGAAAAAATAATCGACTTTATATGCAACAAACTCAAACTTTACACATGCAATTCAAAGACAGATATTTTCATTAAAAAATTTGGCTCAAACTGGTGGGAAAATAATGAATTTTGGGCATTTCACGTGACGGCCTCAAAATGCAGCCTTTCTCATCAAAATCCCCAAATCATGTGCAAAGTGAATAGGTGCGCAGACATGGGGCACCATTTTTTCATTCAATCTGAAAATGACTGGCCGAGGTTTCTTCCAAGAAAATCATACAGGTGTGTACATGTATATTTCTTTCAAATTGTTATGAGATATTTGGCACAATTACTCGAGATAACATAAGGAACGTTATCAACTCAAAGATTTTGTGAAATAAAAATTAATTCATGTTGAATCTTAACTCAAACCGTTCAGTGAGCAGACTTGGGGACCACCAACATACAAGATACTATGGTGACTGGTCGTATCAAAAGACAAAGAAAATATATCAAAATTCTGTGAAGTAGTAAAATGAGAAGCAAATACATGTAGGACTAAACAGACTTACCGCTGAGAAATCCACTGATTTGACAATGTGTTTATGAGAAAAATCATGCAAGGCTTCACCCGATACAGCATCCCATACTTTACTGTATGGTAGAACAAAACAACAAATCAAACATTAAAATAATATTATGGAACCTAATTGACTAATGATAAAAATAGGTGCTGTGGCTCATTGGATAAGTCTCCGGACTTTAAACCACAAGGTCTGGGGTTCCAATTCCACCGCAGCACTTGCATCCTTTGGAAAGGCATTTTATCTATATTTGCCACTCTTCACCCAGGGGTAGTAAATGCGTACCCAGTAGGAAGGAATTCCTTGAATGCTCAAGCGCCCGAACAGGGTAGCTGTGCTAAAGCCAAGATAATAGTAACGCAGCACTTAGACACATTTGTAGAGCTATATAAATGTTGCATATAAATGCCTACTTATACAGTGCAGAGGTCCTAGTATTGGTGGTCATGCTGCTTTAACAATTAAAATGTGAACATGAAAACATAATTAAAAATGGAATCCTCATCATCAGCCATTGTAGATTCTTTCAAGATATTATATAAGAAAGTAAAAAAGGGGCCTAAGCTTTCGATCCTAGCAGAATCTTCGTCGGAGGCAAAATGACCATATTATTGAAGATATTATATAGTTGTGCTTCTGAAATGCTCTAAAACCTGAGTAGCCTTGTATCTATTACAATTTTGTCTTTAGTCGCCATGAAAATCCTATAAAAAACGTAAGAGATCCTGACCAATGAGAACCATGCTCTCTATAAATATTATCATTTGATGAGGTCAGGCAAACGTCTGAGATCATCTCCCGGCAGAACCTCACGCTTCGTTTTTTCCTTTTTCAATTCATACATGTAACTTTAATAGCCATACCTAAATTGCTATACCCCCCCCCCCCCCCGGTCTAAATATTAATTTCACCTATCTTTGTTTGTTGATTTGTATTTTATGTTTACGTATATCATGTAATCTTCCTCTATATTACAAGACATTCTAAATTATTTTATGCGAACAAATGGAATTTCCATTTGTACCTGATTGCATCATGGACAACAAAAATATCTGAAACTATCTTCCAATTTGAAAGGAATATATGTTGTAAAAGATGTCTAAGAAGGCCACAGCAGTTTTTTTTTTGGTTCCCTTGTGTAGCTTTTATAGACAGATTTGACTGTAATCAAATATTCAAATTGAAACACTCAAACTTACGCAGAGAAATCAGCAGCTGCTGTCGCGGCCCTGGTGGCTTCTTTGTTGAGTGCTACACCCCACACCGCCCCCTTGTGGCCGTCGAAGGTTCCGATCCAATCCCCAGTCTCACCTTGCCTCAGCATCGGCTTGCCGTCTGAAATGGTGATCAGAAACAAAATATATTTCATGATTAAGCTGGAAAGAGACTCAAGATATGTCGCAAAAAAACTTATGTCATATCCAGTTCTGATTTAGTATTAGGTTTAACTTATTGCATGGGACAACCAAAGTGCTGAATTTACATGTAAGATTTATAGAAAAAAAATGTAAACATGTGCATATTAAGATATGTGGAGAATAACATGAAAAAACTGAAGCAATATCTGATAAAATAGTAAAAGTCATATAGAGTAAAGCCAAGGTAACTTAAATTCAATTTTGATTTTAGAATAAATAGCAAATGAAACCATTAGGAGGAAGCATTCCCTTCACAATCACACTCAGAGTTTACTCCACACGTCTTATTAACTTTTACAATCGCCGACTCCCAGTCCAAATATCATACATCTCTCATAATCTATACACACTCATATACATGTACTCTCCTCTGAAAAGCAGCGTTCTCTGGACTAGCCTAGTTTAGTTATCTGTTGGTCAACGGAAGTGTAAACCAACTATGAAATGCATCAATTTAGTGCCAAATACATGTTTTGTATAATTACTATTATTATTATTGTTATAGAATTCCTTTGTTTTTTCAAACAAGTTTCATGAAAGCGGGACCTGCCTTAGAGAGTTCAGACTCACCTTTACATGCACTAATCATGAAGTATCCATGATTGGGTGTGGTATCACTGATGGAAATATCAACTACAGGACGGGTGTGACCTGGGCAGCTGATTGCCGTCTGACGAGCTGCAATGGACATGACTTCACCTGAATGGAAAAATAATAATAAAAATTCATGATAATTGGCTTTTACATAGCGCAATATCATTCTACAACTGCTCAAACTGCTTCAAACTTATCATTAACCGGTCCCTGGATTCATAGCTTTTTTGGCAGCCTGTTAGAGGCACATTTGCAAAACCAACCACAATGATGGCTGTTTCCTACCGGTACCCAATTAGCGCCTGGGTGAGAGTGGCAAAGTGTGGATTGATGCCTTGCCAAAGGAGGGATTCAAAAACACAACCCTCTGATAATAAGGAGAGAGTCAGAACTGCTACACCACAATGCTTGGGGCCTTGGCAAACAAGTATGAAGTGCAACAGATACTGTCTTTCAAATTCATTCACAGTATGTTCTGTCAATAAGTCCCCCACAGCTAGCGAAATTTTCCCCACTGCTGACCCCCTTATCCTTGTATTGCCACTAATTTCATCACTTTATTTAAAAAAAAAAAAATAGAGGAACAACATAAGAGTATAACAATACAGACACTTTATGCATTGAATTTAGAAATAAGAAAAAAGAACCCAGGGCCCTGTCTTACAAAGAGTGGTGATTGATCCAATCAATCGTAACTCTATGGAAATCCATCAATGTCATAATTTTTCCTTCATAACATTTTCAAAATGTCTTTTGTAAACAAAGGCAAACACACCAAATTGTCAAGAAAACAACGAATTTATGTAACTTGCGTCTTATCTAGAAAATTTTTTGAACATTCATGCATTTTAGATGTTGACGTTGCTGGCCGTCCATAGTTGTGTTGATCAGATCAATCGCAACTCTGTGTAAGACGGGCACCAGGACATGATTGCATTACTGACACAGGCAGGGCATATTATATGGATTACCCTATAATTTCATTACCATACACCATATGTAGTGCATCGTTGAATAGGCAACTAGATAGTTGATGCCTCATAAATGCCATAAAAATACCCTCCTTCCATCTATCTATCTATCACCCTTGATGCCTGAAGTAACGACCAACTGTCTCAGAGTCAGAATCATTCTTAGAGGTACATCTTCAACATCCAACCTGTTGTATACCACGTCAATCTCTGGGTGTTAGAGTAACGCGCCAGGAATTTTGATATGTGCCGCCATTCAACATGCTCGACTATTTTCGCAAGCCAGCACAGTCAATCACCACAACACGCATCAAACTGTGTTTGATGCGTGTTGTGGTGATTGACTGTGCTGCCGATAAATGTGCTAAAAATGAAGAAATATGTGGTTTTGTTTTGAGTTCGCGAACACTCCCGTGTTTTAGGATCATATCTTCAAGATGACCAATCTAAACAAAAAATTGCTAGCTTCCTAAAACACTTTAAAAAGATGTTCAAATGATCGCGACTTCAACTACTATTTTTTGCCTATCGGTCAGTAAATGATTGCATTTGAGCCATTTATTTTCCCTTTCCCTTCTTTCTTTTTTTTCTGGTTATTCAATCTAGTTTATTTGGATAAGCTTGGATCCAAGACTAGAATCCAGAATCCTGCTGCCAGAGCGATTCATCTGTAGACACTATGCTGAAAACGTCCCTTTCACTTCCATACACCACTTTTTCCAAGAAAAAAAAAGGCAAACCTGAGTGGACTCCACAAGTAGAGAAAGCTTACAACATTGCTCAAGCAAGGAAATCCTGGCAGTCAGATTCAGGCTTAAAATCGCATACGGTAGTCAGTATTGCCTTAGTCTTTAGACAAGCCAGAGCTGTTGATCGTAGGAAACTTCACAAGCAAGTTGAACAAGCCTCTCTGTTTGATGAATCTCTATTTTATCGCCTGATAAAGAAGTGCAAAGGTCAGAAGTCACAGCATGCAACTACTACCTTGGAATATGATGGATGTACATGTACCTTCAAAGACACAGAAGTTATACTTGGATGGCCCAAGTTCTTTGAAACTTGATTATGAATAATTTTATTAACTGTTAAATAATAATTTTTAACTATAAATTGTTGTTCAAAACAGCATTTTGTAACATCGCTTATCAAAGCTACGTCATAACGAAGCGGTTCAAGCCTAACGTATTTGTGGTGTTTACGAATGGATCGAGGGATCTACACGAGATTGGTCTGGTAACTGGTAAGAAACCTCAGTCTCATTTTTCATATTTATACTAACAGACCATTTCCTGCGTAGACAATGCGATCGGATATTGTTATCTCTATTGATAATTTTGCACGCAGTCCGAAAGAATTATTTTGGCGACCACGTAGTCATGACGTGATCTGCGCGATTGACCAATCCGCAGTCTCCGATTCACTGAGCGGAGATGGTCTTTCCGTTGGCGTTGTACACAGTCTATGGACAATTTGCCACTGTGCAATAATCATGACACAATTTGGACCCACTTTAGCGTGTTTAGCCTCAGCTCAGATTAAAACTATTTGTATTATTAAGCTAGAGGCGTACTAACGTTAGAGCTCTTTGGAATAAGACAGTTATTCACGGGGGGGGGGGGGGGTTAATATACTGATTTGGGTGGGGTACTTTTAATACTTCTAAAGATAGATTTAAAAACTTAGATTTTCATTTGGAGAACCCAATTTTTTTTGTCAAACAAAAAATAAAATATTGCAAAAACTTTTTAAAAGCCTGTAGGCCTCACTCTAAGCACCAAGGCTATTAATTCCTGTGTTAAAAAAGTGAGTGCACGCGAATTAAATGTTGGACTTAAATTACTAGATCTTACCATGGAGCTCCATGACAAAATTTGTTCTTAAATTAGACTCTAGATATTACTAAATTTAAAAAATGTATAAATAGTACTCGCCTGGTCTTTTCTTGGGGTATTGAAGCCTTTTTGTCCAGAACTTGCTCAACTTTTGCGGCAAATTTTGTCGCCATAGGGTTGTGCACATTCTCGTTTAATACTGGTTGTCACGTGACACGGCAATGTCGTTAGGCTGTTTGGCCTGTATTCAAGGCGTTCTATCCGTTATGATTTTATATTGAATGAAGCAAATTCCATCAGGTATAGGCCCCTATCAAGTCAAAATCGATACAGGGATCGAGAGGGGGGGGGGGGTGGAGCCAAAAATTTCCCAGTCACATGGTATGATAATGATATTTTTTATGATTGTCCACGATCATTAGGGCAAACCCGTGTGTGGCAGTACGGTAGCGTGATGAGTAAAAAAAAAATAAAATAAAAGAAAGAAAGAGGGCCAATGTAGACATACATGGCGCGTGGGAATAAAGTTGCTTTATATGTTCCAAGCGAGTGAAGCAAGCGAGAAAAAAACTTTTCGTGCAAATCTAAATTTGAGATAGATATCTTAACTTACACTTTTCCTTTTCTTTTCATTAATTCCCTTCATTTCTTTTTTATCTTGGTTGTAGAACTTTCGGGGGCCCCTAGGCCTAACCCTTCCATCGTGTACCCCCAGTGCAATATCAGCAGGTGGGTCTCGATAACTCTGGATATTTAGCAATTAGACCTATTTATAGAAAAACATAACGTTAATGTTTTGACCCCTTCCCCCCAAAAAAAGGAAAAACAATTATAAACTAAGTTATATACATCCCCCTTTTCTCATTTCGCTTTTTATTTTCTCTATTCCCTCCTTATTTTTTTTTGGGGGGAGGGACCTTTTCGGGGGGGCACCGCCCCTAGCTACGCGCCTACCAGATGAAGAGGCGAGCGAGCAAAACCTTTGTCACTTTTATTACAAATATCAATTTAGCAATAGATTTTGACATAACATTCGGAATTATTCTCGCATGCATTTTTCTTTCCTTTTGCTTTTTTATGGCCTTTTATTTCTCTTCCCTTTCTCTTTCTGTCTTTCTTTCTTTCTTTCTTTCTTTCTTTTCCTTCCTTCATTCCTTTTCTCTTATCCCGTTTTTTTTTTTGGTGAAATCCACTGGACCGGGGAGCAAGGGCCAGCCTGCATGCCCCCGGCGGTTTACGCCTCTGCCGTGGATGTAAGCTATATATACGCATGATCTTAATCTTCATTATGATTCAAACTATATAGAGGCGCATCCAAGATTTTCCAAATTAAGTAGGGGGGGGGGGCGGGGTGAATTTTCTCAAGTAAAATTTGACAACTCCCAAAAAAGGTTCTTACTAAAAAAAAAAAACCGGTCATTATATTGTCTCGCGTAAAGTTTGACAAGTTAAAAAAAAATGGTCACTCAAAATGAAAGTCATTTTGTCCGCGTAATATTCGGCAAGCCCCCCCCCCCCCACAAAAATAAGAAAAGGGAAAGTCATTTTGTCCATGTGATATTTGGCAACCCCCCCCCAAAAAAAAAAAAAAAAAAAAAAAAGTTTGAACTATAGCAATGATCGAAGGTCATTTTGTCTCGCGTAAAATTTGACAATTTTTTTATAAAGTTGTCACTAAAAAGAAGGTCATTTTTTCCACCATTGATTATATTTGGCAAGCCCCCCAACCCCCACCCCCATAAAAAAAAGTTTGTCCCTAAAAGTGATGTATAGAAAGTCATATTGTTAATTTGTTCCCATAGTCAGGTCCAGATTTGAGAAAAGTAGACTGCCTTAGGCAAATCATGTTAATGCTGAATTGAGAAGTGTTTTAGCATAATTCGAGGACGTTGAGTCCAAATTTGCTGTTTGCCATCCTTGATTTTGATGTTAAAATCCTCAAATTGGCAAAAACAATATGGCCGCCATTCTACACCAATTTTTACTCTATTCTGACCCCCAAAACTTGTAACAAAAATGTTTGTTAACGATTTTTGGTACTATTCGACCTCAGGAGTAACATACTAAAAATCCACCAAAATCCGGATCCGGGAAAGTGGTTATTTTTGAGATGGCGTCTAAGATGGCCGCCATCAACTGAAAATTAAAATAACCGGCATTTTTTCTACCCTAGACACCTTTTTTCGGTGCATACATGTATTCAATGGTGTAGGGGATGAAATGAAAGAGTGAACATAAGCACTCCAGGGTACCTGAAAATCAAAGATTGCGTAAAAATGGCTGCCATGGCCTAAAAATTCACAATTAATCTATTATCTATTTTAGTGTCTTTTATTTCGGTTTTATTCATCGGTGATTTTCAAGGGTCAAGAAGTAAACCGGGACAAGTTACAAGGACAGCCAACGGTCCACTATGTCAAAAAATCCAGGATGGCTTTAAAAATTGAAGTCTAAAATAGCTGTTATCTAAAAACCCTAAAACCCGACATAGTTTGTTTAATATCTGCCTTGGGGATATGATGTTGGTGTCTAACCCATCATTTAATGGGTCAATAAATACGTTGGGACAAGTAACAAAGATAGTCTATGGTCCTCCATGTCCAAATATCCAAGATGGTTTGCAAAAATGGAGTATAAAATGTTTGTCGTTAATTACAAACCGACATAGTTTGTTTAATATTTAATCGCCTGGAGAATATGATCTTTTAACTAGTATAAAGCATGGTTTAAAGGGTCAAGTATTAGACTGGGACAAGTTACAAGGCCAGTTAGTGGTTCCAGTATGTCCAAAAATCCATGATGGCTCAAAAAATGGAGTCTATATAGGCCGTTCTTACCGAAAAATGACATAGTTTGTTTAATATCAGCCTGGGGTATATGATTTTGGGGTTTAACCCATGGTTTAAAGGGTCAAGTAATAAATTAGGACAAGTTACATGGACAGCCAGAGGTCCAGCATGTCCAGGAATTCAAAAAGGCTTCCAAAATTGGAGTCTAAAATGGCTATTATTACCTAAAAACTGACATAGTTTGTTTAATATCCGCCTGGGGTGTATGATTATGTTGTCTAAACCTTGGTTTAAATGGTCAAGTAATACATAAGGATAAGTTACAAGGGCAATCAATGGTCCCGTATGTCTAAAGATCCAAGATGGCTTCCAATTAAGGAGTCTTAAATGGCTGAGCTGTACTTAAAAATTGACATAATCTATTTAGAATCCATCTGGGAGATATGATTTTGGTGTCTACACTACGGTTTCAAGGGTTAAATAAGTTTTGATTAGTTACAATGGCATGAAGCTGCCTATTTTACCTATTATTTAAAGATCGCTTTCAAAATGAGTCTAAAAAGACTTCCATCACCTAAACATAGTCATAATTAGGTGAACAAAATCTACACATTTGTGGTTTGAAGGCTGAAATAATAAATCGGGACAAATAAAAAGAAGGGTCAGTTTTTCTTTTTGTCGTAAAAAGTCCAAAGCGACTTCTAAAATTGCGTAAAAATGACTTATGTCCCCTAATCTTGAAACCATAGGATGGTCCTAAGCACATAAATGACATGTTTTGAAATACTTATAGTGAATTATGGAACTTTTTAGGCGAAGTGTACCTTAGTTTTTAAGGTTTGTGTTTCGGATGAGTCTTAAAAACAGAGACACCAAAATAGTGGCACTAGATGGGATATGAAGTACTGTCATTTTTGTATTAATGGTGGCCAATTCGAATGTAATTTTTGGAGCGTTCTTCATTTTTTTTTACAAAATGACGGTGTATCCATGTAATTCGTTTTCTCCTATATCATTTGAACTTTGAAACCATGAGGAAGACACAAAAATGTTTCTAGGTAGATAGTATATGCACTCAGTGCAGCTAGATTTTTAAGATATAACTATTTTTAGGCCATCATCACTTTTTTTGCAAAACTGCACCACTGATAAACCTTGAAAATTTTCCGATGTAATTTTTTCCCTTTGGAACCATGATTTTTTTTAATGTTTTATATCATTCTCGGTAGACCCCAAAGGTATTTCTACCAGGTGTATATATTATGAATTTGGACCATTTCAAAGATACAATGTCCAGACGTCCATTATAGACGTCAGTCTGGAAGGTCATCTTGGATTCGCTGACACACTCACTATCTTGTAAACCTGTCTTCATTCATTATTTGCCTTGAAAGCTTTTTGGTGGTTTTGATTTTAAGGATTTACTTTATTTTTGGAGTTGATGGTACAACGGCTGCCGTTGTGGACGTCATGCTGGATTTCCATGTAACCTTGACGACCTTTTTTAACTATACTACCTGTCTCAATAGATTATTTTAATCCTAACATGCCTAAGTTTCATGAAAAAGACATCTATATCCTACAAGTTATGACATTTCAAAAACTTAACCCCGGTTAAGATTTGATGTTGATTTCACCGCCGCCATGGTCATCGCCGCCGTCGGAAAAGCGACGTCCATGTCATGCTTCTGCTGTGCAGGCAAGGAAAAGATGGCGGACACGTTAAAGATATCACAATGTGAGTATGCCAGCATCGCCCCCAAATTATCAAACATTTGGCCATATTATTTATCAATCAGCAGCTGTGAATCATGGCAGCCATCTTGAAATTAAAGATGGCTGACGAATCATTTAATCGGAACCATTATGTTTGCAACCCTGGGTATTGAAAATTTCGCATAGATCCCAATTTCTGAAATACAATCACCCATAAAAATCGTTTAATATGGGAAATTGTTTTAAAAATACCGCCATTTTGTTTTTTTGCCGATTTGAGGATGAAAACGTCGGAATCAAGTTTGGCAAACAGCATTTTTGGATTCAGCACCCCTGAATTACCTTAAAACGATTGATAAATCAGCATTAACACAAAATGCCTAAAGCACTTTTTCTGAGCATATTATTTAAAATCTGGACCTGACTACCAGTAAAATTTTGAATTTGGCAATTAAAAAAAAAGGCCAAAAAGAGACAAGAATATGAACGAAATATCCCCATTACAAATAATGCTGTACGTGATTCTCATGAGGGGGGGGGGCACATAACTAGTATTAATAACATATTTAATTCCAAAATGTTTACTATAAATCTCAAAAGGGGGAACGGGCAGAAATGCTCACCCCAACCCCCCCCCCCCCCCCCCCCCCCCCCGCCACTGATTCCAATCAATAATGACTTTTCTCTGCAATACTGATGCTTTGAAATCAAGATACTGAAGATTGATACGCTTAACATAAATGTCTGACAAAAAGATAACCAACCGATCACCTGACCGATCAGCTGACCAGTACGCGTATCACTTCGGAGTTGATCACTCGTCGCAGCTGTGTGGAACGCTCACCGAAAATCAACAAAAAGGGCCTGAAATGTAAGTTTAACAATAATCGATTTTAATTTCAACTATTTTTACAACTAAATAAAGGTTTGCCGTCCGAATGAAAGGTATATCGGATAACTCTAACTTGTATTAAGGTGTACATTTACCAAAGTCTTGGGTTGGAAATCAGAACAGCATTGTCCAACCCATAATTTGGGTAATGTCGCCTATGAGGTCCATACATGTTAATGTTTGGACCTCATTGGTACTAGGAGTGGTAGGATGGGGGATCGGGTGTCCGGACACTTTATATTTTTGAAGCCTTCTTTTTTGTCTTAAGATTTCACTAAAAATATGAATTCAATAGTTGTAATCATCTTCCATTTTGTTCTCTATAATATTTTCTAAAATTTTGTACTAAAATTTGATGAAACTTCGCTTGTAATTTTTTCCAAATGACTTTCTAAAATTGATCGTCCGGACACACAACCTGTCCGGACACACAACAACTGGGTATACTGGTAGTAGGGTGTCTGGAGAAAAAAAGTATTTTTCTTATTTCAAGAAAATATTACATTTTCTTTGTGAATTTGAAGAGAAATGACCTTCAGACTGACAGAAATGTATAATTTTTGAAAAAAAAACAATTATTGGCTGCAAAAAAGAAGAATGAAATTAGGTAAATTTTCAGCATTTCTCTGCCATAGACTGTGTAGTTAAGAAATGGACACACACAAATCCAAATTTTTAGCTTCCGAGAGCTGTTATAAATTTATCATTAATGCCAAAAACTTGTCCATAAAGAGTCCAATAGGATTTTTTATGCTCTATCTGATGGTATGATTTTTATAAAGATTTGGAAACCAGATCACAATGAAAAATTGCGACAAAGTGAAAAAAATTGTGCAAAACAGAAATTTCATTTTCCCATTGAAAACGCATGGAGAAATGGCAATTTCAACACACACAAAAATAAGGGTTTGCAATTTATCTCTAAATCCTTATTTAAAATGATCATATAAACTTGTCCTTACTGTCAAAAGAAGCCCCTGAATGTTCTCTTTCCATACATGCCAAACACAAGTTAATAATCAATTCAGATCACATTTTTCTAGTAGCCTGAACTTCCCCGAAAAAATGTGCCATATTTTCCCCTAAATTAGCCCGTTTTATGCTGACACTTTTCAGTGTGGCTTCAGACACCCTACTGGTAGGCCTAGGCCTAATTCTGCCTTTTTTTCTGGGCAGGTAGGCCTAACTCTTCTGTAAATTTGATGTTTTCAGCACATTTACTCTTGAGAATATAATGAACAATACTTGTGGAATTTCAAACAAATTCATGCTAAGAAATTCCCTTTTTCATGAGTTTAAAATAAATGCGAAGACGTGCGGCCCCATATGTCACAAAATAAAAACAACAAATTTTACAACAGCTGGGACTAAACTAAAGTAAAGTTAAGACAAGTTCTGAACGAAAAATTTTGACATTTTTATAATAAATTTACCACCATACAGGATTGATTAAAACGTCTCTTTCATTAATATTGGATTAATTATGACAATTTTTTAATAAATTTACTCCTCAGCTATTAATTACACTTACCAATTTTTCAATTAAACCAGTAAAATTGACCGGATTGCCCTCTTTCTTCGGCTCTGCATCTGCTCCGCTTCTTATTTTTAACATAGACTTAGAGGGCGTTGAATTTAAAGGACAAGTCCACCCCATAGAGCTAGAGATGTATACTAATCATAGAGATATATACTAATAAGCGTAATTAGTATACATCTCTATGATACTAATTAATTACGTATATATCTCTATGGTACCCCCAACAAAAACTTGATTTGAATAAAAAGATAAAAATTCAACAAGCATAACACTGAAAATTTCATCAAAATCGGATATAAAATAAGAAAGTTATGACATTTTAAAGTTTTGCTTCATTTCAAAACACAGTTATATGCACATCTCGGTCGGTATGCAAATGAGGGAACTGATGACATCACTCACAATTCTTTTGTGAAATATGAAATATTTTGATTTTCTCGTCATTGTCATGTAAAATGAAGTGTCATTCCTCCCTGAACACGTGGAATTACATTATTTGAACATTTTGTGCTTCAGGCAAGGCGGAGGTCCTACAATCATCAAATTCGTAAAATTGAAATATTGTATAATTCAAACAATAAAAAACAAAAGAAATAGTGAATGAGTGACATCATCTACTCTCTCATTTGGATGTTACTGGCTCGTTCATATAACTATTTTGTTAAAAATAAGCGAAACTTTGAAATTTCATAACTTTCTTATTTTACATCCTATTTTGATGAAATTTTCAGCATTGTGCTTGTCTGATTTTTTTCTATTGATTCAAATCAACATTTTTCTGAGATGGACTTGACCTTTAAAAGAGTATGGGTTGAATGACAGTAAACTTTGACAAAAAGTTTATTGTAAAACTATTTCAAAAAATGATAATAAATATTGGCGAAGGTTTGAGGAAAATCAATCAAAGAGTAGAAAAATTATTAGAATTGTAGTTATTTGATTTTTTTTTATTCGAGCAAATTTAGTACATATCGTATATGGCAAAAAATCAATGAAATGTC
The DNA here is from genome assembly GCF_037042905.1 of Lytechinus pictus. Lineage (NCBI taxonomy): Eukaryota > Metazoa > Echinodermata > Echinoidea > Temnopleuroida > Toxopneustidae > Lytechinus > Lytechinus pictus. Next base: position 1,592,183 of record NC_087263.1, read on the forward strand.
ATTTTCAGAAAATTGAAAAGGGGTAACCCTATGGGTTAATTGTACCTTCGGTATGGCAATAGACTAATAATTTCTCTTCCGTTTCTAAAAAGAAAACAAACACATTACGGTCATCAAGAACCACTGAAAATTTTAAATTCATGCATTTTAGTAATAACATATTGGACAGCTATATAGCTGCTCGTTTATGACGTCACAAATCCAAAACATAAATTTGTAATACCTTTCTTAATCTTTGAATGAATTTTCTTCAAACCTTCATTGACTGATGTGTTTTATTATTTTTCTGCTAATTTTACTACAAATTTCTCTCCAGTGTGAACTTCCCCTTAATGTTCAAAATAATTATCGGAATATTCTTTTTGACGGCCGCCGTTTTCTTCAAATTCGGGAACGAATATTCAGAAAATGAAAAATCTCTGAAAGAAATATATTTATTGGCTTTCTACTGCCTTCATGTCATCCTTGTGCTGCAATCGCCTTTTACCATTGATCCAATGCATGTACTGTAACTATATGTTAATTTACACTTATTGTAAACCTATATCTGATATAATGCAGAAATGAAAGCGATCAATCAATCAATAAAGGGAAGAAATGCTACGCCCAAATATATTGCTTCACCCGACCTACCAACCAAAAAGTTGATTTTTTTTTTTACTGATACTTGTTTTCTAAAAAATATGACTCAAATTAGAGGAATCACTCACCGATAATATACATGTAAGTGCCGGAAACGAACATTCTTTTAACATCTTGAATCTGCTGAAATTATTTCTATACTGATGATAAGTGATCAATTGGCATGCATCGATATCATAGTCTCATAAAGTATTTGTAAAGCGCCAAATCCACATTGATTATGTGCTCAAGGCGCTGAAATTTACTTGGTATATTATTATATTATATCGTTATTATTATATCGTTATTATTATTATCATTATTGTTATTATAAACATCATCATCATTATTGTCGTTATTATATTACTTTAAAAAAAGTGTTTTATTTTGAAAAAGGCACCTTTATTCCTATGGGGATTTTTTTTTTTTTTTTTTTTTTTTTTTTTGGGGGGGGGGGGCAAGTGCCCTTGCCCCCCCCCCCCCCCCGTTCCGTCGCCCCTATTCGAGTCGCATCGCCACCGACGTTTTACTCACAAAATCAATGGAAATGTCAGGACAATGCCAAAAACGAGGTCGCCATCTTTATAAGCTTATAGCTTAATCGCTCGATCGATCACGGGCAAAATGACTAATACATTTTTTTGTTGATAATATTTTCATTTTTCTCAAAATTATTATTGTTACATACTACCCTTGAAAATGTTATATTGCACAGACTCTTTTGTCTCTAATTTCAATGCAGAAATCAAATCAAATCAAGTAAAAAAAAAAATGATAAAAACCCCAAAGGATTACGACCTGCGTATACGGTTGTGCTGAGAATTTGCTCCTGACTGCATCACGAAGAAGGATATTACCCTTTCATTTGATTTTCGCATCAATGACACGTGTTACAATTTCTGAGCCCAAAAAAAATAAATTGTTTTTTGCTGGTTACCGGACAGGGCCATTGATTGTTTCATGAAACAAATTGCATGATACTGGTCAAAAATCCTTTCATATTTCCTGAAAAGTCTCAATAATGTAATGGGGCAAGCCCTTTTCACGATTTACCACATATATAAAGACATCAAGATCGACAATTGTGAGAGTAAAACACAGAATATATCTAGAGGTAAGTGGGGTGGGGGTCGCATAAGCCCCCAAGTTTCAAACTGTATATGTAAAAATGGGGATAAATTACCGATTGTGTTTGTATGCAGCCCCCCCCCCCCCCCCGCACACAAAAATACCGTTCTGCAGCAAATTACTATCTTGACAAAATCTATAGATTTTAATAAATAGAATAAAATTCGACAAGCAAAACACCGAAATATTGATCAATTGATCAAATTCCCTTCAGCTCACAACATGGACAGTTTAAGAATAGCGTTAATACATATTTAATTAGCTTGATGTAAAACCTTGTATAGGCCTACTATTAATCTAATTATGGTTTATTACGTGGCAGTCATGGGCCACTTAATTTTCATCATTAATGGCAACATCAGACCCAAACGGAAAAAAAAATCCGGAGCTTGAAAACCCAGACTTCAGTGACCACTGTCTTGGGCAACCTGAAAACATATAGCTGTTTAAGAGTATTTTTTTTATATAGCAATTGACCCTTTTATTCAGACATAAATATAGCCTTTTTGTTGTTCTGCTCTGAAGCGCCTTGAGTATCTAATCAAGATTGAAAGTGCGCTATCCGGGTGCGCTATACACATCTTATGCATTATCAAATATTTTTCGTCATAATGAATCTGGAATAGGTGGCCTATTTTTTTTTCAATTTTCTTATCTTACATTATATTCACAGTATGTGTTAAACTTGTCTCTGAACCTTTTACAAAAATAAGCTTCAAATATATGAAATAAATCATATAATTCAATCCTGTTTTACTTTCTTGGAGGAAAAAAATGAATAAATATAATTTCATGGCCCCGTTGTATAAAATTTATCATTATGGTAACTTTGTCATCCAATGGTAACTTGCATGGAATCCTTAATTTTGGTTGGCTGTTGATTAACGTTACCTAATACCTTGGTAGCCCGGCATGGTAAATTGGATGGCAAAGTTACCATGATAATAACTTTTATGCAACGGGGCCCGACAAAGTAAAAAATAAAAGTAAGTCGGGATATGAAATCATCAGCCTGTGAACTTACTGTTCACCGACCTTTTATGTATTTATTTAAACAGTATTAATAGGACGCTCTGTTTGTCCTCTTTCTCTATGTGTTTTATTTTTTTATTCAAAGGGGGTGTAATTTTTTTTTCTTCCTTTATCGTTTTTACATTAAAGAGAAATTCCAGTATTTGCAGTAAACACTGATTTCATGAGAAATTAGTCTGTAAAACAAGGCTTAATTGTCAGTATATCATTGAGGATCTAGATCTGGTACAGTTACATAAACTGAACTTTGTGAAATCTTGAAATCTACGCTGAAAAATGTTCAGACTGAAGATCCCCAACACAGATAACACGTGGGACAGTGTATAATTATTGCTTTGAATGTCGGGCCCGGCCGCCGCTCTACCCGAATCCTGTGCTTATTTGCTGATTTCTCAGCAATTACACAATTTCTTCCAGAATCCTTTGGCACATACGTTTTATTTATACAAACAGACACTTTGGTGGTCATTTGATTTCATTGGATTCTGTACGAACTCATTTTGATATCGTTACCAAAACTAGCATTGACCTTTAATTTGCGACACTTCGCGTTCCATACTACACTGGTTCGCCGGCTGCTCGATTCCCAGGGGCCTATTGCACGAAAGGGTCTTTCCAAGGACCGTCTTTCGTGTCGCCCATCTTTTATGATGCGCTATAAGCGGGGTGTTTCTGAAATTTATTATAAACAAATACAATTCGTAAGCTTGCTTTTAAATCAAATTTATACAACTTTGTGAGATATCACATCATTTTATAAACAAATAGTTTGTTTACTTTAACGGACGAATAAAATATGTTTGCAGATAATTTATTTGAAATGCGTTTCACATGGCGCATCATAAAAAATGGGCGACACGAAAGACTGTCCTTGCAAAGACCCTTTCGTGCAATCGGCCCCACGTTTCTTCTTGCTTCCGATCTGAAACCACGGAGAAAATGTTACTTTTCAAGGAAGCAACACGCAATATTCAACGATTAAAATATTGCTGTAGATTGCTGAAATTCCATGAAATTCCAACACGTTATAAAAGTGGGAGATACAGTGACACGTTGAATTTGCCGAACACTTCTTTTGAGCTGTGGGGTGCAGCAAACAGGGAGCAGTCAGTTCAAGCGGTACGTTGCTTTAATTACACCCAGAGATCCGGGCTGCTTTGCCAGGCCTAAACCGGGCCGGGAGCTTCGGCCCGCTTCGCGGGCCGGAGCCCAGGGGCCGATTGCACGAAAGGGTCTTTGCAATTGCAAGGACCGTCTTTTGTGTCGCCCATCTTTTATGATGCACCATGTGAAACGCATTTTAAATAAATTATCTGCAAACATATTTCATTCGTCCGTTAAAGTAAACAAAATATCATAAAATTAGGGCAGTAGAGGCGCACGGCCAATATGGGAGACTCTCTCCAATAGGGGAGACAATGTCCCACATTGGAGACTTGCTTTGCAAAAGGACAAAAGAAACAACACCAACAAAAGCATGATTTTTTCCACCCAAAGTTTTGTCTCACTGAGGTCAGAAGCCCATTTGTTTTGTGTGTGATTGACAACAAAAATCCTTATCAAAACAAAAGTAGACGGTGAATTTTTAAAGTAGATGGTGAAAAGGGGTAATTTGTCATGAGGAATCTGCTTATCACATTTTTATTTGCCGCCAAGGTAATCCTTTTGCAGCAAATGTAAACAAAGGAAATTGGTCTCCAAAACTGGAGACTGTCTCTGAAATTAAATACCCAAATTCTTTACAGAAGTCTCTGATATTGGAGATAATCTCCCACATTGGAGACAGTCTCCAATATTGGCCGTGCGCCTCTACTGTAGGGTGTCCGGACTCTGGAGAAAAAAATTATTTTTCTTATTTCAATTGTTGTTGTTGTTGTTGTTCGTTGTGGGTCGTTTCCACACCCAAATGATCTCCTAGTAGGCACTTCAGTCGGGCGGGCGATCGCGCGGACACAGCGCTAGACGTAGATTTTTGCATTGCAGTGAATGGCGAGAGCCTATCTAACACACACAGTTCGCTCCGCTCGGCACTTTGGCCGAGCGCTGGAGTTGCATTCGGCATTGCTCGAGAAGACAGAGTCAGTTTCTTCCTTTATTCCGCTGATTTTGATTGGTCAAAAATTCCAGCGGTTGCTTCGTACATCTTCGGTAAACATCGGAAATATACAAGACGGAGTCTCACTTACCTTCATGCGAGGGAAGGACCTAATATTCAGGTAATAAAATTGTATATTTGAGAACATTTTGTAAAATTCTAATCAAATTTGGTCCGTAGAGAGTTTGCGAATATGAGCTTCAGTTTTGAGTGTCATGAGGTGTTTGTGAATCTGACTCGGCCGATCGAGCAGGGTTGTTTTGAGCGTATACGAACAGCTGTGAGTGACGTCATCCCCACTGCGTTGGGCCTGAGATTAGTCTTGGTATTCAGACACAGTATGTTTCAGCCGTTGTATATTTTTTTAAATTACGATTTGAGCTCTGTTAATTATGAAAATCAAATTGTTATTTTGAAAATAATTTTGTAGAATTCGTGTGAAATAAGTATTAAGAGCAAAACTGCAAGTAAACTTCAAGAATTTTGTTTGATATGTGATTTTTTGTTGGAATGCGTCTGAATGTCTAGAATATGGTATTGTTAATGAAAGTCGTATTTTTGAATGGCACAGAAAGCTCCTTGCATGAATTTAATTTAGAAATAGGTTTACATACATGAGATGTGTTTCATGAATTTGATATCTGATTTATGGACCTTTGTTATGGTGTTAATTATTAATTTGAAGATATTATGAAAAAGTAAGAGAAGACAATAATGAGGCAATTAACATTAATAATATGAGACAATAAACATTGAGACAATTATAATAATTATTATGATTATAATGATAACAATTATAATTATAATGATAATAATTATAATTGTAATAATTATTGAGACATCAATTCTAGTATTTATTGACAATAATAATTATTACAGTAATCATTATTATAATAAAATAATTGTAATGATAACAATTATAATGATGTACTTTGAATTGTAATAATTACTGAGACAATAATATTAATGAGATATCAATAATAATCATTATAATAATAATACTTATAATTAAAATAAATATAATTGTAGAAACAATTATAATTATAGTAATTATAATTATAGGCCCTATAATTAATGAGACAATAATAACTATTATTACAATAATACTAATTATTATAAAATAATTATAATGATAACAATTATAATGAAAGTAATTATAATTGTAATAATTACTGAGACAGTAATATTGAAAGGTCATCAATAATTATTATTATAAAAATTATTATGATTATAAAAATAATCATAATTATAATTAAAGGCCTTATAATTATTGAGACAAATAACTATTATTACAATAATAATAATTATAAAATAATTATAATGATAACAATTATAATGAAAGTAATTGTACTTGTAATAATTACTGAGACAGTAATATTGATAAGTCATCAATAATTATTATTATTATAAAAATTATTATAATTATAATTATAATCATAACAATAATCATAATTATAATTATAGGCCTTATAATTATTGAGACAATAATAATTATTATTTCAATAATAATTATTATTATGAAATAATTATAACAATAATTACTATGATAGTAATTATAATTGTAATAATTATTTAGAAAATAATATTAATGAAACAAAAATAATTATCATAATAATAATTATTATAACTATAATATTTACCCTGTGCACAAACCTACCACAGGGCAATTACCCCCGAAATAGGGTTAGGTTAGGTGTAGATTTTTGGATAGGGGTACAGTGTAGTTGTCCGGGGGGGGGGGGGGGGGTAATTGTCCAGGGTGGGTGGGGGGTGGGGGGAGGGGAATTGTCCGAGGGTGGGGGGTGGGGGGTTATCGTCCAGGGGTAGTTGCCCTTGAACCAAAGAAATCATATGCCAATATGTCAAATCAATCTGAGTACTTTAAGATTTAAATAAAAAGCTTGTACAATTCCCCATAAGCTATGTATTATAAATGTGCCATGCCCAAAACAAAGAGAATAATAAGATTTCGCAATCTTCTTTTGTCCACAAAAAGGCCTGTTTTTTCATCACAAAGATGACAATAACTCGACTTCTAGATATCGGAATTTGAAAATTCAAACAGTTTTGTGAATCGTAGATATTGAGCCTCATTGTGAGCCCATCCAATATGCTGGAACTGCCTTTCCTAATTTTCACCTGAAGTGCCTACTCCTAGACTAGTCGGTATACTCTCAGTGTGTTTGTCACAAGGTTGATGAGCTGCTAGGTACTATTTGCTTAGAATATTTCAAGAAAATATCACATTTTCTTTGTGAATTTGAAGACTGACAGAAATGTAACATTTTTGAAAAAAATCAAATTATTGGCTGCAAAAAAGAAGAATGAAATTAGGTAAATTTTCAGCATTTCTCTGCCATAGGCATAGACTGTGTAGTTGGACTGTGTAATGGACACACACAAATCCAAATTTTAAGCTTCCGAGAGCTGTTTTAAATTTATTATTAATGCCAAAAACTTGTCCATAAAGAGTCAAATAGGATTTTTTATGCTCTATCTGATGGTACGATTTTTATAAAGATTTGGAAACTAGGGGACCGTTTCATGAAAGTTGTCAGCACTAACCAGATGTCTTTCTCCGACAGTTACCATAGTAACAGTCAGAGGCCAGAGCTTCTCAGCCAATCAAAAGCAAGGATTTCACTGAAATAGTCAGCAAAGACAATTTAGTGAGTGCTGACAACTTTCATGAAACACCCCCCAGATCACAATGAAAAATTGCGACAAAGTGAAAAAAATTGTGCAAAACAGAAACTTCATTTTCCCATAGAAAATGCATGGAGAATTGGTAATCTCAACACACACAAAAATAAGGGTTTGCAATTTATCTCTAAATCCTTATTTAAAATGATCATATAAACTTGTCCTTACTTTCAAAAGAAGCCCCTGAATTTTCTCTTTCCATACATGCCAAACACAAGTTAATAATCAATTCAGATCACATTTTTCTAGTAGCCTGAACTTCCCCGAAAAAATGTGCCATATTTTCCCCTAAATCAGCCTGTTTTATGCTGACACTTTTCAGTGTGGCTTCAGACACCCTAATAAAATGATGTGATATATCATGAAATTGTATAAAATTTGATTTAAAAGCAAGCTAACGAATCTTATTTTTTATCATAAATTTTAGAAACACCCCGCTTATAGCGTATCATAAAAGATGGGCGACACGAAAGACGGTCCTTGGAAAGACCCTTTCATGCAATCGGCCCCAGGACTCGTCCGTGTAGTATAAGGCTAGGATGGTGATGGTGTTGCAATAGCACTCCAAATAAAAGGGGAAATAATAAATTATGCACTTACCTCGATTATATGGATGAAGGTCTATCGTTACACAGAATCCCGACATCTAGGCACAAACTGGACCCTCAATTTCAAAGAAAGGAAAAGTTCTGTCTCGTTCGTTCTTTCAAAATTGAAAACAAAATGGCCGATCGCTACTGAGAATGAACGCGACATAGAGGTCTAACTTTTCCTTTTTTAGAGGGTCCAGTTTGTGCCTCGATGTCGGGATTCTGTCACGATAGACTTTCATCCAGATATAATCGAGGTAAGTGCATAATTTATTTTTTCCCCTTTTAGTTTTATTGCATATTGGGAGTGCTATTGCGACCCCATTCTACCCCATGTTGGAGAGCATTGATCTGCATAATATTACAGGGACGAGTCCTGGACTCCAAGCCGCTTCGAGCCAGGAGGCTCCTAGAGTAAAAATCATTCACTAACGTGTGCTTATTCTAGCTCTCTACGGAGCCAGGGATTGTGTCCCATTCATGTGCATGTACCGCGAAAAAAACTGAGATTACAGTATCAAAATGAATTGGTAAATATCGAGCTCTAACTGTGTTTTTTTTTTTTAAACAGGCTTGTGGATTTGAAGAGCTTTACTCATGGCAGAGGAATGTATCTCGGGACAAACACTTCACATTACATGACGGCCCACCCTATGCTAATGGAGATGTGCATGTTGGTCATGCATTAAATAAAGTAAGTATAAGGTAAAATATAAATGTAGACTTTTTGTATTCCCTAAGTTTTTGAAATGACAGCATAACTTAGAAAGTATATGGACCTAGTTCATGAAACTTGGCCATAAGAGTTATCAAGTATCACTGAACATCCTGTGTGAGGTTCAGGTCACATGATCAGGGTCAAAGGTCATGTAAGGTCAATGAACTTTGGCCACGTTGGGGGTATTTGTTGAATTACCATCATATCTCTAATTGTATTGGTCTAGTTCATAAAACGTGGAAATAAGAGTAACCAAGTATCACTGAACATCTTGTGCGAGTTATAGTAGTTTTCAAAGTCAGCACTGCTGCTATATTGAATCGCGTGATGCAGGTGAGACTGCCAGAGGCATTCCACTTGTTACTGGTTTGGGACCGTCAGACCAGTGCCAGTGTCACACGCTGTCTATGGGGCCACTCTCTACAATGCACCAATTCCTTTGATTATCGTTTAATTATTGTTTTAGTGGCCCAAGCATGGAGTAGTATGTGCTCATAGTCTTGAGGACGCAATGATGATACTTTTTAAATACTGTCATATACTTCTTCATCATTGACGTCTTGACACTCTCTCCATAGTCTCATAAGAGAAGGTCCAAAACAAAGATGGATTGCCCTAGGAAATCTATCTTTTAAAACATAAATGAATTTGAATTTAGGAATTTTATTGATTTCTACACCTTCCTACGTATCATCATTGCGTCCTCAAGACTAATGTGCACAGCGCTTTGTAACCAAAAGGAAAAGGCGCTATATATCAAATGACCTTTGAATTGGATTGGAAAATGCAAGTCAAATCACATTGGAGAGCTGAGAGGCTTTTGTCAAAAGTTGGGAGACTGGGGTATGACCAGGACAGCAGCGAATCATAAGTCATACTTAAATCTTTGTGAAACATCCCCCCCCCCCAGTTTTGTTTTGTGGAGTTAAGTTAACAAGGTTTAGAGTATAAATCAACCTGAGTGTTTCAATGGCATAGAGACTGTTGATCCACATTAAGAACTGCAATGTCTCACTGGATATTTTGTACATTTTTCGGATTCTGAAGGATATTATCAACTGTTGCAAGTTTTACCAATTAACACCATATTGATCAGTGCCCTAGGTTTCACATCAAAATGATAGTCGCTATTAAATACTTTTTATCGTTTTTCAGATTCTCAAAGACATCATCAACCGTTACAAGCTGATGAGGGGTTACAAGGTTCACTATGTTCCTGGATGGGACTGCCATGGTCTACCCATTGAACTCAAAGCACTTACCGAATCCAAAGAAGATTTCAGAAAGCTTTCTGCTTCAAAGATCAGGTCTCGAGGTAAGAGAAGGATTTTAAAAGATAAATACCAGTTGTGTATACAATGTGAAAATCATTTTGAAAAGAATCCAATAAAAAACACCCAAGTGTTATAGAGTGTACCCAAAAGATTCTGGTTGGAAATTTGAATTGAAGTATTTAAAAAAAGATTGTAATTATGTATTTTTTTCTTTTGGGTATAAGGGCACTTCTAAAGTTTGAGGCAAAAATTTCAGGATACAATCTGCCTTTATACCTGTCTGATGTACAAAATTTGTTTAACCCTCAATCTCCCGGGGTATTTTGATTCTTGTCATTCCCGGGGGGGGGGGGGGGGGGGCATTATGGCCCCCCTTAAGATCTCGGCCGCTGATCGCTCGAGCGACGCAAAAATTTGCACGCTGGTTGTGTGCGATGTAATCTACAAGGCTGTATGGTAAAATTTTCCAAAATAATGAGATTTTATTTTATATGAATTAATTATGCTAATTTATGCATAAATCATACTTTTTGCTCTAATTCACTAAATAAAGCTCCTAGAATGCTAATTTTTGGTTAAAATATTCTTTGTAGCATTCTTAACAATCGCAATAAAAAAAAACTTCAGTTTGGAAATCAATTACTTATGTATTTTATTGTTTTATGAATTTCTTATGTATTTCCTTGTTTTTTTTACTTTTTGTTTTTTATTGTTTTTTCAATGGAAATCGTTCCAGACTTAATTCTGATCATAAGCAAGGCAAAATTAATTAAATTCAATCAGTAAAAGTAGAAATAATGATACATTTATGAATTTTGGCTAAATACACAATTTGCATTGGATTTGTACATGAAATCACGTTTGTGAGCAATTTTGGGTCTGACATGCACTTACATAATGTTGCGTAATGTCGTAACCGCGTATCCGAGCGTTGCAAATTTGGTCTCAAAAGTTGCGCAAGACTTGAAAGAAAAAAGTCATGGAACGGCGCGGCGCCAGCTTTTCGCGTTACAGATTTATCGCGAAAAATGTCGAGGGGGGGCTGAATCAGCCCCCCCCCCCCCAGTCTTTTTAGGGTTAAGCCCAGTGCACACTCTGTGATGCGATTGCACCAAGATCTGACTGCAACAACGTCACAGAGTGTGCGCCAACCTACAACACGTTGCAACTACGACCCGCTTTGTTGCAGTAGGATCGCAGACCAAATCTTAAGACGTTTGACATGTCAAATCTTCCTGCGATTTCACTCATTTTCAGTCAATCAGATTCATCCTAGACAACAATAACGGCCAATTTACTGTGCGTCTGCAGCGCAGACAACATGCACACAATAGAGGCACCATAAGATGCAGCAGAGCTGTTGTAAGGTGCTTTACTGCAATGCAATTGCACTAAAATGGGATTGGCAACTCTTTGCAAATGGCAATTAGACCATGTGGATAGTGGATGAACGGATGGCAGACCAAATGGTAGTAGACGAGTTGGTAATTGGACAAGTTCGAGTTGGTAATTAGACAAATTAGCATTAGATCAATTAGAAATAAACCACAGAAAATTTGCGTGAGACTTGAAAGTAAAAAGTCAGTGAGCGGCGAGGTCAAAAAAATTTGCGCAGCGGATATATCGCGAAAATTGTCGAGGGGGGGGCCATTATGGCCCCCCCCCCCCGGGAGAATTAGGGTTAAGATAGATGTTCTAAGAGGTTTTACTTAGAAAACCCCCCAGCAAAATTGCACCAATTCAAAGTCTTCTTTTGACAATACTATATTCTTTATTTCTATTCAGCTAGAAAATTTGCATTGAAAGCCATTGAAAGTCAGATGACAGCATTCAAACGATGGGGTATCATGGCTGACTGGTAAGTTGCTTACATTGATATTAGAATTCATGGCCCGAATTCACAAAGGTGGTTTTGAAAACCCATGGTTGAGTCCGTGGTTTATGCAGATTTCCTGTATAAATTACGCTTACATTACCGCGTATATTAAAAAATGTCCAATGGTGATGCGCGCTTTTGTCACAGTGCGCCAAATTGACACCTGTCGCTGTGGATATCTATGCTATTTTATTCAGGAGTCTACCGTTTTGAATTATTGAGTCCATTCTTCAAACAGTGGACTCGTGAATAAAATAGTGTATCTAACCATGGGAACAGGCATCAATTTGGGGCACTGACAAAAGCGCACATCAGCATTGGAATTTTTTATACATGCTCCCGATACGCGTAATATAAGCATAATTTATACAGGAAATCTGCATAATCTATGGATTCATCCGTGGGTTTTTAAAACCACCCTTGTGAATTTGGGCCATTGGCTGCGGCTGTGGGGCCTGTTGCCCTCAGATGCTTGGGTTAATTGTCACTTTGTCTAATCCTGCTTGTCTACTTTCTGTGGTTTATTTCTAATTGATCTAATGCTAATTTGTCTAATTACCAACTCGAACTTGTCCAATTACCAACTCGTCTACTACCATTTGGTCTGCCATCCGTTCATCCACTATCCACATGGTCTAATTGCCATTTGCAAAGAGTTGCCAATCCCATTTTAGTGCAATTGCATTGCAGTAAAGCACCTTACAACAGCTCTGCTGCATCTTATGGTGCCTCTATTGTGTGCATGTTGTCTGCGCTGCAGACGCACAGTAAATTGGCCGTTATTGTTGTCTAGGATGAATCTGATTGACTGAAAATGAGTGAAATCGCAGGAAGATTTGACATGTCAAACGTCTTAAGATTTGGCCTGCGATCCTACTGCAACAAAGCGGGTCGTAGTTGCAGCATGTTGTAGGTTGGTGCACACTCTGTGTTGTGATCAGGTCTTGGTGCAATCGCATCACAGAGTGTGCACTGGGCTTAAGATACCGCTGTTCTATAAACTGAGCTTTCTTGGTCCTTGCTAATGAAATGATCATTTTTGCATTTTTTGTTTTGACAGGGATAATTGCTATTACACCTTTGACAAAGAATATGAAGCTTCGCAACTCCAACTCTTTCTTGACATGTATGAAAAGGTAATAAAACAATGATGTAGTAAAACATTTTATATGACTCTGTTTAGACAATCTTCCAACTTTTTTTTTTTTTTTTAAATAAATGTATGAATGAACCAGAGTTTAAGTCATTTCAAGTCATAGAGGTGTTGTGACTCAGTGGATAAGTCTTTGGACTTGCCACTCTCAACCCAGGTGTAGTAAATGGGCACCCGGTAGGAAGGAATTCTTTGAATGCTCAATGCGCCTGGTCAGGGTTACCGTGCTAAAGCCGGGGTGATAGTATGCAGTGCTTCGAAACATTTGTATTATGTGCGGTATAAATGTTGCATGTTATTATTATTATTATTGCTTTAATACTTCTCTTGCAAAAATTCACAAAGATGGTTTAGAATCAGCGGTTTTGATTTGATGGTGTGAAACCATTGTTGCTTTAGGCAGATTTCCTGCATTTATTATGAAATTATTTTTGAAATTATGATTGGTCAAACACAAGAATGATAGCAGTCGGTCTAAGAAATTAGCTGATCAACCCCAGCTATATGGAAATCCATCAATGTCATAATTATTACAACAGAAAATTTGCACAATATCCTTTGTAAACACAGAGAAGCACACTGAACTTTTAAGAAAAACAATGAATGTTTTAATACACATCATATTTTGAAAATATTTTGAACAAACATGCAGTTTAGATGTTGATGTTCCTGGCTTTCCATAGTTGTGGTAGATTGGATCGATCGCAACTCTTTTTAAGACAGGGGCCCAGATCACCTCTGGAAGTAGGGGTTAGATGGGATATATCATTCCCATGTCAATAGTTGAATGGATAGAACGTTTAGGAAACTGAGGCCAGTACCAAGACCACATATGCTTCAAAGCTAGCCTTTACCCTAGTCCTGTTTGGAAGTAATACTTCACACCTAACCCTTCAGCAAAGATCATTACCATTTGTTTTGTTTATGAAATGAAAGATTGATATTGTTTATTTGTTCTCATACCATTAGGGATTTATCTACAGAGATGTTAAACCTGTCAATTGGTCTCCTTCATCAAGGTAAGATAGTCACATGATAGTCACATGATTGTTGCATGATAGTCACATGATTGTCACATGATAGTCACATGATAGTCACATGATAGTCTCATAATAGTCACATGATTGTCACCTGATTATTACATGATTGTCACATGATAGTCACATGATAGTTACATGATTGACCATAAACAAGATGAAATTGATTCAGATTAATCAGTAAAGGGAGAAGTGATGATATAGTTTGAATTTTGCATGGCTAAAACCCTATTTGCATTGGATTTGTACTGAGTAGCTGGGGGTCGCAATGGTCTCAAATATTGCACGGCTTGAAATTAATAAATCAGCGAGTGATGTCAAAAAATTTAGGGACCATTAAAATTTATTGCAAATTTATCTCGTAATCCCTTTTAGAATATTTGTCTTCAATCAGCTTTCATACTCTCTCTTTAAATAGGCAAACCAGCAATCGGTGCGAATGTGCATTTTATTTCCAGAGTTGACAGGGTTTATGGACCATGATATGCATCATATTACAAGTTTATTGCAATCCCCTATGAATTTCTAAATGTAAATGATATTTTATATGAGCACTGTATTATTAGTCTTCGTACTACTGCATGGAAAGGAAAAAATAATATTTATTTTGAATTGATTAACAGAACTGCTTTAGCTGAAGCTGAGTTGGAATACAACCCTCATCATATATCACCGGCAATCTATGTCAAGTTTTACATTCATGCGCCTTCAGCAATGCTGTCAGATGCATTAGGTAAGAATGATGATAGGGATCAGGGTTCAAGCACGCCTTGGATGCCTCACCTGACACAATTTTTGACGAAAAAAGGAAATAACATTCATGAATCAAAGCATGTCGCAAAAGAATGAAAACAATTATCTGCTTTCATATATGAGGAAAAAAAATCATATTAGCAGAGAGAATGAGTTGCCAGACAAAGGCAAATGTATTTCAATTACATCTGCTTTTATTTGTTTCTTATTCTTCTATTATCTCAAATAACACGATTAAAAAGTTGTATAAACCAAATGATGCATGTCTTCATGATGTGACCTATCCACTCTTGTTGAGGCTTTGTTCAGCCCAATAGAACAGAGTCTCAACTCGAGTGAGGATAGATCGCACAATGAGCTAATGTGGATGCAACGATGAATACAAATTTAGGCAACTATATGTAGTTCATATTTTGAAAATCAAACCAGGTAGAGGGGTAATTGGTTATGATATCAACTTCCTAACATTTAATGGGTCATACACTGTATATGATGGATTTCTGTATTTGTTTTCCTTTGTATACTCTTTTCAGGTAGCACAGACAGTGTATCTGTGGTTATATGGACAACAACACCTTGGACTATTCCAGCCAATCAGGCAGTCTGTTACATGGCAGATAAAGACTACTGCTTGTTGGAATGCAAGGGCACTGGTGATAGGCTGATCATCGCTACTGAAAGAGTGGAAGATCTGAAAGAAGTTTGGGGAATGGATCTCAGAATCATTACCACATTCTCAGGTAGATTTTAAAAAAGAAAAATAATTTTTTAACCTTAAAAAAAGACTGGGGAAGGGGGTGGGGGGAAAGTTAGCCCCCTCAACATTTTTGGTAATAAATCTGGAAGGTGAAAAGCTTGTGCTGCAAAGTTTCACAAATTTTTCATTTTATATCCCTCACATTCCTTAAGACCAAATTTGCCAACACTTGCCAATGTGGTTCTGTAATTATAAAACATTTTGTGGGTGCACGTCAGACCCCAAATTGATTTGAAGAATCATGGGTGTACATGTATACAAATTTGGTGTTGGATACAGGTGTTTAATGGACTACTAGTATTAGTGCTGCAAGTCAGGCGCCATGTTCGGGTTCGGTTCGGTTCGGCAAGGTTCGGCAAAAATTTGCCGAACATTGGTTCGGTTCGGGGTTCGGTAATGATAGACTGATAAAGCTATAGTTCATTCAGGTATACGTAGCGTACCGGTAGACAATTTGTACTTGATTGACTGCATGTGCTCGCGTGTCCTCTGTCACATTAAACCATTTTATCTCTATCTTGTTGACATGAAACTATGAAAGTTATAGCGCTCAACGAATCAACTGTTATCTCGAATTTGATTATCTGATGACAGATTTATTGGGTAACTCACAGTTCTAAAATGGCGACTCTTCCTAGTCGTCCATACCTGGACCACACTTTGGATACTTGCCAAATTACCGGTAACTACGCTCGCACTCGTACCAGCTAGGCCAGCGCATGCAGTCCCCTTTGGCCTTGTAGCGGGACTCTGAGCTCATTAATATTTATATATACAGTCCGGCCAAACGTGATTGGCCATTGCATCACATACGAGGCGGCCAGCGCCAGTGCACTGAACTGTAGGCATTGTAGGGCCAGGGGCGTGTCGAAGAAAGCGTGCTTATGTAATGCGCCTTTCGCTAATTGGCTCGATGGGTGAACTAAACCACCAATCGCATGTCGCTGATTGTCGCATCGGTACATACAGCCACGTGCTTTGTCTGCTCGCGAAACTCAGCTCACCGATATTGAAGGGCAATTGCCGAGATTTCTATGATTTCATTGGTCGGATATCATTCGACCATGAACATACAGACCAAGTTGGATGCAAAGTTTTACGACTATAATGGGACAGGGGGAGTATAGTGATCATCGAATTGTTTATGGTTAATTTGAGAAGTTGATAAGAAAGGGAAAAAAGTAAAGATTGGGGGTCATTTTCCCCCAAGAGATGAATGTTCCCGCATGGCTTTATCTTCATTCAACTTTTCAACGAGGGGAAGGGGATCTTGCTATATGCTATACCGTAATCATTCATTAGTGTTTGATTTTTATTTTCAACTGATTGTTAATAATAAAAAATATAACTTCTCCTCATCTCATTTCTATATTTTTTGTTTTGCGTCTCTCTTTTCCATCTCTAACAGTCACTCATATTCAAAACTCTTTACTTCTCTCTAAAATCATGAAAACTAGACAGTAGCGAGCCGACACCTCAATGATAATGTCAATCACTTCAATCAGATCTTAATTCTCCGCCGCAACAATACACAAGTTACGATCTTAAATCACATCGTATCGTAATTCGTAATATTAATGGTACTTCATCTTTCACTTTCAGTTTATTGAGCTCGTTCATTCAAAATACTTTGAAGATTTTCAAACAAGAATCTTGTTCGCCACCTACAAACAACAATATTTAGATAATTAGATTTAATCAATGAACACTCATACAGTTTTGGTTTTCTTTACCATGCTTCGGCGATTCGGCCACAGAGCAAGAGATGATGAAAGCCAGTAAAATGCTTATAGCGCAAGCTCGCGCAACGTCATTCATCGGATCTCCTTTCTTAATCAGGGCCGTAAAAACCACAATGTCAACATGAAAATGAAAACAAAATCTAGTAAACGCAAAATAAGCGCATACTTCCAACATACAATTGCAAAGAAGATTAAATAGAGAATGCGCAAATATAATGATTAGAAAGGGTGTAAACTTATAAATTCATTAGCTGAAAGCCGTTTGTTTATTTTTTGCCGAACTTCCGAACCAAGTCTTAGTGTTCGGTTCGGTTCGGAAGTGCCATGTTCGGCGAACTACCGTTCGGTTCGGCGGTTCGGCTGCAGCACTAACTAGTATGGTGTCAAGTGTTGGGGCTAAACAAACACAATCATGGTTAAATACAAGTTTGGTGTTGGATCCTGATGTTGAATTGTGGTATTAGTGTTGGGGCTAAACAAACACAATCATGGATGAATACAAGGTTGGTGTTGGGTGCTTGTGTTTCACTGTGGTGTCAGTGTTAGAGCTAAACAAACATAATCCACATGATATCCACTGAAAATGAGTCGGGTGTTGTAAAAAGTAAGTATGTGGTATGAATCATATCCAAAACTAAATAAAGAACATAGTTTGGAGCACAGCTCATCTGCTTAAGTTTGGCTCTGAATGCTAACACCCTACATCTTAACATCATAATTGAAATTTATGTGTTTCTCTCTCTCTCTCTCCTTGCTTCCAGGAAGATGCCTAGAAGATTGTACCCTTCATCATCCCTTAGACCAATGTCATCATGTACCGCTACTTCCTGCTAACCATGTCAAGATGGGTTTGGGTACCGGTCTGGTCCATACCGCCCCTGCGCATGGTGCCGAGGACTATGGTGTAGCAATACAGCACAATCTCAAAGTGGTAGGTATTAATAATTTTATGCTCAAATTTGTTTGTATACACCCCTATGCATTTCATGTGTTAAGTTTGCATTTGAAAAAGCTCTCACTGTGACATTTCATAAATTGTTTTGAGACCAAGTCTGTGAAAATCGGGACAATTGTTCCAAAGTCTGGTTCTAAATTTTACGAACCAGGCAAACATTGACTTTAGTGGGGCTAATTACAAGTATGTATTTATGTATGTGGAGCGTTGTGGCCCAGTGGATGTCTTCTAACTTTGAAACAGAGGGTCGTGGGTTCGAATCCCAGCCATGGCGTAATTTCCTTCAGCAAGGAACTCATCCACATTGTGCTGCACTCAACCCAGGTGAGGTGAATGGGTACCCGGCAGGATTAATTCCTTGAATGCATGAGCGTTGAAAGGCAGCTCGAGCTAA
The DNA here is from genome assembly GCF_037042905.1 of Lytechinus pictus. Classification (NCBI taxonomy): domain Eukaryota; kingdom Metazoa; phylum Echinodermata; class Echinoidea; order Temnopleuroida; family Toxopneustidae; genus Lytechinus; species Lytechinus pictus. Next base: position 1,611,011 of record NC_087263.1, read on the forward strand.
AGCCGGGGTAATAATAAAATTGCGCCTCGGAATAGAATATTTCTAGATAGATGGCACTATATAAATGCCTATTATTATTATTATTATTATTATGAGGTCATATATAATGCCCCCATGGACCAATGCCCACCAAATATTGGTAATGAGTGTGAAAAATGCTGTGATGTCATCACTTTGGTACTCTATTACAATTGGGACATACTTGTAAAAGCATTGTTAAATTCTTTTGACTTTAGGAGATCCATCATTGGAATGTCTTGTTACGATGCTCCCCAGGGGGTGGAGAAATCAGGGCCCTGTCTTACGACTGATCCAATCAATTGTAACTCTATGGAAATCCATCAGTGTCATAATTTTTTCTACAGGAAATTTGCAAAATGTCCTTTGAAAACAAAACAAAGGAGATCACACCAAATTGTCAAGAAATCAATGAAGTTATGGATATACATTCATATCTAGAATTTTTGTTAACAAAGCATGAATTTTATATGTTGACTTTGCTGGCTTTCCATAGTTGTGATTGATCGGGTCAATTGCAACTCTTTGTAAGACTGGCCCCAGAATTTGATGTCAGGGGCGATAATGTACCTGCAAAGTACTTTACAATTTAACTGTTATAGAGACAATTGTTGATGTATTAGGTGCAATGTAAAAGGATAATATCTTTAATACGCCCGTGTTTGGGGGAACTAACAATTTAAATGATCATTATTGTTGTACCAGACGTGTAATGTAGACAGTGAGGGGTTCTATACGGATGATGTCAGAGATGAGCTGAGAGGAAAAAATGTTCTTCTTGATGCAAATCAAACGGGTAAGAAAATATTCTCACTCGTTGAGAAACCTGAATTTGCCTAGTCATAACACAATCTATACATGAGTATTAAAGGAGAATGAAACTCTTGGAGCAAGTTAGCTTTTGTGAAAGCAGAAAAATCAAAGAATAAGATCAACAAAAGTTTGAGTAAAATAGGACTAGCAATAGAAGAGTTATGAGCATTTGAATGTCCAGATCACTAATGCTATGGAGATCCTCCCATTGGCAATGCGACCAAGATCTATGATGTCACAGATGAACAACTCTCCCCTTTTGGACACTGAAAATATACCCCAAAACATCTCTTTTTGCTCATTCTAATCATATGACAAACGATTCATCAATGATATAATGTTGTGAAACCTCTGTACTTGTCCTCTCATAAAGAGAACACCTCACCTTGTGATAGACTCTATAAAAATGAGAATATAAGTGAAATAAGTACTTAAGGACGTTCCACAGTTAAAGTGAAATCCATGTCATTTTCACCAAACTTTGCACATAGATACTTTAGAACCTTAATATTCGAAATATGCAAAAATTAACATAGGTCCATGTGCTTGATTTTTTGCTATAGAACTTCAAAGTTCACCCAAATTGATGTTCTCAAGAATTGCGCATTCAAAAGAATTTGGCATTTTTAGACCGCCCAAGATTACTACAATGAGTTTAAACCTGTATTACTCAGTCAAAATACATGAAAAAGTCATCAAATTTCGCAAGAGAGTTAATAATTGTATCGTTAGAATGAAGAATATATTTATAGTGCTATTTGTTTGCAATTTTAAGTTTAACAGCACTGTCAGTTCTTAAAAATGGCGTAAAAGATAACAAAATCCCAATCTAAAAAATGTGAAATTTCAGTAACAAACTACAAAAGTACAATAAATGCTGCACTTTATTCAAAATCCATGTCATGTTCACCAAAATTTGTAGAGTTGTAGAGGAAGGTATACCTAAGAGGAACAAACATTAAAAAATAGGGGTTCATGTGCTTGTTTTTAAACTATCAGTATTTTTATTAGAGCAAATGTGCTTTTTAAAACACCAAAAATGCGCCGAATGCTTTGTATCTATGTGAAGAAAAAATCAAAACCACTCTACCATTTATTCAAACTCGGGGTAATATTCGTGATTCTTGGCAGCACTGCAGAGTAAAGTATTTTGAAATTGTAGAGAATCTTTTTTTGAATGGTCCATGGAATAATTCCATTTTTTAGCTTCATGAAATAACGCATCGGATCTGCAGTTAAAGTGCAGAAGATGAGAAAAATCAGCACATACCCGCAGCTAATTAATCACCTGTTCATCCATTGTGACGTCAGCGCGCAGAGTGTAAACTATGCGCAGATCATAATGCGCACAAACATAACTGTGGAACGTCCTTAAGTGATGAGGGAGTTGTACGTGTGTGACATCACAGATCTTGGTCGCATTGCCAATGGGAGGATCTACACTGGCATTAGTGATCTCAATATTCAAATGCTCATAACTTTCTTATTATTCATTCAATCTTCCTCAAACTTTCAACAATATGTTTCTTCGATTTTTCTCTTTGATATGGATTCAGCTGGTTTTAAGGGTTTCATTCTCCTTTAACAAACAAAATGACCAACCCAGTGTTATATGTATATAAATACGTATAAAGATAAATGCCAGTTGTGCTAACAATTGCAAAACGAGTTTGAACAGAATCGAATAAATTTTCCAAGTGTTTGTATTTCATTACAATGAATAAAATGTATTTTGCAAATTGCTCTGGGAAAAACTGTAATTGTTGAGAAATGAGGAAATTGAGCACAGAAATCCATAACATGTCATATTTTTCCAAGCAATATTAACACACTGTCCCACATATGCCTTTTTGTGTCAGTGACTATCAGAATGAATGGTTTTCAGCTAAGATTTCATGATTTTCGCAAAGATACTGTAAGTTTATTCAATGTACTAGATGTAGATCTATAACAACATGGTGGCAATTAATCTTGATTTTAAAGACTTATGAAATAATTGTTTGCTGCAACTACATTCTTTTACCTTTAACATAACAGAAAAGTTCCCACTGTTATAAGTCTTCCTGTAACAAGCATAATTTCATAATTATAATAATAATAATTAAGTCAGGGCCCCGTCTTACAAAGAGCTACATGTATGATTGATATTATCAACCACAACTATGAAAAGCCAGCAACGCCAACATCTAAAATACACTCTTGACTTGTTGAATTGATCGTAACTCTTTGTAAGATGGGGCCCAGGTCAACGGAACTAATCTACATGTAGTCAGTTGTATCAGTTGCTAGCAAATTTTCTTAAAATAAATGACTAGTCATGAGAATATGTCAGCCAATCACTTGATTCAGATCCGTATCACATTTTATAATACAATCTACTTGAAGTTCGCCCTTTCCTTCAACTTCCGGTCTAAATATTCTTTATATTTCTGCTTTTGCTTGAACAGTAATTGACATGTTGACATCAAGCAATCATCTTCTTCATCATAAGAGCTATGAGCATAGCTATCCTTACGATTGGAGAACGAAGAAACCTATTATTATCAGGGCCAGTAAACAATGGTTTATCAATACAGCTAGTATCAGAGATACAGCCTCAGTAAGTAAAGTAAACAAGTCTTAGTCAATTTCAAAACAATGACTGGTCAATGTACCAGTAATTAGTAAATTAGTCATTAGTTATGTAACAGTTATTAGTATGGTAAGTTAGTCATTAGTACCAGTAATTGGTAAACTAGTCATTAGTATCAGTCATTAGTAAGTTAGTCATTAGAACCAGTCATTAGTAAATTAGTCATTAGTACCAGTCATTAGTACCATTTATAAGTAAGTTAGTCATTAGAACCAGTCATTAGCAATGTACCAGTAATTAGTAAATTAGTAATTAGTTATGTACATGTACCAGTTATTAGTAAGGTAAGTTAGTCATTTGTACCAGTAATTAGCAATTTAGTCAGTAAGTTCGTCATTAGAACCAGTCATGAGTAAATTAGTCATTAGTACCATTTATAAGTGTAAGTTAGTCATTAGAACCAGTCATTAGTAAGTTAGTAATTTGTACCAGTCAGTAGTAAGTTAGTCATTAGTACCAGTCATTAGTATAAGTTAGTCATTAGTAAGTTAGTCATTAGTGAAATCATTAGTAGGTTAGTCATTAGTACCAGTCATTAGTAAGTTAGTCATCAGTACCAGTCAGTAGTAAATTAGTCAGTTCCAGTCATTAGTAATTTTTCATGTTGGTTAAAATGACTAGTCAAGTGGGACATTTCAGTCAATCATCTATCATGTATCATTTGATTATGATGAAATTTATGCCCTGGTCTTTTGATTTAGGATTGCCTTGATGACGTTGACATGAGGCCAGCATATGGAAGAGCTACTATGAGAACTCAGCTAGCTGCTAGGACCTTCTGGTGTATATCACGACAGAGAGTATGGGGCGTACCAATCCCTGTTATCTACAATAAACATACAGATGAACCTATACTAAACAAGTAAGTCTAAAAGTATTTAAAGGTACATGTAAAAGAAAGAAGTTGCAGCAAACCATTATTTCATGAGAAATTATTTTAAGTAAAGGTTAATTGTCACCATATTATCATGTATATAGATCAGGGTTCCGTTTCATAAAGACTTGTTAGAGTAACAAATGCACAACATTTATATGACAAGTTTAAAATCAGCCAATCAAATTGAAGGATTTCAGTAGCTTTTAACTGATATTGCAAATTTTTTATTGTAACAAGTTTTATGAAACGGGCCACTGGTACATTAATGTAAACTTATCTTTGTGACATCATGAAATCTCAAAACGATAATTCTGATGATCACTTACACAGAAAAGCATAAATTATGTACGATAGTGTATTAATATTGCTTTGAAAAATACCCAATATTTGATGGAATTGTGTGCTTATTTTGCTCATTTCTCAGCAATCTGTGTTAATATAATTACTTGAGGATTAAATAGATCCATGATTGCTGAATACAGAAATTTCTTAGTTGCAAATCTTCAGTCTGAATTGATCAAGAATCAGTATGAAGCCATGTATGCTTTGGATTTCAGGCCTTCAATGTGGATAATGATGATAGATTTATATAGCGCAAGTATCCACCTTGTTAGGTGCTCAAGGCGCTCCCATATTACCCCGGCGAAGCTAGTCAACCGATTCCGGTACTCACAGCTTTTTGAGGAATTACTTCCTTCCGGTACCCATTTACCTCACCTGGGTTGAGTGCAGCACAGACAAATTCAAAAATGGCACAAAAATAGCGAAGGCCATAAAGAGGGACACGAAGGCCAGTAGAGAAAGGGGTTTTGGATTCTGATGGCCTGGGTCGCCTCTTGGTGCGCTAGTTCCTTTGGTAAGGCATTTATCTTCCTTACCAGGCCCCTCGAAGAGGACCTTAACCCTAAAAAGACTGGGGGGGGGGGCTGATTCAGGGGGGGCTGATTCAAATTGTGTTTTTAGCCAAAATTCATAAATGTATCATTATTTTCAATTTTACTAATCAAACTCAATTAATTTCATCTTATTTATGGTCGAAATAAAGTAGCGGACGATTTCCATTGAAAAAACAATAAAAAACAAAAAGTCGAAAAACAAAGAAATACATAAGAAATTTGAAAAACAATAAAATACATATGAAAAGAATTGTGATATTGAATTTTTTTTAAAGTATATTTGATCAGAATCATTCAAAGAGTCTGTGAATAAAAAATTAGCAGTTTAGAGGCCTTATTTAGTTAATTAGAGCAAATTTTGGATTTTACGCATAAATTAGCATAATTAATGAATTATGAGATTTTTCGGAAAATTTGATCCTACAGTCTTGGAGATTATGCCATGGGTAATGCACGTGCCAATTTTCGTCGCGATCGCGCGGTCGACGGCCGAGATCATAGGGGGGGGCTGAATCAGCCCCCCCCCCCAGTCTTCTTAGGCATCGAAATAGCCCAGTCTATTTAGGGTTAAGCCTTTAGTTGCTTACAAGCAGTCATGCTTTCTTAGCAGTCAGGGGAAAAAAAAAATTTCCACCACCACCAAAATTCTTTACTTCCTTGTTTGTCTACCAGAGAATTAGTGAATCATGTGACTGATCTGGTGAAGCATCATGGGAGCGATTGCTGGTGGATGCTAAGCAAGGATCAAATCGTCCCACAAAATGTTTTAGATAAGGTATGAGGCATGGTTTTGTCACTAGATTCTGTACTAGTAGGTATTTCAGAGGACCATAAGTAAGAGCACTTAGAATATCAACATAATCATTTCACTATCATCATGACAACCTTCATCATCATAATCACCATCATCATCATCATCATCTCCAACATCATCACCATCATTATCATCATCATCACCATCATCATTATCACCATCATCATTATCATCATCATCTCCATCATCATTATCATCATCATCTCCATCATCATTATCATCATCATCTCCATCATCATTATCATCATCATCATCTCCATCATCATTATCATCACCATCATCATTATCATCATCATCATCACCATCATTATCATCTCCAACATCATCATCAACATCATCATTATCATCATCATCTCCATCATCATTATCATCATTATCACCATCACCATCATCATTATCATCATCTCCATCATCATTATCATCATCATCTCCATCATCATTATCATCATCATCACCATCATAATTATCACCATCATCATCACCATCATCATTATCATCATCTCCAACATCATCATCACCATCATCATTATCACCATCATCTTCATCATCATCATCACCATTATCATCATCTCCAACATCATCATCACCATCATCATTATCACCATCATCTTCATCATCATCATCACCATCATCTTTATCATCATCATCATTATCATCTCCATCATCATTATCATCTTCATCATCACCATCATCGTCATCACCATCATCAATATCACCATCATCATTATCATCATCTCCATCATCATTAACATCATCATCATCATCATTATCATCATCATCACCATCATCACCATCATCATCGCCATCATCACCATCATCACCATCACCATCATCATCATCACCATCATCATCATCACCATCATCACCATCATCATTATCATCATCATCATCACCATCATTATTATCATCATCATCACCATCATCGTCATCACCATCATCAATATCACCATCATCATTATCATCATCTCCATCATCATTATCATCATCATCATCATCATTATCATCATCATCACCATCATCACCATCATCATCACCATCATCACCATCATCATCATCACCATCATCACCATCATCATCATCACCATCATCACCATCATCATTATCATCATCATCATCACCATCATTATCATCATCATCATCATCATCATTATCATCATCATCACCATCATCACCATCATCATCACCATCATCACCATCATCATCACCATCATCACCATCATCATCATCACCATCACTATCATCATCATCACCATCATCATCATCATCATTATCATCATCATCATCACCATCATTATCATCATCATCATCATCACCATCATCACCATCATTATCATCATTATCTCTGATTTGGTCATTGCCCCCATCCTCTTCTGTCATCATCAATTCATTATTATCAGCCTAATCCTTTGGCACATAATTTTTATTCACACACTTGTGTGGTCATTTTATTCGATTCTCTATGAACTGGTTTTGAAGTTGTTACCACAACTGTTAGTTATCTTTGATTTTCATATCATAGATATTCTTTGAACAAAGAATAATTCCATTTTACTCTTGTACTTTGTTTTGGTTTTTTTTTTCAGTATAACCTTTGTCTTGATGATGTGGTACTTGGTGATGATATCCTAGATATCTGGTTTGACAGTGGTGCTTCATGGTCGCATGTTTTAAAAGGTGAGATTACAAGCTACAATGTGTATGAACAAATTTAGAAATTTAACTCTTTCCATGCGTACTTCACACCAATGCACATTCAGTGAACCTCGCATTTCACACTCAAACAAACAATGCATCGTTTCCCTCCCTGAAAATCAGCACAGAGGTGTTCATGGCCCAGCACACAAAGAGTTAAGAAAAAATATTGAAGATTGAAATAAGAATTGATATTGAAATAAAAAGTAAAGAATGTAATGGTAAACTGAGAAATGTTAACTTTTTAATGTAATATTGAAATACCAAAAAAAAAAAAAATTGAAAAGTGGAGAAGAAAATTTTGGGTAATGATATTATGGTTTGATTGTGGTGTATCATGGTTGCATGTTTCAGAAGGTAAGATTCTGAGCTAAATGTAAACAAAATGTGAAATTAAAAAAAGAATATTGCAAAACCAAACTTGTTAATGAAACTAATGAAATCAATATTGGAAGGGTAAAGATAAAATTTAAAATGTAAATGGAAATTGAAAATGTAAATGTCAATAAAAAAATAGAGAATAAAAACATGAGAATGAAATTATGAAAATTAAATTATGAATGTATAAAATCAGATAAAAAAAAAAATAATAAGTCAAACCCTATTTTGTGGTCTCAAGATTTTTGAGTCAAGCAGATTCACCTGCAGTTTTTTAGTTATCCTGAATGATTTACCATCCACATACACATACATGTATATATGGTAATTGTTTATGTTGTGTTAGAAATAAAAATGACTGAAAATAATATATCAATGTTATTTTGTGATATAGATGCAGGTTATAAAGCTGATGTGTACATGGAGGGAGAGGATCAGTATGGAGCGTGGTTCCAGACCAGTTTACTCACCAGTATAGCTTCACAAGGTACTGCTCCATACAGGTGAGAAGTGGTTCCAATCTTATTTTGAATTTGGTAACTCCCCTATGAATCCGGGGCTGGTAAAACATGGTAAGCTGCCTCAAGTTGATTATTGGACCAAATGAATATAAAAAATAATAATAATATTATGATATAGGATTGATATAGCGCATCCACCTTGTTAGGTGCTCAAGGTGCTCCCATATTATCCCGCCTAAACTAGTCTACCAATCGAACCCACGTCCCTCAGATTGAAAGACGAGTCTTAACCCTATAGACTGGGCTATTTTGACACCTAAGGAGACTGGGGGGAGGCGGCTGATTCAGCCCCCTCCCTTATGACCTTGGCTGTCTATTGCCAAACCACGACGAAAATCGGCATGCGCATTACCCATGGCAAAATCTATGAAATATAATTCTGAACAATCTCATTGCTAATTATTTACGCTAAATTATGCGTAAAATCAAGTTTGCTCTAATTAACTAAGTAATGCCCATAAAATGCTAATTTTTGGTACACAGACTCTTTATAGGAATCTTATCAAATGTGCTTATAAAAGATTTCAACATCACATTTTTTAATGTATTTTATTGTTTTCAAAATTTCTTATAAATTTCTTTGTTTTTCAACTTTTTTTTCAATGGAAATAGTTTGGGACTTTATTGTGACCATATACAAGATGAAATTATTTGATTGTGATTAGTAAAAGGAAAAATAGTATACATTTATGAATTTTGGCTAAAAACACTATTTGCATTGGATTTGTACACAAATCCATGTTTTTGAGCAATTTTTGATCTGCATGCACTGACAAAATGTTGCGTAATTTCGGAAGTGCGTAACCAGGGGGCGCAATTTTAGTTTCAAAAGTTGCGCGAGATTTGAAAGTAAAAAGTCTGTGAGCGACGTAAAAAATTTTGCGCTGCGAATTAATCGTGGAAAATGCCCAGTCTTTTTAGTGTTAAGCACCAGACCACAACGCCCCCTTATATGTAACCCTTTATCTACCATCTTTATTTGATAGGTCTATTTTGGTGCATGGGTTTGCACTGGATGGTGAAGGACGTAAAATGTCCAAATCTCTCGGGAACGTTGTTGACCCAGATATCATCGTTCGTGGTGGAAAGGTATTTACATCTCCTTTAGTTCTGATTGATTTTGAAATCTTTATGCTTTTTGCAATCTGAAAAAGATGATAGCAAGATGTTGAGTAATGAATATTAATCAGGGAGTAGCCTAGATAGGCCTATTAGCTTTTTGCTTCTTCCTCACATCCCATTAATATGTGTTTTGTTATTTTTGTTATTTTGTCCAAATTTTACATTCATTGTTATTTTACTCCATTATAATGGAATCATTGATTGATTGATCTTGATGTACTGTATCTTTTTTTTTTTGAGATGTGAAATAAATGAATTTGAATTGTTTTGTACAATAATTGAAAATTATAATAATCTGCTTTTGTATAACGCTTGATAAAAGTTTCTAAGTGCTATACAGATATATTATTACTTTGGTCATTGGATCCCGGCATGCTCGCACACAATGTATGCTCTATCTCCACTCCTGGGGAGCATTTGAATAAGAGATCCCGCATTCAATTCCCATGTTAACTGGCTTGTTTTCATCTGTTCCGTATCTAGACTTTTTCTTAACTCTTACTCTGCCAGGCCCAATACCCCTCTACTGCCAGGGATATTCGAGGGAACCCTAAATTGACCGAAATGTGAGCAGCGACTGATTTTAAAACGGTCATAATTCTTAACCCGTACGTTGTATAATAAAACCTTCTGCACATGAAATGATGCATGGTTCATGGGCTTTATGGTCGTGTTATTATCTTTCATATTTGGGTTTGGAAAAATGGAGAAAAGATGTAATATTTTGCATCGTTTTTTTTTTCAATAAGTAAAACCTAGAAAATTATGATTTCATGAACATTTCAAATAGTAAATAACCTGAGGAATTGTAGAGATACCAAGAAATTAAGAAGATAAAATGAGAGTTCAATGTTTACCCTTTCAAATGACGTATCTATTAATGAAATTGAATAAAAAGAAATAACGAAAAATAATGCTCTTTTGAATAAAATATTATTTTGCTATTCAAGTTATTTCCTCTGAAGTACGATAAAGCGACCTGTTCCAAAAAAGGGCATTGTCGCCGATCAAGTGACCAATCACAGCACAGCTGCGATCCCCACGCAAACACACACAATAATATATTAGAGCCATGTATCTTCAAAGTGCGGCCAACCGTACCCTTTCATTCGTGTAGTCTTCAAAATAAGACTCTGTAATTTTTTTTATTCGTAGTGTAACATACAAAGTTATTGCCAGTCAGAAGGAGACAAAATATAAAAGAACTAAAGATGATATATTGAAATATAGATAAAGAGGGGTCGGACAGTTTAAATACTTACAAGTTTGGGGTATATTCTTGGCAAAGTGCACAGAAGTAAGAAAAAATAAGTTTATTTTTCGTGAATCAAAGAAGAGGGAATGCAAATCAGTTACAAACAAAAAAATCAATACAAATTTTCAAAAAGAAAATAGGCCTATTTGTTCTGTATTACTGGTCTGACCAAAGTAGCCACCTGTTAACACTCTCCATGACTACATTCTTTTGGTTATGCCACCAAGTCATGAACAATAGATGCCCAGACTCTCTTTCATGAGGAATCTCTAATCCGCGCTCCCTTCTGACCTATTATCTAGGAGAGTAATTTAGCACAGGATGTTCATAGAAATCGGGGCTCACGCGCGTCTTTTGATTTGACATTTGAATACTTTCAAAGGTTCCGGTATTGATTTCTTATGGGTGACCCAGGTAAAGAGAAAACAATTTGCCCCCCTACAGAAATATCCTGCATCCGCCCAGGGCCTCCCCAGCTCGTAGCACTATCCGTGGTAAAAGAAATAATTTGTTCAGATAACATAGTGTACAATAATGTGCGTGGTATAAAGAAATGTAATATTCAACCCGTTATCATCGTTATCATTTTCATTTCTACTCTCTAAAGTCGTTTTAAAATCCCCTTGATAGTGACGTCAATGATGCAGCAACAAACAGGTCGGTTTGATCGGTTTTGTTAATGCATCCCTTTCTTTCTTTTCCTCAAAACATCTTGAGACGAATAAAGCGGTATTATCGGCCGTTTTAATTATCACATGTATTTGTTTTGCTTCTTCCGATTTTATTCGAGGAGAATATTGAACGATTCATATTTTTGTGAGAAGTTTGAATATGATATTGATAAGCATAACAATGTCAATTTTTTTTTTTTTATGGTTTGGGCTATAAAAACACAAACGAATATGAACCGTTATTTACCTGATCTTAAGTTTATGAAGAGAGAGTTTGGCTGCAGAAGGAATGCAATTGATATGATTACAACAATTATTTTTGAATAATAATCATAATGATGATAATGATGATTCTGATGACAATAACATTAATAATAAGAAGGTGAAGGAGAATAATAATGATAATAATAGCAATAACAATAATGATAATAATGATTACGATAATAGAAATACTAATGATGATAATAATAAAAACAATAATAAATGAATAAATAAATAATGAGTGTGATGATTGCAGTGCGATGAGAGTTGGAAATGACAGCCTTCTTTACTCATATATTTATAACGAGAACAATTTTGTGAGAATGCTAAAAAAACAAAGTATAAGACCTTTCCCCCCACCCCCCCCCCCCTACCCCAAAAAAATCTCCCCCAAACCGTGCACATTTGCAGGCAGAAAAAGCCTTGACACAAGAATACTACCATACCGGCCTGCAAAAGAACCGATCGATAGCTCATGAATATTCATAAAACAATAGCGAATGGGCGAGTAGCGTTGGGTGAGAGACATCGTACCGCTCTGTCATTGGTCAATTCTGAGCTGAATGCCTTCGCACAGTCGCCTTTGCCCTGCCCATAGAAGTACGTCTATTGCTACACACAACCTTTATATCACACGTGTCTATAGGGGAAATCTTGATTCAGATCGCGGCAATATCCGAAATCAACTCTTCAAAAGAATGATGCAAAAATGCCATTTTACTCAAAAAATGTCTATGTAAACCACTATTTATTATATAACAAAATCAATTGTGAATTCCTTGCCAATATAACAACATAAAAAACACAGAATATAGTGTTGATTTTCTGACTGTAAAATTGGTTAAACAAAAAAAAGTTACTTGGGCAACTATAGCTGCCAGTGGCACTAGAGGGCTATGGGCAACTATAGCTGCCAATGGCTCTTAAAGAGTTAAAGCAGATCCGGGGAGAATGCCATGAAAAAATAGATTCAATAATAGTAACAACAGCATATTTACCAAGGGTAGCCACTTCAGTTCGAAAACTGTTCTCGCAGCAGGTCCTAATATTATTATTACACTGGCTTTAGCTTGGCTACGTATAGGCGCTCAAGCATTCAAATAATTTCTTCCTACCGGGTACCCATTCACCTCACCTGGGTACAGTGCTGCACAAAGTGGGTAAATTTCTTGCTGAAGAAAAAAACGCAATGGCTAGGAATTGAACCCACGTCCCTCAGATTGAAAGACGAGAGTCATAACCACAAGACCACGACGCCCCCTAAGATTTTAAGGGGAAGTGAACCCTGACTAAAAGTTTATGGCAAAAATAGCAATATATATATATATATATATATTGGTGAAGGGTTGAGAAGAATCCATCAAAGATTTAAAATTCATTAGAATGTTATTTTTTTGATTTGTGACATCACATGTGAGCATCTTCACATTCATCTTGAATTAAAAAAAAAAGAACAATAAAATTTCTAATAAAATTATTTTTATTGTACTTTAATATATCAACAGACAAATTATTTCTTACCCACTCCTGAAAGAAGAAAAGTTTCAGTCATTGTGAACCATAAAAAATTGAAATTTATGCATTTTATATTACATGACATACATGAATGGGGCAGCTTCTTCGTTTATGACGTCACAAATCACAAACTTTAAATTCTAATAACTTTCTTAATCTTTAATGGATTTTCCTCAACCTTCACCTATATTTCTTATTAGTTTTTCTTCTATTTTTACAATAAACTTTTTGTTAGGATGAAGTTCCCCTCTAACTTCTAAGATTACCATTCAATAAGGTTTCCTCTATACTGTGATGAAACTTCCTTTGAAATGGTTTCCCTTGAAATAGAACAAGAAGAAGGAGCCAGCTTACGGAGCCGATGTCTTAAGATGGCGGATGGCCGACTCTGACTGGATGGGTCGTATCAACGTCAGCCCCGATCTCTTTGCAATGACCAATCAGAACATCATCAAGCTACGCAATACGTTCCGTTACTTCCTCGGGAACCTGTATGACTTTGAGCCAAGCGAGGGCGCACTTGAGATGACGTCGCTTGATAGATACATGCTTCATCTCCTTCATGAGTACTGTGGTCATGTGACCAGATCCTACGAGGATTACGAATTCAGCGAGGTCACAAGAAGGGCTATGGATCTAATTCACAACAAGATATCGTCTTTCTACCTTGAAACCGTTAAAGATAGGTTGGTAGTCTACTCATTCACATTATTTTTGCCTAATGTATTTCCCTTTATGTTCTTGTTTTGTCCAATTCCCCCCAAAATTGTATTAAAATTTGGAGTGGTTAGTGCTGCGACTCGCCGGGATTCAATAAATTTATGTATCTAATACTATTTACGCAAATGATAATGATAATTACATGTCACAAGTACATGCAGCTACTAGTATGCCTACATTTATACTGCAATACATGTACATGTATAAACATTATTTGTAATTCTTGCGATCCTGTAGGAAGAAAGAAAAGAACATTTAAGAATGGATTTTATTTCTGAAAATAGGATGCTAATTGCAAAAAATATGATGTTTGGTCAAGCTCCATTCATTTTTTCCAAGTTGCGATATGAGAGATAGTGAGGGTACTACTGATCTCTCCCTGTAAGAATTAAATTGGTCTGAGTATGAATTGAATTCTGAATCTGTATGTCATTCATTTTTGGTTTCTGTCAGGTTGTATTGTGAGAGAGCGGATAGTGAGCGAAGACGCTCATGTCAAACTGTTCTTCATCATATGCTGAAGGTCATTTCAAGGTCATTGGCCCCCATAGTCCCACATCTAGCAGAAGAGGTTCATCTCCATCACTCTGGGAAAAAAGAAGGTAAGCAAAATCAGTAAAGGCAGCACTTTGTTTAAGCTGCATAATCAAACTAACTGACACCATGTTTCTCGATTTGTGTGAATCTATTGTTCAAGGGGGGATGATTTATTGTGTCAACCCCCCCCCCCCCATTTAATAGTGTGATGTCACAGATCGACAACAGTGACTGACAAAGTTGTTAAGGTCCTGTCACATCATCATTCAGTGCAAGCCTTGCGTGTGACTTGCAGGAGACTATTTTTTGCTACCCGCAGGACGCCCCCGTTGACAGCATCTCGCACGGATCTCACACGCAGTTACCCGCAGAAGCACACGCAAGTCTGATTTGCATGCAGAAGAGTTTTGAACCTGCTCAAAGCTTTGTTGCGGTTGAGTCGCGGGCAATCACCCACGGCAAGGCTTGCACGGAACAATGTGACAGGGCCTTGAACTCAATCATGATTCAAGCGGCCTGCTTTTAAAAAAATTGTCAATATCATTCCCAAACTGAAGACACTAAATGACTTATTTAAAGAAAGCATCATATTCTATGTGTGGGCTGTAAGTGCACGCATCAGACCTACACTTGGCCATATAACCCTATAGCCCAAAGCGGCTGTTTGCTATTCCTCCCATTGTTACCAAAACATATGATGAGCGCTCATTTGCCCATGCCTCTTCCGTCTTATGGAATGCACTTCCTAATTATATGAGAAATATACATGATTTAGATCAGTTTAAGACTTCCCTAAAAAAGTATCTGTTAACTTGTAATGAATTCAGTGCCCAACACTCTTTACTTACTTTCTAATTTCTTTTTTTAATTTTTAATTTCATCCAAGTGCATAGGGACATGCGTTGCTATGTGTTATGCGCTATAAAAGAACTGAATATTATTATTATTGTATTGTCTCCTTTGACCCTTTGGTTCAGATAACTGGTTCTCGTTGTCCTTCCTGCAATAAAAAATGATTATTGCACTTGCTGATATAGCGCTTCACACTTATTTTTTTCAGACGTCTCTAAGTGCTCTACAGTAATGCAACTTATTTACCCTGGCTTTAGCAGAGCAGCTGTTATATGCACTGCATTCAAGGAATAAATGTTTGCTATGTACTCATTTACCTCACCTGGGTTGAGTTAATGTGGCCCAAGTGGTGCATTGTGGCCCAGTGGATTAGTTTCCGGACTTTGAAAGAGAGGGTCATGGGTTTAAATCCCCCGGGGGGGGGGGGGGGCACTCAGTATATAGTGCATAGTGGGTATGTGCCGCGGAGGGGACCCCCATTTTTACACTCAAATTTCCGTTCCGAGGCATAGCATTTTTGTCTTATTGAGAAAAAGAACAAAGAAAACCGCTCCAGAGCATAGCATTTTTTTCTTCTCGAGAAAAAAGAAGAAAAAAATCCGCTCCAGGGCTTCGCATATTTTCCGTTACGCCGTTCCGCGTCGCAATTTTGGTGAAAAGCGGCCGCAGCTCGCTGTCCGACCATCGCCTCTGCGCTAGCGCGCCCGTCAGTCGTGCCGTCGGGCTAGCTGCATGTACGTTCCATAGGGATGCATACGCACTCGCACGCAGGCGACCCGTTCCAAGGACCCCCGTTTTCACAAACATTTGTAGTTCCGAAGCCCGTTCCGAGGACCCTCCTTTTTTCAATGAGCCCGCTCCAAGGCCCCCGTTTTTTGTCTCGCCTGCGGCACACCCCTACCACTTTTTTGGTCGAGTGCCCCCCCCCCCCGGGTAAAATCCCAGCCATGGCGTAGTTTCCTTCAGCAAGAAATTAATCCACATTGTGCTGCACTCAACCCAGGTGAGGTGAATGGGTAACTGGCAGGAATTTATTCCTTTAAAGCCGAGCACTGGAAAGCTGCTTGAGCTACAGCCAGGGTAATAATATCCAAGTCCTTTGGAAGTGCATAGAGACGTTATTCATAATGTGCTATGCGCTATACAAGAGCTGACTATTATCATGGAATTTCTTTTTAATGCTGCACTTTGTTTTTTCCTCTCTGATATTTTTTTCCATAGGAAGTGTATTCAAGACGGGCTGGATAAACCCTGACCCCGAATGGCATCAACCTGATCTAGCTAAACAATGGGGCGCCCTCACAGTCCTACGAGAGTCGTTCCACTGCGCTATTCATGCTCCTAAGAGCAGAGAGTACGATATCACTATCTATGCAGAGGATACTCATTTGCTTCATGTTCTCCAGGTATTCAAGGAGTGGTTCCATGATATTTGCTCTGGCGACAATCGATCGCTCTAAGTTCCACACACAAATGGAACGACCAACTTCAACCCTGAGTTTAACACTATACCATACCCTAAACCTAACCTTATATCTTAGACGAAATAAAGCCAAGGATCGTTCATTATTTATCATATAGTGCGTACCACAACAAAAGAAGCCCATTCTTATATATATTACAGATTTCACAATTATCAAATGCATTTTAACTATGAATTTGACACTTATGGTAAGAGTGGAATCTTTTCTTTAATTTGAGACAAAAAGCTGAGCAAATTTTTCATGAGAGGCAGAATACAAACTCTGAATAGAAACGATATGCACGGAAACTCACATGTGAATCTCACACTTTCAGTAAGAGATCAGTGACTGAAACAAAAAAATCAAAGAAATAAAATTGAAGAAATTTTCAGAAATCTTGAATAATTAAACCTGTACCGGTACTTTTAATGTGAAATGAGGCTCAATTTTTCATTCGTGCCTTTATGAACGTAAACTAAAAAAATATTTCAAATTATTCATCTTGAATTTATAGTCACTTCAAGAAGACGAGACAAGCTGCGTATCAGATCTCACAGAATTCATGATGTCATCCTTCACAACAGTCACCATGGCAACCCCTCCAGTTGATATTCCAGATGGATGTACGCTGGTTTCTGCAGAGCTTCCAGTGTTGGGTAATTTCATTAAAACTTTCCCCTAATGGGTACCAAGTATCGGCAGATAGATAAATGTACTTTCAGATCCTGAAGTAACTGTCAAATAAATTTGATGTGTCATAATCATCATCATCATCATCACCATCATGGTCATCATCACCATCATGATCATCATCATTGTCATCATGTTCATCATCATTATCATCATCATCACCATTATCATCAGCAGCAGCAGCAGCAGCAGCAGCAGCAGCAGCAGCAGCAGCAGCAGCAGCAGCAGCAGCAGCAGCAGCAGCAGCAGTAGTAGATGTAGTAGTAGCAGTAGCAGTAGATGTAGTAGTAGCAGTATTATTATTATTATATTGATAATGATGATAATTATTTTTGCTATTATTATTATGCAGATGAAGTGAACAAACCGATGATATGCAATCTCTTGATCCAACCTGCCACCCATTATCGGTGCAATAGATGTAGGAAACACACTGCTGAAGATCCCAACAGACTCTGTGTGCGTTGTACTGCATCTCTTACTGACGGCTGGGAATGAGTCTTCGAGGCCTCAAAAGGAGACCAAGTTCTGTGCGTGTTGCAGTTAGGCTTTAAAGGCACGTCAACGTCAGTTTCAGTAAACCTGCAATAGCTGACATAAATCAGAGCCCCAGAGTGGGGCAAAATGTATGACCAGCCGACGTTGTACAATGGCACTGAAAATTCCACCTGTTGCGTTATGGTAGAGTCGTATCTCACTTTCCTTGGGCTGACAAGTTATCCAGAGGATAGAAGGGGAAACTAACTGAACAGATGCTGATATCCAATTGTTTCCTTATGTAAGAAGCTTGTTATTATTTATTTTATATTCAAAACCTTGCCATTTTGTGACTACACCTAATCATGTGCTTGAAAGTCTTCGGATCTTAATAATGGCTTGAATACACAAAGGTGGTTTAGAAAACCATCCGTTTTTTATTTTTTATTCATGAGTCCACCGTTTGAACAGTGAATTCATTAATTCAAAACAATGGACTCATGAATAAAATAGCGTACTCAACCATGGCAGCAGGCGTCAATTTGGCACCCTGTGGCAGAAACGTGCATCAGCATTGGACATATTTTTTTATATGCGGTATTTAAGTGTTATTCATACAAGAAATTTGCATAAACCATGGGTTCAATTGATGGTTTTCAAATCCACCTTTGTAAATTCAGGCCATTAACACTAAAAGGACTGGGCTATTTGAGATGTATTGAGGACTGGGGGGGGGGGGGGGCATGGTGTCCCCCCCTACCGGTCTCCGTCGCCGTTCGTGCGATCGCACCAAAATTTGACACGCACATAAACTACAAGCTAGGTTTAAAAAATTCTGAAAATAATTTTTTAATTATGAATAAAATATGCAAATTTATTCATGAAAAACATTATTTGCATATTAAATATCCTATTTCACTTCAAATTTTCTTTTTTTATAGCAGATGTCATCTTTGTAATCTGATTTGAAGGTTTTACAAAGAATAATTGCAAAAGCCAATTTTTTCCTTATGTATTTCTTTGTTTTTATAATTCCTTATGTATTTCTTTGTTTCTTCATCTTTTTTTCATAGTTTTTTTCAATAGAAATTATTACAGACCAATTAGAATGAAAAATAATCACCCTTTTATGAATTTCATCTCCCACCCATTAACTTTGAACACAAAGTATAAAACTGAGCTATTTTTGGCATGACATTGCCTCGTGAAAAGTCACATGACGTCGTGATGGTATACCCGTATGTCGCGAATTTGGTCTCAAAAGTTGTGCAAGGCTTCAACGAAAAAAGTCATACAATTTTCCGGCGATATCTTTTTGCGTTTCGGAAATATCACACGAAGTGTCGAGGGGCATCATGGCCCCCCCCCCCCCAGTCCTTTTAGGGTTAACTCTTCTTTTATTGTCTGGGGCAATTTGCAGAAAGAGTTACAATCGAAAGCATCTCCCCCAAATCAATTGCAACTTGACTTGAAAACAATCAGAAGCTCCTATTTTGAATTTGTGTTTGAATGTTGAGTCACTGTCAATGCCAATCTTTCTTGCAACACATTAACTTCTCACAAAGAAGACCACATAAAGATACGACTTGTGTTAGAAATTTTTATTTTGACGTGGAACGGTAAAGATTTCACATAAAATACCAACATTTTTTAAATAATTGATCGTAATATTTATGTTACAATATAATATATAATTTTTCATCTGAAAAATGTACAGTATAATCATGCAAGACACTTGGATTGATAAATGAGTTTATAAGACTATGAAATGGATCCAGATCAAGTGATTGGTTCTTGCTCAAATGTGACCAGGCATAGATTTACTAATGACTTGTTATGAGTGGTCATGAGCAAAGTATAATGACTGGTCATAATTTTGAGAGGAGGGTGGTTTGTCAAATGCACATCACTATCTTATAAAACAAATAATGCTCATCATTTTGTTTGGGCATTAGTATAATTACCCACTTGTTACCTCTGGCATGTTATATAAATATTTCGCAGGTAGCTGGTTTATAATTTTTGATATTGCCCTTGCCAATGTGCATTATTTGTTATAATAGAGTACAGAAGTATGATGTCACAGCCAGTCCATAATGTATACGATTGGTGCAATTATTTTGTGTGTGGGACAACTACTATACTTCAATAAAAGAACGACATCAACACTTTGTAGTCTGTTATCTGGGTCCCATTTTATAAAGACCTGTTATAATGCTATTAACCAATCGGATTGATGGATTTCAGTAGCTTTTAACTATTGTGAATTTGTCGTATTCAGTTTTGTGAAATGAAATCCAGAACATAACAAGTCTTCAAATTCATCATGACAATGACAAGAGAGGCATGTTTCACTTTACATATCATTCATATTCAAAATTTTTAAACATACTTTTGATCATAAATATATTTACATGGATCATTACATATACTCACAAATCGTCTGTTAGGTGTTAAAAGATGATGTTACATGCAGTGTATGTGTAACACCTCCATCAGCCACAACACTTAATGAGAAATGAGGCTGCTGCCGGTGTTTAGGCGTCAATAAGGTGTTACATTAAATTCTTAATTTTCAGTTTTGGAGGTTGCTGGAATCTCTACATAGCTATCATAGGAACGGAATGGGAGATTTTAAGTTAAGTGTTGGAGGTACATGTACTCCTAATTCTTTGATGGTACACAATACCCATTGAGAAAAAAATGCTTATGTTGGGTTTAATGTCACTCAGTGTTTTTTAATGTAGCCCGATTTCTGTTTTTCACATCCAAAACATCAGCTTCCTTGAAACATTTTCTTTGTCATTAACTTTATCCAATTAAACATATGATGGAGATTATTAACCCCTTCACCCATATTAATCAGTTATGAGTCTTTCACTGCAAATTTTTGGTGTTTCGTTCGTTTTGTGTTGGTGTTTCGTTCACCTTAAGAAGCCAGTAGCGGTTTGTGAAATGTCTCGACTAGACTACAGAGAATTATGAGTTTCAACTTCACAATAAAAAAAAAATTGCATTAAAAGATTTATTACTGATTAATAATAATATTCATCCATTATTTTCTACATATGATGTATATTCATTCATTCATCGTTTCTTGAAAATTCAGTGAGAATTTTTCTTTTGTTTAAAAAGGACATTTCAGATATCTCCCTTAGAAAAAATTATGACATTAATGATGACAGTAGATATAAAACAAATCATGTACATTATAAACATTCAAACTGGTATAAATTATCAGAAATTTTACATTGATTCAAATAGATATTTATAGAAATATGAAATTTTGAACAATAAATGGTATGAATTGAAATTCTTTTCAAAGCCTTTGTAATAAAAGAGTGCAATTAGTTTGGTTTCATTTTTTTAAGGAGGTACATGTATGTAATAACTGGTGGTTAAATTCTAGAAGGGAATCCAAGATGAGCACAGATGCTCTTTAATTGAATGAAATTACCACAGCTTTCTTTTTCCAATTTCTTTCAAACTTCAAATCAGCTCTTTTGTATTGATAATACTTATTTCATGCAATTCATTTTATTGAAAAGGTTCAATTCCCCTTTCAGTGCAAAGTATAATTACGAACACAAAGTCAAACAGAACGATTGAATTTCATGTTCTATTTACAATGACTGACTAATCAAATATGCAACAAAATACAAATAAATACCCAAAAAAAAGACCAGGGTCCCGTAACACAAAGGTTAGCGATTAATAGTGCGCTTGATTTTCAAGATTGAATGTACTTTGCAGTCAAAGCAATCAATCAGAGAAAAATGTTCGATGATCATTGCTAGGCTTTGTGTTACAGGCCCCAGATCAGAATTTTGCTCACTCCCTTTTGCATTGAAAAATTTAAAACCCATCTCTTACCCCTTGAGCTAGGGACAAGTGTATACTTTTTTATGAATATTGGTTTTTCCTGACGATAAAAGCCTACAGGCTTCAAGAAACTGTTCCCTCCCCCAGGTTCTCTTATTTTAAAATCATTGATGAAGTTCTTAAATACCCTATCAATATTCAGAACTTTGTCAATATTATACCTCATTCTATAATTAAATAAAACAGGAAAATAGCCAGGGGTCCGTATTTCAAAGAGTTGCGATTGATCCAATCAACGTTAATAGTATGGAAATCCATCATTGTCATAATTTTTTTCTACAGGAAATATGCACAATTTCTTTTTCAAACAGAGAATCGCACTGAATTTGCAAGAAATCGATGAATGTAGGAATATGCTGCATATCTAGAAATATTATGAACAAACGTGCATTTTAGACGTTGACGTTACTGGCTTTCCATAGTTGTGGTTGATTGGATCAATCGTAACTATTTGTAAGATGGGGCCCAAAAGTTGGCATGACATGGGTGAATATGAACTTGCGTTTATACACATATCTCTTTTCACATTCTTAACTGACTTTCTCTTGACTTTAGAGGGCAGTGTACTACATGTAGTTCTATCTATCGGACCTCATTTCACAACACCTGCTAAAGCTTGCCAAGATCAACTCGACGCATGTAAACCATAGTAGACACATTGATGGCTGCTGTTTTGTGAAAAGTGGCTTGTGTGAAACATTGCCCGGGAAGACAGCATCACCCAATGGGAATGGAATGCTATTTCCTGAGGGAGTGCCACATAGCAACAGGTTTTCTTAGAGAGATTAGCATTTGATTCCAATGGCTCAGAGAGGATCCTTTAGAGTTAGCACCAATTAAGACGTGTCCGACGCTGGGTGTTTTACCTGCCATACCAACCTCAGCTACGGTGATACGTAAAGTGACTTTCTGTAAATCAAGAAAAAAGGATGAACATATAGAACGACATACGTGCATATCAATCAAGTGAATCAACAACCCCTTCTATTTATGAAATACAACAGCAATTACTGTTCTCTTTCTCAAAATGGATACCTTTTTTATTATATACAATAACACACTGCAGATGTGCCCATACCCTATTGTTTTACAGACATAAATGTACCTTTTCTTAAATATAAGAATATTCAGTCATGCTTTCATAGATAAAAGTGGCACTAGAATGTAAACATTTTCTTTAAACTGAAAGAAATCTAAAACAAATAATGCACATGTTTATAAAAGGGGTCTTGCATGCCATTCCAACCATGGTTATGGTGATACGTAAAGTAACTGTAAAGGATGAACCAAGATGTTATAAATCAGATCAATAAGGTATAAAGCTGATCTCCTTCCACACACATCCAAATACAACACACACTCGGCCACTTGTAATACTCTTGTTGTGCTCCCCTCATACTGCTAAACAAATAGGTGATAGGGCCTTTATTACCGTTGCCCCAAAAACATGGAACTCATTGTTGCCTTCACTAAATAGTTCCCCCTACACTTTCCTCATTTAAGAAATTCTCAAAACTTGCCTATTCTAATCTGTACGGTTTCCATATAATGTTCATAATTTTGTAGTTCTTTTTCTTATGTTTTATACTTCCTATTTGTATTTCTGTTATTCTTTCTTTCTTTAATGCGCTTAATATCTGATGCAAAGGCTCCATATAAATGAAGTGTATTATTATTATGTAATATGAAAACAAGTCTTGAATCAGTAACAACCCCATCCCCCACAGCACTCCCCATTAATAAAATAATGAAATATTACAAATAGTAGTTTTCCTTATTTCATATTCTAGTACAATTTTTATTATTTTTTTAGAATTGGCCAAAAACATTTAAAGTAAATCACACACAGGTGTATTTCATGATTAGGTTGAGCCAGCTCCTTGATGAAACTTATGTATTTGGTCATGGTTCATGCATACATATTTATTTGTCTATGCAGTGCAGTGTACCCATCTTGGCAACTTCATGTGTGTTTCTTGTGCACACAATGATTGATTTCAAGTTCAGTTCTGGTGCCGAGTCCTCGAAAAAGTCGTTGGAGCGACATTTGATTGTGCTGTCCCTATTTCCAATACCTACATGTCATGTGAGTTTGAAATAACAATCCAAATTGCTTATTTCAGCTTCATGTTATAATAATAATAATAACGGTATATTTACCCAGGGTAGCCACTTAAGTTCTGAAAACTGTTCTCCCAGCGGGCCCTGCTATTATTATTACCCGGCTAAGCTAGGCTACCTATTCAGGTGCACACAGCTTTTTGAGGAATTACTTCCTGCCGGTACCCATTTACCTCACCTGGGTCGAGTGCAGCACACTGGATGAATTCCTTGCTGAAGATTACTATGCCATGGCTGGGATTCAAACCCACGACCCTCTGTTTCAAAGTCTGGAGACTAATCAACTGGGCCACGATGCTCCATGTTAATGTTAATGTAAAAGTCGGGCCAATACCATAAAGTTAACACTACAGTTGAGATCATCCATTTCCCTACCGACCCACTCAAACCTGTGCATTATTTGTATTACTGTACCTCTAGAATGTTGGATGGCACTGAAAACATCATAGCCTCATTAAAAATGGGACAGGTTTCACTTCTCTTCATTGACGTCTTCTTTTTACTTAACTTCTTGCCGTTCTGTAGAAGGTACACTTTCACAAATGGATCTAGAATCCAAGGAGAAACATGAATGAATATATTATGTTTGTTGTTAATGACATCTCTCCATATAGTATACTCTTTCACAATCTTTAGCGGTCAAATAATCTGACAAATGGTCACCTTACACAGATAATTGTATGTGCTAAATGCACAAAAGAAACAAACGGTTAAATTTCACACAGAATCATGAAATATTTAGTTTCTTATTTTGAATAAGAAAAGAAAATTGATATATAGAAAAAAAAGAAACAAATGGAACACCTCTGGCAGTCTTGCCTGCATTACACGATTAAATACAGCAGCAGTGCCGACTTTGAAAACGACTATTTAATCATTTTTCACAAAAAACACCATTCATATGATACAAAAGGCTATTATTATTACCATTATTATTCTTATTACTGTTATTACATTATCATTATCGCCATTATTATTACTATTATTATTATTCATATTATTGTTATTATTATTATTGCATTATTATTATTACCATTATTATTATTACTATCATTCATACTTTTATTATTATTATTATTATTGATATTATTATTGCATTATTATTATTACCATTATTATTATTACTATTATTATTCATATTATTATTATCATTATTATTATTATAATCATTATTATTATTACTATTATTCAGCCTTAGGCAGCATTGAAGAGATGCAACAATTTATCAAATAAATTACCTCCTGACTTTTTGTTATCACTCCATTTAAGGCCCCTAGCTTTTACTATGACAACAGTGAGTCTCTCAGCCGTTGGAAGATAGCTCAAAGAAAACAAGATATCACCTAGATTCTCTGGTTTCTGCATGTAAAAAAGGAGAGAAAATACAGGAATAATGGTTAAGGATTAGGCCTATGGCCACAGGAATACGTGAGGGACAGGGCAAGGAAGTAAAAACTATTTCTAAATGAGATTAAGCATGTCAAACAAAAGAAGTTAAATTTGATAGATATTCAAAGACCTTTGACAAATATTGTGATATTACAAGGGTCAATACAAAACCCTTTCAGGGGGGGGGGGGGGGCTACATCCCCACCCAACCCTACCAGTAGGCCTATACTAGTGCATGTCATGTCGTTCGAGAGAAAATCTAGTATTTTATTATAAGTCACCAAATTAATCTTTGAAACAAGTCAGTCATGATACACACTTCTACTTTTTCAGGGTATCAGACTTGTTAACTTTTCCTCTTTATATGTGTTGTTTCTTCCTCAAACATGAGAGGGGAGCATGCCATTTTGGCCAACGGATCTAACATTTATCCAGAAGGTGGGGTGGGGGGGGGGGAGCCTGAATGAAACGCCAGTATCATACAGGAAAGTTTCACCCACCCCCGTCCTAATAAGTCTCGCAACTCTCAATGTCCCTTTTAGATTTTATATCAACATATTAACTCAAGTCCTTGCTTAATACTTGTTATATTAAGTCAAGTCTAATAAGGACAACTGTGAAATATTCAGCGTTAGATACTAATGAGGTTGATTCATAAATATTATTTTACAAGACTTTGAATTTAAATTCATAAGCTGTCCTTAATAAAATTAGAGTTAACTTACCTCGTTACAATCATGAAGATTTAGCCACGTATTGAAAGGACCGTGCTGAAATTCGATGTCCCCAAGCAGTAGCTCTGCTTCCCCTATCTCCTCGTGGCGAGTGTGCCTGTCATAGTTCATTACTGTCAGGCGTAATGTACGGCGTGATAGATCCTCCCATCGGACTCGCATTGAAAACCTTCAATATTAACAAATAAAAAAAATTGTACCATACCACCCGCATAGAAAACTTTCAATATTAACAAAAGACAGAACACATTACGACTAAAATAGGAATATTGTAATAAGATCTAGATCCTAATTAAATGATTGGTTGAAAGCTGACACGTGACCAAGGTCTAAGGAATATTTTCCCCACGCAACATGTAATAATTACTTTGCCTATGACCGGTGGTAATCGGTATATGGTAGATATAGTGTTCATGGTTTTGAGACGAAAGTGATTTATCGTTTGAAACTCATTTACTAAGAAAGTTTTCAATTTAATGCTTGCATTTATCACGGACTAATAAACTCATTTTGTATCTTGCATTTTAAAATAGTAACAATTAGCGTCATCATTTCATAAAACAAATAATGCACATCAATTTGTTTGGGCATATTACCTATACGAGTACATTATCATGTGCAAATACCCTCGGCTGTTGTCTCGGACGTGTTGGCACTGTTCCAATTATCGTAAAATGTGTGTTTAATTGTTATTAATACCTACCCTTCCCCCTTTCCTCGTTCATATGAATTCATTTATGCCATTCCGAAATCAAGATTATGAAAAAAAATATCAAACCCATGAATAAAAACATGAACGTTTTGTAAATTAAGAATGGTATACATTAGGCATACAGTATACCCTTTGTCTTCGAAGGACCATAACTCGGTGACCCTCTGTGACGCAAGCCAGGTGTCAAATTAAAGTTAATGGCCCGTATTCTGAAGTCAGGTTTAACTTTGACCATGGTCTAACTCTGTGCTAAAATTATGGGAAGCCAAAAGTGTCAATTTTTATCAAGTTGTATTTTTCTTATGTTTACTGTGCTCTTTCCTGATTCATTGATGGTGAAGACAATCATCTATTCATACTTCCTAGACAATTCGAAATGATTTGAGAGCCAAATGAGCTGAGATATTATACCTCTATCGTTAGTGATTGATGTAACAATTGGCTATCCATACTTAAACCACAACTTTAAACCTGAGTTTAAGTTAAACCCGAGTTTAGAATACGGGCCAATGAGTTACTTATTTATGTAGAATAGAAATATAATGTATTCTCAAAATAGCTGACCTTTGAATTTCGGTTACCCCCCCCCCCTTTTTTTTTGGAAAAAAAAACCTTGTGTGTATATCCGGGGATCCCTAAGAAGCAAGGGTTGTAAATTTGAGGCGTAAAGTCGAATTTTGAACTTTTTAGCTCAATATGGTCAACATTAAATGGCCTATGGTCAGCCCATGTCCAATAGCCAATGATTTCAAGTAACATTTGACAACAAGCAATAACAGGAAAAATGACCCAAAAAGTCAAACGAATCATCATTACACCCGTGTTATGCCTATTCGATAATATTTATCGAAAACTACTAGCCTATTACTTAGTATTATTAAGACAATTTACAGACTAGAGTATAAGCACATTCTTTAAGTTAACCGTCGCAACCCCCCTTACCCGGACTTTTTGCATTTACTACCTTGAAACTCTACAACGCACCAATTCCTTTGAAAATGCAAGTTAAATCTCAATGGAAATTTGAGACGCTTTTGTCGAAAGTTGGTGGTCCGGGACAGCATCGGAATCTCTTCACTCTGGACAACAACATAATTTGCAATTGTTCGTCCGGTGCAAAACTTCGGATGATCTGCTGTTCCAGTCCTACAACTTTCGACAAAAGCCTCTCAGCTCTCCATTGAGATTTTAATTGCATTTTCAAAGGAATCGATGCGTCGTAGAGTTTCCCCGCAGTATATGCGAAAAAAAAGCTACCCTTTTCTTTCAATAGTTGAGAAAGTGGAGAAAATAAAAATGTCTTTCTCTCGTACGGTTGCAGATCCCGGAGATTGGAGAGTTAGCTTTTCCCCAGAGCAGTTTGTTTGGCTGCATCAATGTTTGGGAAGCTTTTAGTCAAACAGTGCATTGCCGTAATGTTCGCTCTCAAATGAACGTAGTTTGGGTCCATGCACTTGCGTCAGTGTGTGTTTTGAGGGTGCTGGGTATTGGGCCGGTATGGGTGTGCCCACTGGGTGTTTGTGGGAGAGGGCGTATTTTGAAGATGCTTGTGTGTGTGTTTTAGTGTGTGTGTGTGTGTTTAAGAGTGATTGTGCGAGTGTGTGTTTTCAGGGTAGTTCAAGTTGTTGAGAATGTGTTTATTCTGGGGTGGGCTGAGTGTGTGTATTAAGGAGACAGAGAGATTTTATTAGAAAAGGCATATAGAAAATGGGCAAGAGAGACCTCCCAAAAATAACAATTAAATATAAAATGAACGAATAAATGAAAAGATAGATGAATCAATAAATGAATGGATGAATCATAACAAATGGATTGAGTAATAAATATATAAAGAAATAAATTACAAATGAATATAGATAGACAAAGAAAGAGGCGTGGCCTTTCTCGTTAGACGAAGAGAGGAACGAGAGAAGAGGAATAGAAGACTAATTAGGTGACCACATTTTTAAGAGAAGAATGATGAAAATAAAGAGGATTGTGCAAGCCTTTCCTCGAAAAAGGTTTAAAAAAAGTGATAATAACGAATTCAAGATGGCGGACGAAAGCAGCACAAAGCAAACGATGAGTGGAGAAGATTTATGAGACTTTGTGCTTGCTGTACGCTCCCATCGGTCAATATTGGGAGAAGTGAAATTCAATCAATCGCCTCCGCCACTTCTCTCAAGAATAGATGAAATTGCAAACTTGTTTGATGAAAAATGACAGTGCATGAAGAGAGATGGAAGACTATTGGACGTGGTTCTGATGTAACTCGGTATACTAGTTTACCGTTACAATAAGACGAAAGCGTAATATTATATTATGCTACCGTATATAGGACCATGACCATACAAACTTTGATGCAAAACAATAATGACGATTTGTCATAATCTACTTAAGAAAACTACTAACTCAATCCAAAACTATCTGAGGGTAAGATTTTTTTGTAATTGTAACAATGAGGATAGTATGCTCTTTTCTGTACAGTAGACCTAAGCGCTACACAAAACCTAGCCTGGAAATAAAACAGTGCCTTATATGAATTAAAATGTCCCCCCCCCCCCTTTTGGAAAATCCTGGATCCGCCCCTGAATGTGACCCATACTGTATTCAGAGAGTGGAACACAGCTTGGAATCATGTTTACTATTAAATGTGTGTATTTTGACAAGTGTGAATCATATTTCATATATTCCACTATGTGTACACATTTTAACAATAATTCACAAATGCGATATGTGGAACACTTAAACTATTAAATGCGATATGTGGAACACTGTTAAACTTAAACGTTGAATGTGAACAGGCTTAATGACTTCACATAGTCCACTATATGGACACACTGGTCCGTATTCTGAAGCTGCGTTTAATTTAAAGTATTGTCTAAAGTTGTGGTTTAACTATGAATAGCCAATTGTGACAAATCTCTAACAGTATTGAGGTTCAATCTTTAGCTCATTTGACTATCAAATCATTCTTAACTGTCTTGGAAGGATAAATAAGATAATTGTCTTCACCACCAAATAATTAGGAAAGAGCCAGGGGAAAGAGCACAGTAAACATATGAAACATACCATGTGAACGAATGTTGACATGTTTGGCTTCCCATAATTTTAGCACAGTTAGAACACGGTCCGAGTTAAACCAGAGTTCAGATTACGGGCCACTGTGTGTTAACACACTGCTCGATACTCGATTCCTTCCAGTGCTTTACTTCGGGGTGTTCACTCGTTGAAATAATATGATTGTATTTTTAAAAGATCTTACCTTTCATTATAAACTGGGCTGAAGCTTCTCCTGTAAATCTTTGTTTGACCTTTGACATCGTTATCAGGGTCAAGGTAAAGTGTGACGTAGGTGTCAGAAAGAGCTGCTCCTTCCGGTAGAGGTCGGAGGTCGCGGGCCTGTACCACTGTTACAATCAGACGCGATGGTTCGCTTGAATACTCAATTATGACCTCGATTTGACCGGCTCTGTTATGATATAAAGAAAACGTAACATAAAATGTGAACGAAATAAGATAAACAGACCGAATATTTCGGTAATGCAATTTTATTGGGCAACATAGACCTACTACTTGATTATCATAAACAGGAAACATTTTCGGAATTTTAACAAAAAAATATTTTGATATTTACAGAAAAATGCATTACTTCATCATTGTAGATCGGCCGGTATCTATATACATATTGGTGTGGGAGGGTGTGTGTATGTGTGTAAAAAAGGTTGGTTAATAATTGGATTGCATTGGAAATGCAAGCTAGCCAGCAATTTGTTTATCATTCTAATCTGATATATTCAGTTTGACATGCAGATGCCACATTCTCCCAATTTTTCACCTTCCAAGCCCCCCCCCCCCTTCCTCAGTTCGTTTATCTACTTTATCATCTTCATCACCAGTGTCCAAAATGCACTGTGATTTAAAAGATTAAATATTTGTCATGTGTACTGGAGTATGAACATACGTTCCCGCGCGTCCCTGGGTGTTTTCGAGGGTGGGTGTGCGTCTAAAATCTTCTTGAGCGCGTGGGTGTCAGTGTATGTGTATAACGTGCGCGTTGATGTGTGTGCGTGTATTTGTGTGTCCTCTTGTTCATTGTTGGATATTTCGTTATTAGCAAATACCCCACTTACACCGCATTAGGCTTGCAATGACACATGACTTCGACTTCTACTACAAATTTTCATTTTTTGATTTATTTTTAATAAAACGCGTGCATTCCACGTCGCCGTCTGTTCCAACCTCGTTATCTCTCCTGACGTTTTTCTATAATATTTCTTTTTCTCATTTAATGTCTCGGCTATGCAATATTGTATTCTCATGATAATAAAATTGGCTCGTCCTCTTTCATTCTCTGTTCAATGAAACCTTACTGAGAGGATCTAAATTGATTTTAGCATCATGCGTAATGAAACGTGAAGAATACCGAAGAACGTGGACTGTGTCTCCTTCACTTCACGTGACCCGCAGGTTCATATAGCTAACACGTGACACGTATAGCCGATTAATCCAGGGTGTAATGAAGCGCCCTAAGAAGTGTACTTGATTTCCCTTAAAACGAGTTAATTAATCTGTAATTTTGATTAGAAATACCGTGAGTCGAATGCAGACACATTATATTATTCTAGACAACTGTTTCCCCCTTTTATGCTCACTTTTTACGTCTGTAAAGCTTTAAATGCGTAGGTTATGACGTGGAGAATGAAGGGTACGAGATAAAGATAGTATATTCGGAGTGAGAACAGTCCAAGTTGGAAACAGCAATGGCATCGATATTTTCAAGCAAAGAGGGAAAAAGCGGAGAAAGGAAGGAAGGAACGGGAAAAAAGAGCTATTAAAAAATGTATGGGTCTTGCAACTTCTTTAACAACACTTTTTAATAATAAAAAAACATGATGTCATCTTATATACGTCTAACCTCCCCCCCCCCCCCCGCCCCATCTTGGCCGCGCCGCCCTTGAAGAAAATCATAATAGATTTGTCCAATTTTTTAATTTCATTAATCCATTATATCCACCTACAATATCTCTATGAATCATTTACCATTATGTTTACATCTTTTTACAACCCTCATCCTATAGATTAATTATATGCAAAGTGCTTGTTCGTACAATCAAATTTTACAAAGGGAATGCTGCACTTAATGTAGATATCACTTAATATACTCGAGCTACAACTCCGCCCAAGCAGGATTTAAACCGGACAAATGCATAGGGAATATTCCTGTAGATTTACATGGAATCAGAGACTATCCAGGGATATTTTCGACAGCCCAGGGCCCCGTCTTACAAAGTATATGGAAATTCATCAATGTCATTCTTTAGGAAATTTGCGCAATGGTTTTTGAAAACAAAGAGAAGCAAACTTAATTGATACGAAAACAGTGAACAAAATACATGAATATAGCATATCTAAAAAATATTTTGAACAAACACGCGTAATAGATGTTGGCGTTGCTGGCTTTCCATAGTTGTGGGTGATCGGATCAATCGCAACTCTTTGTAAGACGGGGCCCTGGATATCTTGTTTTTGAGATGGGATGCCTTGTATAAGTATGAAGGCAATTACGAAGGTGAGCATGGTGGAATAAGATCGAATCTACGCAGGTGATATTGCGTTTCAAGAAGGCCGCTGCGTGCATGATGACGTCATCATTTCTTTGAAGTGCCCTGTATGTATTGCGAGTACCGATCGAAATGTATTTTCGCTAAGCAAGGGGGTCGAAATTGAACAGCCCAAGTTTCGGTCGGCACGTCTGTAGTCTCTTTATGCTATTTTCATATCGTGTAGTTTTGTACAACTAAGAATAGTGTCGAGCAGAACACTATGCATCAAAAAAAGAGTAGATAATAATAACAATATAGCGCTTAATAAAAAAATTCTAAGCGATGCATACTATTACCCCGGCTTTAGCACGGCTACCCTGATCGTAAGCTCGAGCAATCAAGAAATTCCTTCCTACTGGATACCCATTTCCTGCACCTGGGTGGAGAGTGGCAAATTTAAATAAACGCATTGCCATAGGACGTGACTGCTGCGGTGGGATTTGAACTCCGGACCTTGTGGTTCGGACATTGTGACAATCATGTCCTGGTTGAATCATGGCCCCTTCTGAATTGGGGCCTATAAGGTGATTTTTATCCCTCTCAGTTCGCTAAACCAGATAATCAGAGAGAGAGAGAGAGAGAGAGAGAGGGGGGGGGGGGTTATTGCTTGCCGATAGGCACTTTTACATTAAGCACAGATTTACCCCCACCCCACATCTATCCCCAAAACTCACCCGGTGTTGGCTGATAAGAAAATGGGCATACGTTGGCCCCAATAACGCATGTAGGCCCTAAATTTATCTCTCAGTTATCAGACACACACACGCCCACTCACGTACTGACATACACACACACTCACTCGCGCGCACACACCCATACATCCCCACAATCACTATTCCAATTATTACGCAAACACGCGCGCACACACACACACAAATATTTTGTCCAATAATTCCATAAATATTTCTCCATCAATATAAATCTGTTTTCAACTTAATCCAAAATCTAAGTTAGATGTGAACTTACTTTGAAAAAAAATCCTGACTTTTTTATGAAGACGAACTACATTTTAAAGCTACAAAAATGATCTAATTTTGAATGATCGAGTGCAAACATCATTGAACTCTTCAAATCGTCCCTCAAAACTCACTTATTTCAGCAGATGTGTAGTAGGCCTAGTTAGCTTAATGAGCCTGCGCCTATGAATGTTTCTAGCAGAAATATTTGCGTAATATAAATGATGTGCATCATCATCATCATTACCAACATCGTCATCATCATCATCATCAAACTGTTAAAATGATTCTTCCAATTTGTATTTACACATATAGGCCTACACGAGAAATACATAGACCTGATGGCGATCGAAAAGGTGGGACAGCAAATAACGATACAAATTGCAAGTCCACAAAATAGGAAGATGTTTCTTTGTATGATCCTTCTAAAAGCACACTTCGCGATGAAACATGATTATAAAGATCAACACTGTTAGCCAATCATCATACAGTACGTAGCATGGATTCAATGGGGGGTGGGGGGGGGGCAGGGCTCCAATGTTTTCAACATTATAAAAGAGCTAAATCATTTCCCAATAGTTAACCATTACTTTTTCCATTATAGCTTCTTAATCGAACATTTAACCGTTTCGTCACGTAGTGCCTTTCCTTCAAATTTCGCTAAGGAGAAAATAAATAGAAATGTCATGGATATTGGGGAGTGCGCATGGCTTTTAGCATCGATCGGTATATGAAACCATACCCATTTGGGATCATAAAGTACTTTCATTCATCATATCTTGTTTGCAATGCTCTCTATGGTAGCTGTATACCATCGCTTCCAATTTACTACCCTTTCTCTACCATATATCTGTCCCCTGCTTCCTCCCCCCTTTCCGCTGCCTTCTCTATCTCTTTCCCTGTCTCCCCCTTTCCCCCTCTCATTTTTTCTTTCACCCTACCCTGTCCGTCTCTCCCCCTCTGTCTGTTTTTTCTCTCCTGTTTCTCTCGCTCGACATCTTTCGTTTTTTTACCTATATAGATCTTTATTGCCCTCTTCGCTCTTTTTCGTCTCATTTTCCTTTCATCACTCTCTCTCCGTTTGCCCGTCTGTCTGTCCGTTTCTCTCGCCCTCCCTATCTCACTTTTCTATTGGAATGACTGCCTTGGTGTCTTATACTACGTTGTTTTCCTTTTGCTCTTTTCATGGCTCTGTTAATATGTCATTAATATTCTCTTACCTACATGATTTTCTCTCGAAATTCGCACATGCATATTTATTTTATTCATAGTTCCCCATTCTGTAATTACGCCCACCTATTACTAATTAAGGACATGATAAATATATACAGTTATCGTGTTCCTAACCGTTGCCTTGTTAAATTTTCTCTAGTCTAATTGAGTCTAATTGAGCTTGAATGAGGTTTGATTTTATTCATTTGGAAATATCTAATTTATGTCGAGTTTGAATGTCAAAGTCGGTCTAAAGCTTCTGTAAATGTTTTTTTTGGGTGTAAACTGTGGTATTAAAGTAGCGTTCTTGTTGTCCAATCTTACGAAAGTGCGGAAAGCGTTGTTTCTTCTTTCAATAACTCATTCTTTGTAAAAATATATTGCTCTTACGTTTTAGAATAGGCATCCGAATGGGTACTGTTTTTTCGAAATAAATGTAATTGGATACTTATTTTTTTTTATCAAATTAAGTCATTGCATATCATGAGGATATACAAAGATTGCACTTTAATTGAAAAATACACGAACATATATATATACAGAGAGAGAGAGAGTTTAGATCAAGACATAAACATTTGTCAAACTTACCAATATTTGATATCGGCTTCAAAGACGGACACTCTAAAAGCGAAAAATAAATAATCGTTTTCCCCCCAACATGCCCAAGGTAATTCCCATTGATGTGTTCAGAACCAAACAAAGTCAAGCAAAATGAAAGAGTATGCATACGTTTTGAATCTTAAACTTACGTGCTACATATATTTTCTTGTACAGACGATTCTGACGTCACACTCGTCAGGGATTCACTGCTGTAACACCGGACCAGCTTGCGCATGATCGCGTCCTCGTCTGCCAGGTCACGCGCGTCGGCGTGCGCGTTGTTATGGTTGAGTACATCCGGGGCAACGCTAGGTGGCGGCATACGAGATTCCTGAGCTGCGGCCGATATAGCTTGCTCTGCTTTGACGAAGAGGTTTTCATATTGGATGAATTGGCCAGTCTCATTCACCGGTATCTCAGTGTTTTGGGTGACCTGTAAGATAAAGAAAACGTGAATTAATCGTACGAGAGCAAGGTGATTAGTTATCGTTGTAAATATGTGATGTTAGAATGAAAGAAACAATAGCTTGAAGCAGAATCGGTGGGGCGCCCCTCTTCACATTTGTCTCATCCCAAACCCTAGCCTTGAGGCACAGACACTGATTAAAACTTTGATCAATAAATGGGTCTTTACACAAGACTAGCTCATATAAAACTGTTGGAGGGCACATTCATTGTGAGCTACGGATTCAGACCACTTATCTCGCTTGAAGGATTTGCAAATCAGACTATACAAAATCAATACTAGGCACATTTGGTGGTTTTTTTTTAAGATTGAATAGAGTAAAAACAATTATTACACCTCAAGAAAATAAGGGAAAAATTTGAACACTAGGGATTATTTTGCACCCTTACACTGACCTTTCCCAGTGCAAACTAGTCCATGATATAAAGGAAAATTATGTACCTTTATATCCGTTGGGATGCAAGATGGGGGTAAATTGCCTATTCGTCTATTGACAACTCGTCACCTATCACACAGTATACCTTCATTTATAATGCCATTCCGTCCATCAACATTTCGACTAAGAACCATTTGGTCCAATCATCACTTCGTCTGATCGCCAGTTCGTTTATGACCATTTCGTCTCATAGCCAGTTAGTCTAATAGGCCTATCCGTTTTATGTTCATTCCTTTCGCCAAATCAACACTTAGTCCAAGTAGACCAAACGGTATGTGGACTAATTGGCTATTGGACCAACTGATTATTAAACGAAATGGTGAGTGGGCGGGCGAAATGGCAATCAGACCAGGCGGATAGTAGACGAGTTGATAATTGGACGAATTGGCATTAGACCAGTTGAAATAAACCCAAGATTGCACCCCGAAACAAGGATGCGACAAGTGTTGTATTTAGGCATGTTAGGAGGCAAAACTGAACTTCTTAGTGTGTATAATGCTGGGCTCATCTTCCCTGTTTGGTATGCATGGAAAACATCAAAAGAATCAATGGAAATTCGGCTCAATATAGGCCTATTTAATTCATTGTCTTCTTCTCAATTTATCACAAAAACATTTCAAATACTTTATGTTTAAGATCAATATATCCAAGGTAAACGATTTGGCAATAACTTAATAAAATGAAGAAAAAAAACCCATTGCACACCTAATTTCCAAGAATGCATGTAGCATTTTCGTTTATTTAAATGTAGTATAAAATACCATTGTACATTACATGCCTTGTTCACGGGCATATGTAAAGATTATATCGTAATCAGTCATTTTTCTTGAACATGTTCCCCTTATGTGCAAACATTCTTCTAAACGAATTTATGTTATTATTCTCAGAGTATCGACGTTGAAATAATTAAACCTTGTCACCAGTGTAACACCATGGTAACGCATGGCGGGGACAATAAAAGAAAACATTATTATTATACGACTTTTTCGAGATGAAAATGTTATCAGTCGTAAATTTATCTTTAATGTACTAAATTTAAGTGCATGTTTAAGACACGTTTGGGGATACGAATTCTCTTGCGATTAAATGTACAAGAAGAAATGACAATTTGTTTTATTCCGCATAATTTACGAGAATCCAATTCCTTCCAATAAAACATCGATATTGTGACGTTTCTTTATATTCTGCTGAATTCATAATAACTACCCCCTCCATTACAATTGCAGGCATGTACCAGTCTTATTTGAAATATATATATATATATATATTTCATACTGATTGTACGAATGAATTTTAAATTGCGAACACGGGATGAATTTTGATGAAATAGCAAATATTGCAGAAAATTCCGAGGCAGAATTTCCAAAAGAAAAGCAAAACGGATCACGGATATTTGAAATGCCGACAATATTCGCTCAATGTGAATTCTTTAAGACTAGAGTCCAGAGTATAACATCTAAACGTATGATAATATTAACTTTAATATAAATTGAAAAACTTTAAATTGCACTGGGGAAAATTTAGTATTTGATTTCTCCTCCCACATAGATTGGTTTTTTTTTGCTAGAATACGAATGTACTATACAGATGTGTACGGAGAAGGCGTAAGCTTGTCAGGGGATAATCCTGCAACTCTTGAATTAAACAGCAATTAACACACAAAAGCAACAAAAAGGAAAGACCAAAAGAGGCAAAACAATGAAAGAAAAAGAAAAGAAAGATCTGGAGAGGCAAACAACTGAAATAAACCCGCCCCTACACGATAATCCTTAAATGCAAAATGAAAAGTCAAAGATCGATGCGTTACGAAACCCTTCATTAGTCTGTTGTGATATTAAACCATGCATCCTGTTATTAAGGTTGTCAGTTAGCCGTCAGTTTATAGTTAGAGGCACGTTGGGGGCTTAATAATAATATATCATGGAGAACAATTTTTTACCTTTGGGCATTGTCGCAAGAAATATTAGTTTTCATAAGAGGCGCAGGAGGGTGTATACATCGCAGAATAAACTTCAAATCTTTGATCAAAAAGCTCCTCTTCTAAGTTCAAAGGAGCTAATCTGGTCCCTAATCCCACTCCTCTCACAGTTAGATGAGGGACTAGTCCTGATTGAATAAGATTTCAATCTTTCAAGAATGAAATTTTAACTTTTGAGTGAATGTGTGCATCTTGTTTACACTTCCACTCAAAAAAGGTAAAAATTCCCTCTTGAAAGATTGAATCAGGACTGCAAATCAGCATTAATCCCGACAGACGGAGGACTTGTAAGGCGGGTCGGCTGGTTTTCAACAAAGGGGCGGTCCATGGGCAATGGTCCAGAGGATTATCCTTTGTTTATGGGGGACATCTATTGTTGCGTGTCCCCCCCCCCCCAAAAAAAAGAGATAAAATATGATCTTTTGCGCTGACGCCATGGGGTGGTCTATAATCTGGAGGTAGCGGGATACCTCTCGAACGTTTGGAAAACGACGGCTAACTTTAAATATGACGGGCGAGCCCATGATATGATATTATTTTGAGAAAGCAATGATTGCATGAAGGTCGCAGACATCGTGAATGTTATTGAAATGAAAGCCGATGGCAAAACGAATTACAAAAATGGGGGAAGAAATAATAACATAGCGGAAAGGACGATCTAAGCTCGTGCCCCCGCAAGATATGAGAAGGGGCAATTGATTTTTTTCAACGGAAATCAAAATATGATGAACAGAAAATTGCCCAAAGATAATAATGAGTGTAAGCTTTGTTCAGAATATCACCATGATCATGATCATGATTCGTAAGGCGGAAAAACAACTTGTCCGATTTCGTATTTTCTTGATTTCACTATCATGGCAATGCTGGAGAATAAAGCAAATGCCTGATGAAATGAATAATCCAGGCAATATTGTAAATAGACCTACATGTATATTAGAAAAAAAGAATAAATAAGCGAAAAATCAATTAAATAGATAAATGAACAAGTGTGAAAATAGAAAAAACAAAATGAATGAAAGAATAAATAAACAATTACATACATACATGTATAAATGACAAAATTGATAAATAGGGATAATTTGTAAATAAATAACTTATGAATGAACATATTTATTATCGTACTTACTTGGGCGTAAATGCAAATGGAGTACAAATTTACACCAATTACAACTACCCCTTTTCTCTAGTAACGTAGGATTTGATAAATATACGTAAAAGTAAGTTTGGCTGTGACTGCCTTCTGAATGTATAGACATAATGGAAGAGAAGGTAGTCCAAATTAATGAATATAA
This sequence comes from Lytechinus pictus, assembly GCF_037042905.1. Classification (NCBI taxonomy): domain Eukaryota; kingdom Metazoa; phylum Echinodermata; class Echinoidea; order Temnopleuroida; family Toxopneustidae; genus Lytechinus; species Lytechinus pictus. The sequence goes on from NC_087263.1 coordinate 1,650,578, forward strand.
TGATAATGGTAGATAGATGGATAGATAGATAGATAGAGAGCGAGAGAGAGAGAGAGGGGGGGGGGAGAGCTTGAAGAAAAAAAGATAGATGATTGTGTACAAAAGCCACCGAGAGAAATCAAACATTTGCAAAGAGTTATTTTTCATTTCAGTCACGATAAAGGGAAGATAATATTTCAGGCACGTCCACTCTGCTCCCTTTTAAGCATTTTCTAAAAAGATGAAGGATGAAAGGTTTGGGCGGAATTGAGGTGTTAGAAAGGGGGAGGGGAGAGTTAGAGAGAGAGAGACCGGCTGCAGGAAATGATAGACGAAGAGAGAGAGAGTAATAAGTGGTGTATTAAAAGATATATATTTATTGTGAAGATTTCACAGTTTGAAAGTTCTTAAGATCAATAAGATGCAACTGTTTAAAATGTATACAGGCGACGTTGAAATAATGGTTAGCATACTTAAAATATTCACTGTAAACAATGAAGTGCCAATTTAGCATTTACAGTGCTTGTACAGTAACTGCACTACGATTGCTGATTTTCTCGCATACATTCGTAATTCCGAAGCTTCGTTATTCCGAAGGTTCGGTTATTCCGAAGGTTCGTATTTCCGAAGGTTCGTAACTCCGAAGGTTCGTAATTCCGATGGTTCGTTAATCCGAAAACGAAATAAGGTTCGTAATTCCGAAGGTTCGTTAGTCCGAAAACGAAACGAGGTTCGTAATTCCGAAGGTTCGTTAATCCGAAAACGAAATGAGGTTCGTAATTCCGAAGGTTCGTTAGTCCGAAAAAGAAATGATTAACGAACCTTATTTCGTTTTCGGATTAACGAACCTTCGGAACATCAAACCTTATTTCGTTTTCGGATTATCGAACCTTCGGAAAAACGAACCTTCGGAACAACGCCACAAATGTTCGGATTAACGAACCCTTTTGCTTTTTCGGATTAACGAACATCGAGGTATAGGCAATTTACGTGTTTCGGAATTACGAACCTTCGGAATTACGAAGTGTAACCGATTTTCTAGTTCAAATTTAAACTAGAAATCAGCACTCGTAGTGCAGTCACTGTTCAAGCACTGTAAATGCTAAATTAGCACTTCAATTTTTACAGTGTTGCTTTGAAAAAAAGCGGTAAATTCAAACCAGTTTATCTTGGGTCATGGTGTAACTCGGTGCTAAAATTATAAGAAGCTGAAAATGTCGAGATTCGGTTTACATCGTATGTGTTTTCATGGCGAATGCTGTTTTCCCATGCCTTAATGAAGAAAGTTAGTCTTACTAGTTAATATTCACAGAGAGTTACGAATGTAAAATGAGCCTATATAAACCGAGCCGCAATTAATGTTGCAGATTTGTATACATCTGACTTTCAACAGTTAAACATTTATCAACACGATGAGCATGCAATTTGATGAATTTAATTTGAGGAAAGGAATTAGTAAGTGACCTTGTAATGGCATTGATCAACATAAGAAGAATCCACTCATATTTCGATCGATCTTACTACGATACCATGGAATGTAATCGATATTCGTGTCGTCTGCAGGACGAGGACAATATAGGTCACGATGTCAGGTGACAGGGTAACCTACTCGCGCGCTGGCGGGAAAGCTTTTATATTTACATGGTTTATGTCCATTTGTGGGATTACGATATATGTGTTTTCATAAAGGATATGATAGACGTATATTTTTGCACATGAGCACACGCCATTGCCATTTGAACGGTCGTATGTGGAAAGTGTTTGCTGTTTGAATATAATTCGCTTTTATTCCCAACGCATTGTGAGGCTGTATGAGAGAATGAGGGAGTGTGGGTGATGTATGTGAGTGTGTGGGAGGGGGTGAAAGTGTGTTTGCATGCAGTGCGGATTATGAGAGGAAATGAGTGTGTGTGGTTGAGTGAATGAATTCAGGAGATGAGGTGGGATTTTAACAGTGTGTGCATGTGTGGGGGGTTGTTTGGGGGTGTGTGTGTGTGTGTGTGCGTTGGTGTAAATAGTTTATATACGTGTGTACGTTTAGTGAATAGAGTGTGTTTAATGTATGAGTGTGTGACTTGGGATGAGGAGTGAGGGTGGGTGTGAGGGTGAGTGTGTGTGTGTGTGTGAATGTAACTGAAAGAGGGCGTATATTTAGAACTAGCATGACTAGGGCCAGGTTAAGGGTTAGATGAAAAAATCGATGAAGTTGATAATACACACATCATTCCATTCTTTCACATTAAGTAGCAATCAATGGTTACCGAAAATTAAAATGATATATATCTTTATTATATTTGCTTAAGTACATTTACTCTCTTGTCGTTAATCAAATTAACTCCTCTTGCTTTCTTCAGACATCAACCTTTCCCTTTCCATACAAAGATGGTGATAAATGCCACCTGCCTTGAATGTTACCGCGATGCATTATGGGGGCACGTTGAGGTGTCATTTTTTTACGAGATGTCGGATATTTTGCGAGGCTAATCCTAATGAATAATTCAAGATAGTATTGTGGTTGACTTGTGGTATCAATGCATGGGAGGCTGGTGCAAGGGACATCCATCTATACTATCTCCATTTCTTTTCTTAATTTTTATTTTTATTTCAATGAAAGCTTAAGGATAAACGAATGCAGTTGCCGTAAACGCTTATTTCATTAGAAAGCCCGTTAAACAAAAGTTTTTTTTTAAGGAAGTTGATTGTCAGTATCGATACACTGAACTTTGAAATGTAAGCTGAACAATGGCCACACTGAAAAACGCCCACACAGACAAGCACGGGTGGGAGAGTTTAATATAATTGGTTGTAAAAACCCCGACATATATTCTGATTGGAAGGCCGGAAATGCTAATTTTCCGCAATGTTATCATTCCTTTGAGATTAAAAAAAGCTAATCTGGTTCCTCATCACAGTCCTCAAGGAGTGCGGTGATTTCAATCCTTTTGGAATGGGATTTGCATCTTTTGGGAGTGGATTTTATCTCTTTTTGGAGTAAAATTGTCCAAAGAGATACCCAATTCATTCTGGAAGGAGAGATATAATGTACTCTACAGTGCGTATCAAAAAAAGTTTACACTTAGAAAAAATCCTGTAAAATGATACATTTGTAAAATCCTAAAGATTTTTCCACATTTTCACATTGGTACAGATTCATTTAAGCAAATGACGATATAACTGTCGAAAAATATTTCCGCTTGAGTGAGCACCACTTACTTTTGAAAAGTTAGTGAAAAATGATTTGCGCAGAACTTTGAAATAGTTATGCGAATAAAATTAGACCTTAATCATGAAGAACACGTGTAATTTAGCTAGTAAAATTGATTTGGAGATATCTTTTACCTTTTTAAACTTGTTTCCTTGCCCAAAACACTTCGAAGAGTGCATTGCGCCCCACCCCACTCCCCCAAACACCGAGGCCATCGTGACGATATTTGCTTTACACTGAGCTGTGATTACATGAAATGGGTTAGGCTTAATTTTCAATTTGTTAATCATTGTCAAGCTTGGGAAAAGTGTGGAGAAACAAGTATTGAATGAAAAATAAAATGTAAACCCACTTTAAATGATAAAAACTTAGTGGGAAAATGTTGGAGATATCTGATATAAACTTTTGTTCAGATTCAGTTATGTCCTCAGATCCAGCTGGCACAAAAAGGGTAAAGGTTGTGCTTACTAAGTGTTGAAATTTAAATTTGGGTGGAAAAATTGTTACAAAATGCTTGAATGTATCTGTTCTATTTCAGTTGACTAAAAGTGCAAGAAAAATGTATGAGAAATGTTTCGCAGGGTAAGGTTGATTTCGCCCTTTCCCCTTGACACAGCGTGAAAATTAGCATTTCTGCGCAAACAGATTTCTACGAGCTTTACAAAAATGGACAGTGCTCACTCAAGTGTAACATTCTGTCAAAACTTTTACTTTCATTGGATAGATGAGACCCAAACCCAAGAAGATATGTGAAAACATTACCCACATGTTGTATATTTTTTAATTCCCAGGGCTTTTTCAAAGTGTAAACTTTTTTTTGATACGCACTGTATAAGGATGTTCAGGTCACTCCAAAGGGATTGGTTCGTCTGCTGTGCAAACCCTTCACTGGAGTAAAGGGTCTGAATGTGCAGCTTACTGTAGGCCCTCTCGCTCATGATTGTGCCTGCAGACTTATAGTGATTGGTCATCGGTATCACTCCAAGAGGAGTGTGATTAGGATTAGATTATAGCCCTTTTACATCTACTCTGGAGACACATGGGATAATTATAAACACGTCGTGAACTAGCTTGGAAGTTTGAATCTTTTCTTTTTTTACGTGACTATTAATGTCAAACTTTCAGAAAAGATTCTTATTAATTTCAATAATATTACTCATTAAAGCTTTAACATTAATTTTATCTCAGCATCCCTCGAGATAAATGTTGAAGCAGTGTGTCGTCTTAAAAATCATTAATCCTAGTAATAAACAAAACGTAAAATATACGAAGATGACATTTTGAAAGTCGTTTAGATACACTTGTTCGATATACTCCCCGGTATTCTACATGTAAATCGGCTTAAGTATCTGGGTCAGATATCTTATAATCCTCGCCTAGGAGAGTAGACCCTCAAGTTTATACCCCTGGCTTATATCAGCCATGATTTCAGATGAGAAATCCCACAACAAGACATATCGATGGATTCTGCTCTTGTTGGAGAATTAAAAAAGAGCATAATGCTAAAAATGTTCTCCTTCAACGAGTTAATGTGTAATGATTTGGAAATAAGAGAAATATTGTATAACCATGCATGGACCTGTGGGCGTGTCATAAAAACGGCTTGTCGGACGTTTTATCGGAGAAGTCCAATTTCATCTGACAGTTACCATGATAACAGTGCTTTTCAGCCAATAAGAATCAAGGAAATTTGTCAGGTCGTGGATGTGCCAAGGCCGAGTGGTCTAAAAGTATCCAAAAAAGGCATTCTCAATGAAAACTAAAAGGTATAAGTATTATTATAAATTTAATTGTGTAATGTCACTGCGTCTTTTTCAATACACCTTTTTATTCGTTCCGCTCCCTTTCCTTTCACTTTAAACTCTTTATTTCGATCTCCTGAAAAATCAAAGGGGGCAATTGTCCATGTCCTCATCATGTTGTGCCAACCCCCCTTACGAGTAATCAAGCTAATTTCATGCATTATTAATTTCCTATGCTATGCATGGAAAACCTCTAAGAAGAGAGGATACAAAATAATGTGTCCATGCCATTTATTACTGTGATCAATTCATCCAGATTAAGGATCTTGATATTACAGACTGGGAATGGTTTCAAGTTTCAAGAGAGATGGGGGGGGGGGGGCAAAGAAAAAAAATGATTTGAAAAACACTGTTTTTAGTTTCGGAAAAAATCATTTTACATTTTCCTTCGCCTAATGAATATCCCTTCATGTAATAATCTGCACCCTCTTGGTTGTTATGCATTCGTTGACGAATCTCATTAAATCGCGGATTGAAATATAATCTAAAATCGTAATGAAATTGATATTTTGTTCCCCGCAATATCTGGAAAGTGGACCAGGCATTATTAGGTTTCCATCATTAATTAGATTCGATACTATGCGAAGATAATGAATGAAGGCAAGGTTTCAATCCTATTACAAGAGTGAATGAGATTTCCTTTTGAACATCTATATTCGTGACCTCTAAAATCCAAATTAACATGATTAATGTTTGGAGATGAAAAACAACTTGAAGGAAGGTCAATTTCGAATGATGGTTGTATTTTTAACAAACACTAATCAGGACAAACCTAACTCTTGAAATTAATTAGCTTCATTTCCGTTCTATTTCAATATTGGAAAGGGCTTTTAAGTACAAAAGGTTTTTGATCGTTTTAAATGTGATAGGCAGAACGGATTTAAGAAGAAAGAAAATGTACCATCGACCTTCATGACAAAGAGCAACCACGAATCTTTGTCGAAAATTTGTAAATCAAAACAACAGTTCGTTCTGAATTCTGGACAAGCGACATTCGCAATTTTTCGTCAGGTCCGAAACTTAGGACGAAACTCCTGTTCATGATCACCTATAGTGTTTGTCCAGATTGAAAAGGGGTTTCGGATGTCTGTTCCGAATCATGAGATCTCCAAAGCAATAGTTTGCAAGAAATGGCAGATCTGCGACATAGACGGACTTCGAGCAAGTTTTGAATTCCTCATGGCTTGTAAGCGAGCCTGCCCTGTCCTTGGTTTTAAAGAGCAAACGAACTAGCAGTCCTAATAGCCTCACCTCAAGTCCTCAATTATTCATATCTGCCAGATTCGTTACCCATAATGCATCGTTCTGTCACGGTCTTGTGATTCAGGCTGAGAACACACCGATTTACTACTCCATTCGTTCAGACCGGGATAATTATGTTACCAAGTAGCAAAAACAGGTATCATTCATCTTAAAAACATTCTAGTTCCTTTAAACAAGTAGAACTATGGGTGATTTTCCTTTGTATTACTATGATATTTATCTCAAAGCGTATATTTTAAGACTAGCTATTTATAACATACACAGTCAATGAGAGGAAACACATAGTGTTGATTAGCTAGCTGCCTTTTTAGCATTCTATGAGGTTACAACCACATAAAAAGTGTGAAATAAAGCGACTTTAAAGCCCATGCTCAAGATTTATAGCATAATATTCCGCTACGGGTAATTAGATTCCAGTAAATTAGCTTCAGGGAATTGAATTTCATCCGGTCCGGCTTTACTCTGTCATGATAGAAATTGCCTTGGAATTATTCAAACATCATAATGAAAAATCGGTCCCGGCTAATCTTGGTGAAAATAAGCTCGCTATATTTGATTCCATGATTAATTTGATATTTTGGAACCGAAAGCTTATTAGCTAGTGAATATAGATTCCGAATTCTTGAACGTGGAATGTAACGTGAGGCCTGTGTCTTAAGAAGGGAGGGTTAATGGTCCTTGCATGGAGTCGAGGCTTCTATAATGATGCATGGAGTCTAGGGGGGGGGGGGGTGCGGGATGGGTGCTGAGGGGCTGCTGGAGGGATGTGATCCTGGTACTGGAGTTTGTTGTTGCAATGCATTCATAGAAACGTCTCTAGTTGAATATCTATGGGTTTTGGATTGTTGTGAAAATGGAGAAAATAAATGGCGGCGTAGGAGGTTGGTTCCGTGAAATATATTCCAGCGACAATTACTCCTCCTGAAAATGCGCCACTTATTAAGCCGAGTTTAAACAATAAAATCAGAGTGTAAATTTGTACACTAAGAAAAAGAACAGTTGAAATTACTATATCCTGAAATTAGGAAATAATTTCCTTTGTTGATGTTAGTTCACCTGAAGGTTTGACCTTTTGCACCCAAAACCCCATCCCATCTCAAAAATTCTGAAAAATATTTCCGCCACATCCAAACCTCCCCGGCCGGTTTTCTATCCCCTCTTCCATCAATCTATATATTGGGCTATTACGATGTAACATGATATCGCGCGCTATATCACTCAAATGGAGTGAAATAGTTCACTCTTTGAAAATCCATAGCCATGAACCCATCATTTTGTGCGAGCGTCGATCTGGCCCGAGGTCGAAAAGTCGAATTCTGCGTTGAAAAATAAAATAATTAGTACATCTGACTAGAATTTCGATATATTAATGCATTGCACTTTAATTCCAGGGCTTTCATCAGAGAACATAAAAATAGCTGGATGAAAAACTACAGTAAGGTTACATATATATATATATATATAAATCATAAGCATTTCTATTACTAGATCACCATTTTACCTTGTTTGAAAGGAACAATATCATCATCACAAATTATTTCTAATAGAAAATGTTGTATCAAAAATCGAACGAAAAGAAATACATCCTAACATGGACACGTAGGAGCACAGTCAGATGTCAAAGTTTAATATCAATAATACAACAAAATTGATAGACATTTATATTGTAATATTTCATTGTAAAGAAAGTCACCAAAATATAAATTCTCGATCTGATCTTATACTTTCAGTTTTGAATGCGTCTAAGGAACAGATATGGTATGACGAGTTTTCCCTCCGGGACCAGAAATGAATCCTACACTGCAAGAACTCCGGTGTTGATTTAACACCAGCCCGGAATCTATATATGTCCACACCAGTGAAGTGTTAAACAACACCAGTTTCGTTTTGGTCTAACACCAGATAACACCAATTAGTATTAAAACAGCATCGGTTTGATTCCAAACTGGTGTTGTTTAAATATTTCTCTGGTGTGGACATATATAGATTCCGGGCTGGTGTTACATCAACACCGGAGTTTTTGCAGTGTGCTGTTTCGATTCACCTACCCTCGACAAAGACTTCGGTGCCAAGAAGGGCATTTGACAATAGATTATCTACGTTCCAGAATTAGCTGTTGCGATAGCTCCCTACTGACCCATTTTTATCGAAAATGAATCAATAGATTCATAGGCCTAAATAATGAATTGCCTTTGAAGTTTGATAAAGTATGTTGAGTAGATGATCCATTTATGCGACAAGCCATCTGCACAGAACTGTTCTGGAATTGTCCATCGCAGGATTTGCAAAGTAGCCATTTGGCCTGGGGCGTGATAGCAAACCCATCGCGTCTGTTTTCAAGTTCATAACGAGTTCAAATAACCCCGCCGATAGGTTTCATTTATGCCCATGAATATCAGAGTTTGGTCACTTAGAATTAAAAACATATAATTTTTTCTTCCCTCTACCAGTAATTCTTTGCTCGTAAATATACAATTAAATGCAATGTCCTTTTCAACGATATTCTTGAACCTTTGCCAAATGAGACTTCTAATAAGACCTATTCTACCAGAGTTCACCTATAGGTTGCTGAAAGTAATGCAAGAAAATTTTTATTTGATTTGTCTAGTGATTTTTCCTTCATACATTCAAACACGTAATCCTTAGTAAAAAAAAAAAAGGATGACAAAGTGGTGCAATGGGGTAATCCTTTCGCTTATGACAAGGTAGCGTGTTCGAATCCATGTGTAAGAAAGAACTTAATGTGTTTTCTCAATTTGTTCAATATTGAGGCACGACTTTGAAAAAAAAGTCAAAGTTCAAACTTTTTAGCCTGATTTTAGTCCACAAAACGGGTTCATCTTGTTGTGTGGATAAACAAGGAATGGAAAAGTCACCCCCCCCCCCCGGACAGCAGTCAGACCAACTACTCAACCTTGCTATTTCCCCTGATCATGCTGATGGGTGCTTTACATTGACTTTGAAAAGTCAGACAAACTACTTAGAATAACAGAGAACATTCGACTAAAACGAACTGTTAAGAAGAACATATGGTATAAACAAGGGCTACATCAGTACCATGTTGGAGGGCCTTGCTGAAGTATCTTGCTAAAAGCGTTTATCTTTAGGTAGTCAGGTAAGTCAACAGTATGTGAATTTGAATACACAAACATCGAATTCCGCATATCGAAAAGGATGATGTTCGGAAAATATTCAATATTCAGGGTTCAATACGAACAATGTTGTCCTTTATAACAATTCTATTAAAAACCTTGATAAAATCGTTTTTTTAGAATCTGTGAAGTGTCGATTCTGAAAGACAGGATAGAGAAGCGGAGAACCCTGGTGAGGTTAACTTTGTTGCTTCTCAAATATTAATTTCAATGAATTTATGTTTCCATGTAAAGGGCATGTTCTGTCCGAATAAAGTTGTCAAATTAAAATATAGGCCATCTCAAACTAATTACTAAGAAATATATATATCTTTTTTAAAGTTGGATTGATCATCAACGTCTTTTCAGATTCTTTGAGATACTTTTTGTCTCCCCTTTAACATCGGCAAACTACTAAGAATAACAATGAGCACTCGGCAAAACAGGCCAGGAAGAAGTGCATAAAAGCCAAGAAGCAATCGGTACCCTCGCTGAAGTACCCCGCTAAAAGCCTTTGTCTCATAAGTGTGTTCTCGAATAACGTCGACCCCTCTACAACTCAAGGTCGAGGTTATGAGGGCGTATTCTCACTAGGGGAGATGTGTATTGAAATATGACTGCCGTTTGAAGAAGAGTGTCAGTTTTAGCACTGGCAATAAGGGTTACAATCTGACAATTAACAATAAGAATTCAGAAACTTGTGACTCACAGCGAATAAAAAACAATGGCATCTCAGAAATATGCAATGCAAATAATTGGGTGTTCGAACTGACACCAGTTGGTGTCCCGTAAAAATTACACCCTGGATCACAACACCGAAGAAAATATCAATAACGACACATGACACATGACAACATAGGGTGTCAAATCAAGGAGATTGAAGCTCCTTAGTCAAATTAACTTCATCCCGGTATCTATATCGGCAAACACCAAGGAGGTGTTGAAACAGCACCAGTTAAGAATCCAACCGATACTGGTCTAACACTGATTAGCGTTCTTTACATGTAAATGCCGTTCTGGTGTTAGCCTAAATCCGAAGTGGTGCTGTTTCATCACCTCTCTGGTGTTTTACGATATAGACACCAAGCTGGTGTTAAATTAACACTGTATTTTTGCAGTGTATGTACGCCAATCAACACCAAAATTTTGGCTACGTGTGAGCCGAGAGTTAAGTCAGAGCTGAAAACTTCCATGACACGGATTCCCGGGGAGCGTTTCACGAAACTTTGTCAGGTTTTATACACTTCAAAAAATGAAGTGCTAATTTAGCACTTACTGTCCTGGTGTAGTGACTGTACTTGAGTGCTGATTTAGTCATTCAAATTTGAAATAGAAAATCAGCACTCAAAAGTGCAGTCACTGTACAAGGACATTAAGTGCTAAATTAGCACTTCATTTTTTAGAGTGTAAACTACTGCAAATCCCTTGCATCTGATTGGCTGATGGCAAATTAGTCAGTTAAAAAATCTCTGAGACACTTTATCGTGAAACGCTCCCCCTATGTTAAGTTTCGAAAATCTCTACATTCATATCTACTTGAGATAATAGACCAATGTCCCGTTTCATAAAGACTTGTTATAATAATGAATGCATAATTTAATAGAAAATTACTTTCAGCCGATCGGATTGGCGGATTTCAGTAGATTTTAACTGTTATTGCAAATTTGTTATTATAACAAGATTTATGAAACGGACCCCAACACTTTAATTGAAATACTTCCAAATCAGAGGCGTCAATCAGGCAAAGCTCCCCACTACAACAATATATATACAGTGCGTCCCACAAAAAACGAAACCGAGATTTACCGATGATTGATCATAACTTAATCACAAATACAATAGACAAATGACCTACCATTGTAAAGTTTAGAATCTCCTCTTTCATCTGAAATTACTTAGATTATTTCTCATTTACACATGAGTGAGCAAAAACAATTTGAAGAGGGGATACCAAAAAGTCATTTGGCGGGCTGTATCTGGGTTTCAAAAAGAAAACCACATTTTTAAAACGTTCAATATCTGCTCTTTAATTTGATACCTCAATAACAGAAAATGGTCAAGAAATAAAGTTCTGGTTATTTGAAATAAGGCTTGAATTTCAATAATTTCATAAAATGAAGAGGTTCTACAGGCTAGCGTTCAAACTCACTAGACACTCGGTTTTGTTGACGATCAGCCATGCATTAAGTCTTTTGTTAACCATGCGATAGCTTATGTGGGGGACCGGTGAAAACACGTTTATTTAATGAAGTTATGGATATACAAGCATTGTTTCGAGGGAACATAACTTTTTGCTTCTTGACCATTTTTTGTGATTAAGGTATCAAATAAAAGAGCAGATATTGAACTTTTTAGGCATGTGATTTTCTTTTTGAAATTCAGATATCCCCCACCAATTGAGTTTTTTGGTATCTTTTCTTCAAATTGTTTTTGCTCACTCATGCGTGAATGAGGAATAATCAAAGTAATATCAGATGAAAGAGGAGATTATAAGCTTTACATTGGTAGGTCATCTGTCTATTGTATTTGTGATTAAGTTATGATAAATCATCGCTTAATCTCGGTTTCGTTTTTTCTGGGAAGCACTGTATATATAAACTGTACGAAAATGCATGCATAGCCAGTCCCCCCCCCTCCCCCTTCTTCAATACATTTACACGGCCCCTGTGTTATGGTAGAAAAACTAATAAAAGAAGAAAAAATCTAAAGAATGGATAGATGTGTGTGTCAAGAGGGAGAGGGGGATCGATATTAGACACCGTCTTTAATATTACGTCACTGACGTTACCCTGGCTCGATAGAATCGTATTTATTTGAACGGGTGTTTATTCATGAAGCAAGATGCGGGAGGTGAGACGGAGGCGAATTTTCTTCTACATGATTGCATATCGGGGACACCATGCCTGTCAGCGGCTTGTATGTAACCATGCTTGAATTTTAAAGGGAGTATGATTGGTGCTTGCCACACAGCCAAAGGTGTAATTTTAACCGGTGTACACATAGCACCACATTGAATTGAATTTACTTGTTATTTCAACACCCTTTGGTGCTATTGGTTGTTGCTTTACAGCTTCCTTTGATGTTTTGTGTTAAGCCTTTCGGGTGTAATGTTAACACATCAGGGTATGGTTCTGTGGTGACACCAAATGGTGTTAGTTTTAACGACCAAGTTTTCACCGTGCAAGCAGATACCATACATCAACGTTATCAATCATACTCACACGGTTGAAGTGTGTGTGTGTGGGGGGGGGGGGGGTGCTGCGTCCTTGGTGTGCAGAACGGAAATATTCGTTATCTATTTCTTCAATTAAAAATTCAAACATTAACCCATAAATATACACAAAATTTGTTCATTTAAATCTGAAAATGCAAGAGAGAGAAAAAAAAACACCATCGTAATTTGCTCGGTCAACTTTCTCCCTCGCTTACACGTTATTTGATATTTTACCAATAATATGTTCCTCCCTCCTTTGGAAATACACTTTTGTGTGACTAGCCAGCAAACACTGGTTGCCTCACCACGAATTTCAAACAAAAAGTCTAACACACGACTTGCGATGAGTTTTACTAATTGCGCTAAATTATTCATTAGGCTACTGGGGTCGAGTCCAAGGAACTAGCCTTCTTGAGCATAATGAGGACAATCGCCGGTCACTTATCAAATTAGTTTTCTGCCATATTAACCACAGGGTTATGACAATTAATCGTCCATAAAATCACATCTTATGATAAACGCGTTATCTGCAAGAAAAGTTTGAAAAGAGAATATGCTTCGATGGAAAGTAGACTCTGAGCGAACCATGCGATGGCGGATATTAAAACCGGTTTGCCAGTAGGCCTATGTACATACCTCTCGAAAGAGCGGTTAAGAATATTTACTTAAAAGTGCATCCTGTATTTGGATCCTAATAATTGCCCGAGTGCGAGCCGGGAGTAAAACGTGTTACCTGTGAATCTGCTATCGCATTGTACAGTGCGCATGGTGAACAAGTCTATATTTGAATACATTTTTTTGTATATTTCACATTACATGACTGAATGATAACTACACATCATTAACACACACACACACACACACACCTTCACACAAAGTAACCGCCTTATGCACTCTCACACAAACACACCTTTTACTTCTTGATTGTTTCTGGTATTTAATGGGTATACTTGCCACAACAACAGCTCAGAATAGGATGCCAAGAATAAAGGACGAGTTAGGGGGCACTGCACGAATTGAAGACGAGTGCAATATAAGCCCTAACAAGTGGGTAACTTCAGGTATCCCATTAAGGGAAGACATCCCATACAACAATTACCAACAAGCGTTAGCAAAATTAACAAGGTCGAAGGGGAAGTCCTTTAAATCACGTCTATAAACGAATGGACTGTAATTCTCATCGACCAACACCATGTTCAGAACTACTCCATTTTGGCGCCTCTTTTGCAAAATAAAGCTGGCAAAGGTGTTTTTCCCAACAACTCCTAACTACCCCTATTGTGGTGACGCAGCCCAAAGGATGAACCTGCTTACATTGCGCGGACGATTTCAGAAATAGTTCCGATCAATCGCAACTCCAAAAGTCAAGCGCTATTTGATTTTCCAACCAATGAAACACGCGTGTTACTGACTTGCGGTTAATATTTTTTAGTTGCGTTCAAACGCGTCTCTCTCTGGCAGAGGGGCCCCCTGAAGCGGTTATTTCTGGTGTTTTCATGACATTCATGTTGTCATTAATATTCTGTAGCATTGATCACGTGACCCATGAACGTGTCTCAATAGGCACTCGAAAAGATATGGGTTCATACGATTGAATAAGACGGGGGCCTCAAGCTAGGCTCGGATAGCTCGTAAACAAGATGATCGTCCAGACAAGCAGAGGAGTCTACATTTTTAGGGGAAAAATTGGTTTGGGAATAGCACGATTTTAGGAATTTATGTCATGATATAGGGTTTTACATGAAAATTATGGATTAAAAAAAGTGTTTAAGTACTTTTAATTTCCTTGTTATACTTGTATTTTGTTGTAGACCTATTTTGTGAAACGAAAATAAATGAATCTCATATAAATGTTAAGACAGAACGATGTCATTGTATTACAGATCTGTATATACCTCTGCATTTGAAATGTAGTTTTTTTTTCTAATAATATTGTGGGCTTTAGAATTGAAGTTTTATTGAGAATGGTATCAAATAACAGATCCTTGGAATCAATGACACCTGATTGTATACAAGATTGGCTTTAGTTGCGAAATGATTCCGTCATAGTGTTATGTATTTTCGTCTTCAAACCAATGCTTGAATTGAATTGAAAATTAAAAAAGGACATTAAAAGAGTAGTTATTTAATTATATACTATATGCTTTAGTTGCGAAATGATTCCGTCATAGTGTTATGTATTTTCGTCTTCAAACCAATGCTTGAATTGAATTGAAAATTAAAAAAGGACATTAAAAGAGTAGTTATTTAATTATATACTATATAAAAATATCATCGTTAAAATAAACTTGCACTTGCTACTTCCCTCGCATACACGACAACCACTGAAAGTTGCCAATTTGCGAATCGCGAATCGCACAAGTCAGGAGATCTTAACTCTTTGCCCGCCACAGAATATCAAACATCATAATTCTTTATTATTACTAGCATGGCTGGCCAGTTTTATCATACAAACTAGTCTTCAAGCACAGACTCACGTTTGACACTTCAACCAATAACAGGTCTAGAGTGAAGGCTAGACTCCAAAGACTCTGTCTGAGCAAGCCACCATACATAGTGAATCTAGTCTCACTAATTCAGACTCTGCATTATGTACTATGCGAATTGCGAAATACAAGTGTCTGTGCCTGAAAACTACAAACAAACCTTTATCATTTCTTCGCTATCCGATAATTCAGCTTGATGCAAAGATGGGATTGCTCTTTACATTTAACGACTGCTCAGGTGTATCTCTCGCTCAGTCTGTAATTACTCAATTCCAAACTAACATGTCTAATGTGTGTTTGCTTTTATCGAGGGTAAGTGACATTTCATTTGACAAATGCCTGCGCCTCGGGAAAAAGAGATGCAATTAGAGCACGATCCGTCCGATAGTCGTAAAGATGCAAATGTATAAACACATAGCCTGAACGTGTTAGCCATGTTTCAAGATTACGAAGCGTAACATTAATTGCCTCAAAGATTTGTGAGGAACGAAAACTGCCTGTTATATCATCACACGTCGCCTTATACGTAATATGATGCAGGGCATAAGAATACGTACATATGCATTGTAAAAAAAAACTGCTGTTATATTCCGCAATTTCTATATGTATATATTCAACTGCGTATTACAATAATCATGATAATGTTATTATAATTACCCCGCCTATAGCCGTGCTGCCTCCATGCGCTCTGGCATTCGATGAATTTCTTCCTACCGGGTACCCATTCATCTCACCTGGGTTGAGTGCAGCACAATGTGGGTAAATTTCTCGCTGAAACTGAAACATTTGAGGCAGGATTCTCCTACTTTATTTATATACATCCTCCCTCTAATGTTTCCCTCAGATTTTTGTTTTACTAAGTTTGTTTTGTAATGACGTAATATTCTCCGTGATGTTTATTAAATCTGTTTGATGAGGAGAATGTTGTATTGTGGAACGTGTGGAAAGAAACACTAATTTTGGAACAAGTAATTACTGCAATGAAAGTCAATTGCATCGTTACTAACATCCACCACGTTCAGTAATCATCCGGGAGCATTTCATCAACATTTCTGTCCGACAAGTTGTCAGATCCGACAACTTTCATTGATGTTGATTGGCTGAGGAGCAGTGTTACTATTGAAACTGTCGGATAAAACAGACTTGTCGAAAATAGCACCGGACAAGTCCTTTCATGAAACCAGGTTCTTTTACAAGGAAGACACACCTTTGGGCTGTAGCACAAAGCAAAGCAATAGATACGCTTGGTTTTTACGATTAAATGTACATTTCGGCAAGTTAATCAACCTGAAAAATGTGCCTTGCGACTGATCGCTACGCTTTGTGTTAACGAACCCTCCAGGTGATCAAATTAATGGCCACAAGGCATGTAATTAGGATGAAATTGAGATTCTCCGTAATGAAGATCAGGTGTGCGTCTAATTAAATACAGATCTGGACATGATTGAATGATCAACCCTCATCAACTGAAAAAGGGGCTTTCACACTGAACTTTTTAACTTTTAACTAAATAATAATAATAAATAATGATAATAAAAATAATAATAATGATAATACAAAAAAATAATAATAACAATAATGATAATCCTCTTTTATATAGCGCTTAATACATCGGAACGACGTGTCTAAGCGCTTTACAAATATGTTTACTCCGGTCATCGGATTAAATCAGCCATTCTCGCACACAATGCATGCACATCCTCCACTCCCTGGGGAGTATTCCAGTCAGTCGCCATTAAGGTGCACACAATACAGGATAAGCTACAATGACTATCACATCATACCGGGTACCCATTTGGCACCTGATGGGTCGCGAGTGGCAGAGTGTGAATTAACGACTTGCCAAAAGGACGCTAGACCGCGGTGGGATTCGACCACATGACCCTCTGTTTATAAGGCGAGAGTCAGAAAACCTTTAAGCACGGTACTCAAGCCTATCCCTTTAACAATTATTGCGCGCGCACAACTATTGTTTAAAGTTTGATTTCATTTTTTTAGTTTTAAAAGCTAGTTTTTATAGTAATGGGCTTAAACAGTATTATTGAAGTGTACAATATGGCAAACCCTCTTACAATATGATCATTTATCTTGAGACTAAGAAATCGAATATCAAGAATTAATTTTTCGGTTATAAAAGAATCGGTAGTATTGTAAAAAAATTGAAATTTTCAATATACTTCTTGAAATCGAACATCAAAAATTCATTAATTATTAATTTCATCATGATATCAAGTAATTCGTTGTTAGAAAAATTACAGTAATCAGTAATTCAATTCTGTCTATACTGAGATCAAGAAATCTATACTATCAAGAATTAATTGCTCGGAACCAAGAAATTCGCTAGTGATGTAAGCAAATGACATTTCTTTATATTAAGGACTGTATTCTTTTTCTCAAGAAATATGATTAAACACCGAAACAAATAAGGTGTTAAAATAGACACCAGATGGTCTCCCTAGATGACCACACCCAAAAGCTTAACCCCTGTGTTATTGATAAAGTAACCCCAAACGGTAGGTGTGTTTGTAACCAGGCCTGGTAATAAACACCAAAAGGTGTTGAGTTAACAGTGTAGATTTAACACCGGAATATTAATGGTTTGGTTTTACATTTACACTGGATAACGCCACAGGTTTTGCTGTGAATGATAGAGGAGTTTGCAATAAAGGCCAACGTTTCGGCATATGCTGATAAAACCATCCACGTGCGACGGTCCCCTTATCGGGATTGATGTGTGCAATTGTTCATGGCATGTTCCAGGGACAAGAGATTATTACACGCATGCACGGGTACCATTTATTGTATTTTAATGAATGCAATAATATCTTTAAATGTAACTTTAATGGGCACATAACCTCGGACATGCAATTGCATTTTTCGGCAAATGGTGAATGAAATCGTAAGCAGTGTGTTATTAGTTCAGATAAAGTGCAATAACTGTTTGATTGATGTCTTGCCAAATATCAGAGCCATGTCTAAACGCAGAAATCCATCGTTTGCAATTTGAATATTCTCAGCGACTATCTTTATTTCACCATAGCTTTGTCAATTAAACTAAAAGACGCATAATGTGATTGCACTTGTATGCTATTGGTACAATTGTAAAAATTGAATGGTATACATTTTATTTTGAAAGTATGCTTTTAACCGATATTGTGAAATTACAATCACTGTATTATCAAGGTGATTATGTTTAAGTGTCAACTTAATAGAATTACTTTTTTTAAAGGGTAATGAATCACATGGTAAAAACAAAGTTCTCGGGGTGGAGCAGACCAAACTGTGAAGATTTAGAAGAAATTCATGGATGAATGAAAAAGGTTATTGGCTTTCAAGAAAGGGCAGTGATTGATGTATTGAATGGTAAAGTTAATCGTCGAAACGTGCCATCTTTGCACCCCTATGTGCCCCAATGGGGTACATTGTATTACCCCTCGAGGGTCCCCGTGAGGTCAAGTTACACCCCTTGGTGAAACGGAAGATAACTATAAGGTGTACTGCATCGATCTTTAAACCGAAAGATAGAATGACTGGCCATTGACAAGAACGAGATTAGTACACCAATGTTCCTCGAATAAATCACGTCTACTTCATATCTTGTTTTATAAGTTAGGGGTGTTCTTCGTTAAATAAAGTGGTCTATCTTACTTTAGACCGACAAACTCGAGTTCATAAAATTGTTTCTACTTTTAAAGGAATTTCGGACAGATCCCGCTCCGATCATGCCAGTTGCGTTATGGGAGCCCAGGCGCAATGTACATTTATTTTTACGGAAATAGCACTGTTAATAAAAAAAGATTAATACGTTCAAATATATATTCTTATTAAAAAAGAGACGAATCTGTAAGGGCGACAATGTCAGAGACGGAAAGCCGATCCCTTCTCGATTTCCATAAATATATGAAATCGTTTTATATACAGTCATATAAAATAAAAATGAAACCGCATGATAAAAACACAATTTACAAAATAAGACCGCGGGAGTCTGAATCTTTTTTTTTTACAATACGAAGAGGCTCAAAATATTACCTTGGTTTTCATTAAGTGTGTTATGTTAATAGTAATACGATTGCTGTCTGAAACACTCCCCTAAACAAGAGTCATAGAATACTTCTTTTACTGTGAAAGTCGCTTCTCTCCATGCATCTCAAGTATCATCCCGCCCCTTGAAAAATCGATAATTTCATTCTACGTTCTCTCCCTATCTTAATGAGATGTGAACCTACCGCATCCCGTCAAAGGGATCAAAACAACGCCACACAGCAAAAACTGTGGTGTTAACCGGTGTACATAGAGGACCACACCAGTTATTTTTCACCGGTGTTAAATTGGTGGTGTTAGTTGTACACGTATAGGTGTTATTACAACACCTTTGGTTGTTACATTTACACTCTTTGGTGTTATGTTCAATCTCTAGGGTGTAATTTTAACACCTCGGGGTGTGGTCCTCTATTAACACCAACACACCAACTGGTGTCAGTTTTAACACCGCAGTTTTTACAGTGCATGGTATGTCAAGGTTTGGGTCACACCATATGGATCTTACACACTTAAAATGTTGGGCAAAATACTGTCCACTTTGTTTGGTAATGTATGTTTGTAAAATATATATATATATTCTGGGCAATTATTACCCAACTGAGCAAATTTGTTACCCAATTATTAGTTTTTTTATTACCCAATTTGGGCAGATTTTAACCAATACTTGTATGGAAAGTATGTTGCTCAGGGTTGGTTAATACAAGTTGGGCATTATTTTGCCAAACTATTACAAGAGTGTAGTCCTCGACAAAGACAAAAATGGAAAGAGCTCGTTGTATGCTAATGCACACATGACATTGAGAAAAAGGACTCCACGATGCAATTGACAGTATACAGGGCCATACCAACACGTAATAACATCAAACACACCCTCACACACACAAGCGCGCGCACACACACATGATACAGAGCAGAGTCTTTGAACTTTGTGCGCGCTAGACCTGTTGGAGTCATAGGTTGGAGTACGTGTTTCCAGGGGCCTCAAAACAGTGCCTCTTTGCTCTATCCATTTTTTTTTATATCGATGTTCGTAGTATTTGTGATCTTGGTAATCACGTCATCTATTCGCCGATCCCTCGCCGTTTTTTTAATTTAAACCATTACACCATTACGTGCAGACAGATTTGTTTCACTATCATAAAAATAAACGCTTTGAGATTAGATATATACTAGAGAAACATTGACCATTATGGCACAAGTCGTGTGGACATAAATTTTATTTTCTTGTAACTACTTTTTATTTCCTTTTTCTTTGTTCCTTTTCTCTTTGGATAAGGACAAAGGCCTTTGACAATTTGATTGTGTAATTCGCACTGCATTTGTAGAGAGCCAATTCGGTTGCAGAAGGCAACGGGTTACGTAATGCTAATGATATATTCCGCATTTAGATAGCGATTGATACGTTTTGGCGAAGTTTTTATTATTATTACCACATGCATTGGACCGTGGATTGCCCGCCCACTATTGTATACACACACTCCACTCCCTGGGGAGTATCCAACAAGAGTTTTTTTCATAGTGAAAAAGCATACTACAACATTTTACAAACCAGGTATATAATTATTTAATTTCTTGGTGGAGAGTGGCAAATTGTGGATTGACGTCTTGTCAGAGTACAGCCGGCCGTTTCAATCGCTTAAAAATATCCATAGTTCTTTGCCTTAATTAGGTTAATTACACGTTAGATAATGTTTATCATTTGGTCATAGAAGAAAATGAAGGCAGAATGTGGAACATCTTCTAAGATGCGAACTTGGAGTATAATACCTGGGAGGGTTGTGTGATACGATCAGCATTAGTAGAGAGATAGGGTAACGGTCGGGAAGACGTGAATAATTCAACCGCTTCATAAGTATGTCATGTAAGCCTCGGGTCTGTGGGATGCGAGTTTGAACGACACGACGAGAGAAATGAACGTTAGTGAGATCGTGGCATAGAAAAGAAAAGAGATCGAATAAATTGGGTTAGGGGAAAGCGGGGACTGAGAATTGTGAGCAGCCTCAGGCAAAACCACTGTTTTGTAGGTTCCGATAAAATCATGGGAATCGGAGAATGAGAAAGAAAAATCAAGAATGGCGTTAGAGCCAATGGCGTAATGAGCCCAAAATTTTGAGGGGGCTCGAAATTGCGTATCGCGTAAACTTAATAAGTTGCGAGCGACCGAAGTAAGCGAGCAATAATTGTAACATTCATATTACATAAAGTCTAAGTTTGTGATAGATTTTGAGATAATATCCAGAAAATATTATATTTCAACCTTATCCCTTTCTTTTCCTTTTTTTCTTGGTCGTTATTTATTTATTATTCTTTTTTTTTTGGGGGGGGGGAGGGGGGCAAGAGCCCTCAAGACCCCCCCCCCCCCGATCTGTACGCCAGTAGTTAGAGCTTTGAGTTCGGTAAAAGAACGTATCACTGTGTATATACTTTTGTAAGAAGTACACCATTTCTATTTAAAGGTCAAGTCCACCCCAGAAAATGTTGATTTAAATAAGTAGAGAAAAATCAACCCAGCATAATGCTGAAAAATTTTCATACAAATCGGAAATTATGATATTTTAAAGTTTCGCTTATTTTTCACAAAACAGTGATTTGCACAACTCGGTGACATGCAAATAAGACAGACAATGATGTCCCTTACTCACTATTTCTTTTGTTTTTTATTGTTTGAATTATACAATATTTCATTTTTTACAGATTTGACAATAAAGACCAACTTGACTGAACCATATGGTATCAAACAAAGCTAATTCCACATATTCAGGGAGGAATTAATTGTTGTTTCACTTGGCAATGAGGAGAAAATTATAATATTTCATATTTCACATAATAAAATACAAAAGAAATAGTCAGTGGATGACGTCATCAGTCTCCTCATATGCATACCGACCAGGATGTGCATATAACTGTTTTGTGAAATTAATCGAAATTTTAAAATGTCATAACTTTCATATTCTACATCCGATTTTGATGAAACTTTCAGTGTTATGCTTTTTTGATTTTTCTCTTTTTATTCGAATCATCTTTTTGTTGGGATGGACTTGTCCTTTTAGGATGAAGAGTGGTTTTATTTAAAAAATTCCTGCTGTGGCATGTCTGATGTGAAACTGCAGGAGACAATAATCAGATGAACGTATAAGAAACGAAGGAAGTGGAGACGAAATCATGCGAAAAGAAGAAAAATAAGGAGGGAGCGGAAAGATTTACAAACAAGAGTAAGAAAGAAAATACTTTCACAAATATTATCAAGCTAATATATATATTATAAAATTATAAAATATGATTAGAGTAAGACCCATGGGATATAATGTGACGACTTTTTATTTCCAATTCTGAGATGCGAGGCTAAAAAGAAATCATCATCACCTCTTTGTTTTTCATTGATGCATCCTCCAAAACAAGCAAAATATGCAGTTACCATGGTGACGTACCAAGCACACTCCTGGGTAAGCAAGCAATCCTTATATGGGCCTTGCCTGTAACTCTTGATACTACAGAGGCCTCGATATGTCTTATATTAATCCATTATTCATAGAATCCATTTAAATGCAGAATGCAGATTTTTTTTCCACTCCAGGATGATATATCGGAAGTTAATCCCCACCGTCTGCATTGATAATGGATATTACAAATCATTATAGACGATCACAGTTAGGGGCGGATCCAGGATTTTCCAAGGGGGGGCACATTTTCCCAAGGAAAATTCGACAAGCCAAAACAAAATATTTTTACTAAAACATGAATGTCATTTTTGTCCCGAGTAAAATTTGACAAGCAAAAAAAATGGTTTTCAATATAAAAAAAGACACATTCCAATTAAAAAATGTTTAGTGTGATTCTCTCAAGGAGGGGGGGGGGGGGTACGTTTGTGTATGAAAGGCATATTTACATTAAGTTTTTTTTACTATGACTCTCAAAAGAAGGGGGCAAGGGCCGGAAATGCCCCCCTGGATCCGCCAATGGTCGCATCTTTCTTACTAGAACTGCAGACACTTTGTAATTTTCAGATTTTTTTAATGCATAAACATCGCCTTGAGCACCCTTAATAGGGTGGATATTTTTTTCGCATGATAAATATTTCTATTATTAATGTGTTTTCTCTTTGTATATCCTTGTTCAAAAGTGATATTTATATCAGATCCTCTATTTCTGAACTCGTTGCGGTTCCCCGAATAATAAAGACACTTCTAAAGTCGTTAGAAATATAAAGACGACAATGAAACCATGATAACGTATTAAGTATATAAAGAGATGAAAGAAACCTTGTGGAACAAGGACAGTTAAACCATGGACCTATTACGTTAAAGGTTTAACATGCTAATAAAGGAAGAATACAAATAAGTATTCGTTAATAAATCGTAAGCGAGTGAACAAGAAAAAACATCAACGTTTTCCCATTTGTAAATATTTATTTCGCATGTAGAAAGTAACATCGACCTTGTATTTGAGGAAATGATAAAAAATTTACTATCCTGATAAAAAAAACATTTTTGCGATTGATTTATAAGATTTGAAAAACGAAACGGATCATGATCATAAACTGTCAACACAATCATTTTATATACGTGTTTGTACAAAGAGTACCATTATAACCAATCGCCAAATATAACCTGAATAATAATCAATGAACAACAACGAAAAGGCATTTAGAGAAATCGTAAGAAGGCGCATATTCAAAAGTTAAGATTATAAACAAAGCATGCTGTATAGTAAATGAGAAAGAACAAGAAGATGATTAAGTAGAAGAAGAAATGAAGGAAAAGAACAGAGATGAGTAGAAGATGAATAAGGGGGGGGGGCCATGGAAGAGAAAAGGGGTCTTATTTTGATGCCTAAAGGGTGCTGGTCTATACCGTAATTGTCGCCTGTGGGGTGTATTAGTATCTGAGTGAAGGAACACAAAAGACCCAGCAATCGTTTGTAGGTTAATTCTTATCGATCGCCTGTGCTTGGAATTTTCACATGTTTATATCTTCCGGATACAAATCGATAACACCACTTCCAACAAAACTGATTATGGCCGCCAAAACAGCGTGGTAGCAGAAATATGGAAATAAACTTTAAATAATTTTCTTTATATTTTCACTGTGATGTTTATTCCGAAAAACCTAAGTCGTAAACTTAATTTCGTGTTTATGTATATTACATGCCTTATTTTAAAAAATCGCAATAAATCTACATTCAAATTAAACAAAACTGTCAGGTTATTATCACCCAGTTCCGATAATGTTGTGTCTTTGCATTGCCATTTGTATCTGCTTATTCTCTTACTGGTATTCTATCTTACATTTTCTTGCCTTATTGCCTTATCAATTTTATTTGGAATTGGATAAAACATTGAATTGAAATCGAATTGAATTACAAATAGTTTTAGAACAGCCTAGGAATAATAGCACAATACGTAACACTCAAGAAATTGAAATATTATTCAGCTGGAGACAACGTTTTGACAAACGTCTATTAATCAATTCATTAAGTTTGAACATTTTAATATGTTTTCCTGCTGCTGTTGTTGCTGTTGTCGTCGTTAATTTGCTTAAAGGCCCCTTGAACATCTAATTAGGAAATGACAAATATTATTCATATTGTAGTATGATAATAAATTCTATTGAAATATTATAGACCTAAATACATTCCTGTATAATCCTTTTGGCAGAGACTTATTCATTCATTCATTCACTGTAAAGGTTTTGAACCTGTAACGCATTTTTGCAAATGATGTCGTCGTCAATCTGCCCTGTACAACCACCAGCCTTTAAGATGGAAAGTGCGCTATTACCATTGTAATAAAATGGTATTTGAAGTTTTTTTCTATAGACACTGAATGATACGGAATGATTAATCAATATACCATGGAAGCTACATAATATGTGTCCAAGACACAATGACCAATCAGGATCTCTGGCATATGCGTGTAACATTCAAAATGCATGTCTTCTGCCAATCAGAATGGCCCTTTAATGACTGTATATCATTGCCAACCTTATAAACAGCATCTTCGTCTATATAACCCTGATAACATAACATGCTATCCTCACCTCCTTAACGATTCAATCCTACAAGACGTGTTATCCAATCATTGTCTTAGTAACCATAGCAACGGAAATCCCTAGACTATCTCATATTACACACTATTTATCTGAACTCTGAGCTGTTGTATTAACGTACCCGCACCTCCTATCTTATGTCTATTAATGATCAAGTACATTCTCGATCTCATTTGGTGAAGGTTTGTATATAACCAGTGCGTGTAAAACAAAACGGGACAGATTTGAAAAGTCTATAAAATTTTTGTTTCAAATTATGATGTCTATATTTTAGTGTAATAAGTGCGCTGAAGTCTTTCAAATCTTTCAAATGCCATTAAAAGAAATTAGTTTCGTTCATGCTTGAGTGAACACGGAATGTTTTTGTCTGGGGTTAAAAAGGAGGCTTGTGCCAAAATGACATAAAATGTCAAAAAGTATGACGATCGGACTTCTTGCTATAATCAGCAGACTTCCTCTTAACCTTTTCCTTATCTTTGCCATAATTTTTGAATTATGCGGTCAAAATTCATTTTCAAATCTGTTTATTTGCGTGAATTGTTGTGGTTGCTGTTACTTTTTAATTTGGTGTCTTTGAGCTTTGAATATTCCTTCTTTAAGCAAAAACAAACATTTATCAACCGAAGTATGGGAAAGCGTGTATTTTTTTCAAATCCTTTCATTGTATGCTACAAATGTTATGGTGCCTTTGAACGGTGGCATGCAGATGGGCGGGGTCTCGGGGGTGCTCCCCCTTCAATGAAAAAGAGAAAAAAGTGAAAAGGAAATAAAAGGAAAGATAGAAAGTGAAATATGATTTATTTTCTGAATATTATGTCAAAATCTATCACAAAAGTTTGATAGTTTAATTAAAAAAGTGGAAATTTTTGCTTGCTCACTTCGCTCGCTCACAACTTTTTAATACAATTTATCCGATCTGCCATATCTTGCTCCTTCAAAATGGACTCAATACACCATTGCCATTGAAAGACATGAATCCTTTCCTGTTTGTCCTGTCAAGCACATAATTAATCTTTGTCAAGGAATCAATAACCCCTTGAAAATAGGATTCATGTTTTTGAAGGCACCATAACATAATTCGTTTCACATAATAAAGGGATTTGAATAATTACAAGTTTTCCCAATCAATAATGCAAATCTTCTTGCTTTTGCTGACAAAAAGTCTTTTTCACTTACTTATGAAGGAAAATTCAAAGGCAAAAGAAGTTTAAATGAAAAAAAACAAAATAATTCTAGTAAATAAATGAATTTGTAAATGAAATTTGACAGCATAATTAAAAAAACGTAGCAAAGATATTGAAAAGGTTAAGAGTAAGTCTGCTAATTAGCAAGAAGTCTGATCATCAAATTTCTAATTTCTGCCATTTTGGCGCAAGCCTCTCTTTGATCCCCCGAAAAAAACGTCCCGTGTTCGCTCAAACATGAACAAAATTTATTTTTTTAAATGGCATTTCAAAGATAAGATTTCAGAGCATCTATTAACATCAAAATATAGATGTCATAATTTAAAACAATTTTTTTTATAGACTTTTCAAAACTGTCCCGTGTTTTATACGCACTGTATGAATATATATATATATATATTATATATTTTATCTTCTAAAGCTAGATTTCCTAAATTTAATTCAAACCCCAAAGCAAGTTTCGAAATTTCCGTTTGGTCGATACATTTCCCCATATGTCAGATCAACGAAATATAAAAGTAAAAAAATAATAATTTCCCTTGGAATGATACCATACTTGCATTCAGTAAGAAGGCTTGATCTAAACTGCTAAATGATATGGGTTTGAAATATATTTAGAACGACTGTTGTTAGGGACCAATCAAATTCTTGAATTAATTTGAATTTATGTTTTAAATCTTAAAACATTGAATTCAAATCTAACAGAATTTTAGAAAATATACTTAATTGGGATGAGATTTGAAATACCCCCATGTTATGTGAGCTCTAAAACAATCGACGTACAGACCTAAAATATGAATTGTTTTCTTTTTTCTATTTTTCATAAATGTATTTTATGAGTACCACCCCTTTCTCACAGATTCGCCCTGAGATATTTCTAAGGGATATTTGTTTCTGTAAAAACAGGGCAGAATGATATTCATGGCTTGCAGAACACCAAGTAATTATGTAAATGAAGCGGACCGACACTGTTGTAATTCCCCTAAAGGCTTGAATATGAACAGATGAATATATTTAGCAAGGAAAGAGATTCCAAAGCCTGTAATAGCAGTTTGAAAAATTGACCAAGGAACCACCCTGGATAAGTTATATTAATATCAATCGTCATCTGATAAAAATTTACACTGCACAAACTTGGTGTTAATTTAACACCAGCCTGGTATCTACATCGGAAAACATCGGAGAGGTGTTGAAACAACATCGGTTTGGCGTTAGGTTAATACAAATTTGGCATTTGAGGAACGCCATAATGTTAAAGTCCAATATCGGTTTGATTCTAAACTGGTGTTGTTTCAACACTTTTCTGGTGTTTTCCGATGTAGAAACCAGGCTGTTGTTAATTTAATACCGGCGTTTTTGCAGTAATGAATAATCAGTAGTCTACTTTGATAAGTGCAGTTTTGTTATTTTCAACAAGGAAAGAGATATGGGGAAAATAAGAAGACCGCTTTGTAACAGGACCATACATTTTGACCAGTAAGTTAACCAAAACAAAATGGCTTTGTTAACCGTAAACTAAGACATTCAGACTAGACGGCGAAACGCATTCTGACCAATAAACGTAGAAACTCAGACAAGATGTACAGAAAAGATTTTTGCAATGGAGTTTTGAACGAAGATGAAATAAAGAATGAAGCCATGTTCAAATAGTTCAAGTGTTTGTCAGGTAAACTGCATACAACGGTGAACGAAATAAAAATTGTCAACATCGTCCCGAAAAAGACCGAGTGGGCGGCTTAGTGCGTTCACTCTAAAATACGTCACATAATCTCAGACATTTTTCGTCTTTTAACTTGTTTTAATGCAAACTTTTGAAATATTGCGTTTCAATATTAGGTATACACACAGGCCTGCTTACACAAGCAACCTCGGTTATACAAGACTGGAAAGGTTAACGCGATGGATATGTCCTCTGTTCCTTCGGCATGTTTGGCGACAGTTTTGCGACCACTAACACGACCTGGGAACAATTCCTGTCATTTGAACACATTTTGTTGTGAGAGGCGGACGCAAAAAACCCATTATGTAGCAATCGGAAGTGATCCCTTTTTTCAAAGTCAAAATGCTTTCTGCCAAGAAAAATGTGTTTACCTGCTACAGCACTCGTGTAAGCGTCATATTTCTGTAATGGCTTTTAACTTTGTGCGTGAAAATGTTTATGATCATATATTCATGTAAATGACAAAGCGTGTGTGCTTTTCCTGGACTTGTGCTGTCATTAATGACAATCGTTCTAAGCTGTTCTTTGGTGGTGTCATGAAAACACAGGGGCGGCGCCAGAGTATTTCAATGGGACGGGGGGGGGGGGGGGTCAAGAATTAGGTGACGCCATTTTTATAATCGAAAGATAGGAGAGTGAAAGAGTAAGTGAACAAAGGCCTATTTTGTGATAGTTTTCTTTCTCCTTAATTCCCGTTCTTCCTCTTCCGTTTTTTTACACTACATAATATATCATAGGAATACCCCTAGGGGTGCTCCCATTTAGCGAGGCCCTTTTAGACACGGAAGTAAAGATCTATAGCACGAGCACATGTGGACAGACAGGCCTACATGGCATGAATAAATCACGATTCAAGTCGACCCAGCAAAATTTGATGCAAACATCAGCTGCATTGAAACTCGAGTCGCCTCTTTCCATATTCTGAATTTTTAAAGTTGATTAGAGCTAATTATGAATAATTGGACAGATAGGGATAGTTTGTAAAGACATGATATATCAAGAATACATGAAAAGTGCAGGAGTTACGGTCTGCATCTAAATGGCAATGAAATGAATTTCAGAACGGAACATGTGATTTGAATTCTAAACGCGGGGAAGCGTAGAGCGCTCAGAATCAATCTGAATATACTCTTCAAATAGAGTAACAAGCGTGGAGCCCCAGGCTTCTTCCTAGTTTTCTCTATCTGGAAATGACCTTTAACATGGCGACAAACAGCGGCTAGACTTGCTTAAGACAATTTCACAAATTGAGTTAAATCGTCTGTTCCTATATTTACCCGTAACTTCAAGTGAGCAAAGCTCTGGTTTAAGAAAGCCACCAGGTAATGAAATAGGCAACCAATGAAGGCGAATGATACACTGCAAAAACTCCGGTGTTGATTTAACACCAGCCCGGAATCTATATATGTCCACATCAGAAAAGTATTGAAACAGCACCACTTTTGAATCAAACCGATGCTGTTTTAATACTAATTGGTGTTGTATAAACATCTATCTGGTGTTAGACCAAAACCAAACTGGTGTTGTTTCACACCTCTCTGGTGTGGACATATATAGATTCCAGGCTGGTGTTAAATCAACACCGGAGTTTTTGCAATGTATGTACGAAATTTAGACATCTTTGTTATGGGGAGAGCTCTCGAGACTAGGAAACAAATAGGCCTTATGTTTAGATCTTCAAATACACCATCATGGAAATCTACGAGATTCGAGCCCTGGTCACGTCTTTCGGATGGTGACGTTAAAGGTGGGTTATATAGACGTAAATAATAATATATGATTGAGACACGTGTGTTAAAACTCAATTACCCACACACTCGCACACCCCCTGACACACAAAATCATATGCACATCTTCATAATCCGTCCTAGCCCCACGCATACCATATACCGCCATGTTTCTTATAAAATATACAATTTAGCGTACATGATAATGTAACAGTATACCGGAAAATTTCATCATGCAGACATTTGAAATGTCCTCTGTATCTTCAAACAAGCTCAACAGTGGAGAATGTTTTACCCCAAAAGTTTCAAATTTGCATCTTCTTAAACATATATCCTAAATTGATAAATTATACAAAAAGTAGTCCATATTCCACTCTTAACATTTACTGCTAGACAATATGTCGGGCGTCACATGATGCGCACATTAGTGTGTGCGTGAGGGAGAGTGTGTGTGTTATCGCATGGTGGATTGGATGGTATGCATGACGGTGTGGACGTGGTTGCTTAGCTTGGTGTTTGCGTGTGTGGCGGCTTGGACGGTATGTGATTGTACGGCCAACGTGTGGGTGGGTGGGTGTGTGTGTGTGGGTGCGTATTTGTGTGTATGGTGTGTGTGGGTGCGTATTTGTGTGTATGGTGTGTGCGTGTCGGTGTTTGTTACTACGATGATCAATATGTGGAGGTGACGTGGTCGAGTGGTCTAAATGGTGTTGTTGCCTACACTAAACTAAATTGATACCAACGTGGTCACGTTTTTTTTTTCTTTCTTTAGAAAAAAATACTGCTGACGGCTTATATTATGAAAGGGCTAGACTGTCCAATTTTATAAACTACTTTTTTATATATTGATTACACTGCAATACATAGGAAAGATGTCCTGAACCTATACACTTTGAACTCTATATAAGCAATTACGTGCACTATCGTGGAAAATACTAATAAGAGAGCCTGGCTTGATCAAATTATTGCTAATTACATTATTGAATTTATAGTCTGCTTCAAGCAGCTGTGAGTACAAACGTGTCCCTCTACCGTCTCGGTTTCTACCTCCCACCCCACCCCCCTCCCCCTAAGAAAAATGGACCCCACCCCCTGCATCATCCCTAGCCTTTCTGTTTTTGCGATCTCATCAGCTTTTAATGTTTCCTATCACTTTATTCCAATAATATATCACTTCGTTTTCCCCCTCCTTCTAATGGCTCTTCCTACTTCCTTTATCGTATTTTTCTTTTTATTTTCTCTCATTCCTCTTAATTTATCGAACCCTCTTTATTTGTATTTCTGCAATATTTATTATCCGGCGTTCTATACACAGATCCGCTCAACAATGATCGCTATCTCTCCCTTCATAACTTTCACGTTCGTTCTTTTTTTTAAATTAAATCTCTGTTCCTATATATCTTTGTTTTTATTAGGACATCTTTCCTTTATTCTCGTTCCCTTTGACTGACTCTCTCCATCTTTATCTTTCTCTTTCTGTCATATCATCTATATCATATTTCCATTTATCTATGTTTTCCCCTATCTCCCCCTCCCTTTCTCTATATCACTATTCCCCTCTCTCTCTCTCTCTATCTCTCTCACATTACCTCTATCTCTTCATTTCTTTCTCTGTCTTACTCCCGAACGATAAAGACACGATCAAATAGGGGTTGATACATGAGATGTACAAAACAAGCCGCTTTCAGCCATATTTTTTCATCTCCTAAATGAAAATAGTCAATTTCGAGGGAAATGCTCCAAAGTGCAAGGAACTGAGATTTCAAAGCTGATGGCTGTTAGATGGGCTACGTGACATTTCTCGTTATCACGTACCTGATTTCAATGGCTGCCCGTAACAGGTGTACTATAGGTCTTTGTCTATCTCATATCTCATCTATCTCACATTTCCGGACAGAAATAAGAGTTTGAAAAATTATAGAGGGGTAAGCCTAGAGAGAAATAGAACAAAATAATTTCTTTTTGATAATAATATTATTATTAATAATAATGATGTTAATAATATTAATAATAATAACAATAATAATGATAATGATAATGATAATAGTAATAATAGTATTAATAATAATAACAATAATAATAATAATAGTACTAATAGTAGTACTAGCAGTAATGGTGATGGTGATGGCAGTAATGATAATAATGATAGTAATAATAATCCTCTTTTTAAACGTTGTAATGAAATCACACACAAAATATTTCATTTACTGTAAATATGAAATTTTAAATTATTTTCATTCTCATAACTCTTTTCCACACCATATCACTCAAATCATTTCCTGTATCAAAATCTTGGAAAGTGTTCTTTTTTACTCAGTATCATTTCATTTTTATTTTTTATATCGGCTAACATTTAAAAACAAGAAATCCTTCAGTAATTTTGAATCCAGTACTGTGTCTAATCATGGTACATATGTTACGTGATTTTCTGTTAATGTCACATATCTTATCTTGTTGACCTGTAATCCCTCTGTTATTATTATTGCAATAATAATTGTTCGCTGTTACTTTTCGTTAAAAAGTCAAGTGAAATACGAGTTTACCCTATTTTCATGATTCATGGATAAATGTCAACTGCCTTATCCCATCCCGTATTTGCAACCTATAACTCTCCGATATAACATAGCCCAAGGCTATGAGTTGTTTGTTCCACATAATATGATATTTATCGAGAACACCGCTCGAATGAGATGACATAAATGAAGCACGGATAGTAAAAATTGAGCTTTAGGTAACAAAAAAATATAGAGAGAGGGGGCATGCACTGGCGTACAGATGGGGGACTGGAGTGGGGGGGGGGAAGAAAAAGAAAGAGAAAAAGTAAAGAGAGAAGGGCGAATCATGATATCATTTTCAAAATATCACTTGAAAATGTATCACAAAATTGAATTTTTGTAATAAAAATGTCGAAATTTTTGCTCGCTCGCTTCGCTTGCATTAAAAAAAAAATTTACGCGATACGCCATATCTGGCCCCCTCAAATTTTTTGCCTCATTACGCCACTAGTTGCATGGTAAGTTTGAACGAGTGGGGAGGGGGTAGGGGAGCGAAGAGATAGAAAGTTTGAGAGACGATCGAGAGGGGATAGGGAGAAAGATGTGGAGAAACAGGGAGAGATTAAGACAAAAGCGTGTGATCGCAAAAAAAAAATTGAAAGAGGAGAGAGGGGAGTGAGAAAGAGAGTGTATGTGTTTTTCGTTAATAATCATTACGTTTTGACGTTTTTATTGGCACTTCATTATAGAAAGCAATAAAAAAGGAAAGTCTATATAGATTCAGATACAGATCATATGTATACATTTTTAAGATTATCAGACGTCATACAACAAATGGGCGTGACGTGCCTTTAAAATATGGGACACGATAATTCAAGTTAAAAAAATCAGAAATTAGTTAATGCGATGGGCGGAAAGGACACAAAATAACGGCTATTGCAAAGTGGAAGGAAATCGTTCTCATTTTCTTCATCTAGGCTTTCACATCGTAAAAAATTTCCTAACCCGAACGATCTCATGAAGACACGACGAGCCCCGGGAAGCTAATGTTTCCATTTTGCTATTTCTCGTGGGGTAGCCCTAATGGAATATGATTTCATTATGCTATCTATTATACAGGTTGAGTACTTCAGTCTCTGTCTTCGATCAAGACAGATTTTCACGCTAAAATAAGCGTCATGTATTCTCTCTGATTGAGTATTAAGCTCCCGGGGCTATCGGTTACATCAGTGCCTCCTCTGAAAAAAAGGAATATTCCAGGTCAAACTTCCCATGCTCAATTTCGTCCATCCATTATTTAAAGATAAAGTCAGGCCCTATACTTCCTACATGAACACATTAGACAGTTTTCGCACAACGACGCGGAATGAATCTTACAACGCATCTATTCCTTTGAAAATGCAAGTCAATATCACAATGAAATCTTTGTCAAAGGTGGGTGAATCGAGACAGCAGTTTCGTCCGTGGTCTGAAATGTCGCACAGTGGGCCAGAATGAGTTGAAAGTGCGCCAAAATTATATTCCGTGTTAGATTTTTACTTTAACACATGTTGATAATGGGTAATTTTGGGCGTAGAATCGACTGAACATAATTAAAAGCCGATATGACGTCACCTTGATACCAAATTTTGATTGGCTACTTAAAACCTATCTGTGAAAAGACAAATTACGCTAAACAATGTGTAGTATATAAACTTTGTGTTATGTACAAGTTTAAGATTGACCAGAGTGAATGTTGGTTTATGCTTCTCGCATGCCTACAAAGTGTGTATGAGATGCCAAAAATAATTTTATGGCATCAAAATGATCATTAATTAGATTTATATAAAAAAACCTTTAAAATCTGAAAAATATTAACCGTGCTTTATCAAGCTATGTTGACTTGTGTAAAACGCAGAGTATATAACACCACGAATGTATTACTATGAGGAGGGTTTTTGGCTGAAATTATTCTACAAGTAAATTTTATCTCTGGAAGAGTTGTGGGTAAAGCCCTCATTTGCGTTAGCAACCTTTATTTTATTTATATTATGCCCGGAATTTATGTCATATCGTCCTCGCCGTGCAAAAGCGAACGGCAATGTACACCCATACGGTGCGCTACGATGACTGAGCGGTATAAAAATGACAGTTTTTAGCAGGTTTTGGTGGTGTTGTGTCAAGTAAAATCGGCTCTAACATGAAAACGGGCAAAAACGGGCAGCTAAATTTAGTATCGACTTAAAGCTTAGACATCGGAAAAAATGATGCTTATAGAATTTAGACGGAAATCCAAACGTTTCTTATGTAAATGCAAAAAACATGGATTTTCAGCCTATTTAGAGGAATAATCATCCTATAAACCTCCTGAGAAGGTGTCTTTTATCTACTTTGAACCCTTTCACACGAAAAAAGAATATATCAGGATTATGTGGGAGCCATTTCAGATTCCGACAAGAAAAACCTCCTGTGAAATAACCTGTTTTTCAACTAGGTTGTCATATACGCGACATTTCGCAAAATGTCACATTTTACGATTTGAGGTAGGAAATTAACAACCTTTATGCAAATTCCAGAATGAAATATTTTGCTGAAGTATTCTTCAAAGTGTTATCTTTCAGAAATGAATAAATGTAACCAAAATGACCTTCATTTTAGTGAAACCCCTTTTTGGTCAAATTTCTATTGATCAAAACGACGTATACATTTATTGGTGAAACCCTTTACTTTTTTTTCGCTTGTCAAATTTTTCGGGACCAAAATGACCTTCATTTGTAGTGAAACCTTTTTTTTTTTTGCTTGTCATATTTGCATCAGCACCCCCAGTAAAAAAAACCAACATTACCAGGGCCCTGACTCATCACCCACCCCCCCCCCCCCGCAGAATGTGTGTAAACTTTAAATTGGATACACAAGGACATGGAGTACAATTGTCTTCTCAATCTCAAAGTGACATGACTACCGTTTGTGTGTGGGTGTGTGCGTTATTCCATATAAAGAGTGGTATCAAATAAAGCTTTTGTTGAAATCAAAGAAATGCACATTTCATTTCAAATCCGATGTTAGTAGCGCAGTTTTACCCCGCCTCTTCTCTTTTGTATAAAACAAAATTATAGTATTATATTCGAGAGATTCGAAATAACGTGCTTAAGGCCAGCAAGTTTGTTGGATTTAAACTCATAATGACAGCGTCGTGAATTACAAAACAAAATTATCTTTATCAGATATCAATATATCCCCGTTGCTCAGTAAATGTCAAAGATGGAACTCTTATCCACCGCTTCGGGAAAAGGACAAGCCGAATTTTATCTTTTCCTAATTTAGCATCGTCCTTAAAACATGAGTTTATTATTAGCATTATCAGTCCAATCAGATGGTTAATGCTCCGAGTATATAAACATATCTAATTCAATCAGATAATGCCATGTTCGTTTTCCCTTAAACTATTATAGACATGATAGATGTGTTTAGGTAATACCAGTAAGCACGGTGAGAGGAAATATTACACGATATACAGCGCAATTTTGACTTTGGGAAAAATGTTCTGGGTGTTTTGGATGATAATTATTGCTAGCATAAACCATACTTATTCTGCTGGGCCCACGTTCAATTTGAAAAATGAATTTTCGGAATATGTCTATTCTCAGATTTCTAGAAAATAAAATAAAATGGATTTTCATTTTCTTACTTATTCACTTTTTTTTCGTTAAGAGTTCAAAACATATTTCATTGATAAAATGTGATTATATCGAGTCGGATTAAATTACATTCAGTTCGGCAACACTTTAATCGATCCGTTTAACCCATACAACCAACGTTAATGAAAACAAAGACTTCATTGATGAATATTAATACATAATGCCACAACAATTAAAGAAAATACGATGTATGGCGTAAATTCCCATTTGATAACTTCATGTCATTTCTTTGCGCCCGTCATTTTTTCTTTCACAAAATCCGTATTTTTGTACCTTGACATGTCATCTGTAACGAATCTAGGGACCTACATATATTTACTGAACTTGAATAAACGCATGATGAAACAACTAATATAACATCCACATCAAACGAGACCTAATATAAACTGATCGTTTCTATGTCGTTGGAAATGTATGACCGATGCATACAGTAATGTATGGTAAAATAATATCATACACAAGACTTTTTTGCTCTGACAATGAGCAACCAAGAAGTCTGTCGAAAATAGCTAACAGTAGTTGCGTCATGGACTCTGGATTCTCGACATATTTGCAATTTTACGTCGGCTCCAAAAATTAGGACGAAACTGCTGTTTCAATTTAAACATTTTCGACAAAGACCGCCCAGCTGCTCATTGCCATTTCATGGACATTATCAGTAAATTTGCTGTGTTCCATAATTCGTTCTGGCGTGGCGGTGTGAAAACTAAGGCCGTCCTTGATATTAACAGGGCTTATTCGCTCCTACGCACATATTAATAATATGAATTCTTATATTTCAAGCACGTTTAATGGGTCGTATTCTGAATACATGAATAACCTTT
Source organism: Lytechinus pictus (assembly GCF_037042905.1). NCBI lineage: Eukaryota > Metazoa > Echinodermata > Echinoidea > Temnopleuroida > Toxopneustidae > Lytechinus > Lytechinus pictus. The sequence goes on from NC_087263.1 coordinate 1,687,370, forward strand.
TAGCTTTCCATAATCACGATATCAGTAGGAGCAGATTTCCATATCTTCATATGCGTATTTTTGTTTTGTAAGTTATCATACCGTAAGAGTCCAATGCATATCCCCTCATTTGTATTTTCTGTCGGTCCAAGAAAAGCAAACTGTAATTTTGGTTGATCGCATAGTATAAATTAATTATGCAATCATAAAAACGCAAGGTTATCCTCCCCTATATATAAAATCATATTCATATAGTATTCAGATTTCTAAATGTATTAATAATAATGAAGTAAATTGTGATCTTCTTGTATTCGAGATGGAGGGATAGATTTTTTTCTTCAATATTAATCTACACCGTGTATTCCACATAATGATTGTAATTAACTTTGAATATCCCGTTCCTCCCATCTTCAAAATCATATGCCTCAGTACGACACTGGATTTGGCATTTACGCGCCGTGACAGACAGGTAATAACTTTCGCTATTCCACGCCATCTGCTACTATCGCCTGCTAATTTGTACACGTGACTGTGTTTACCGGTCATTATTATTCGAAGAAGAGTTATTTTCCCCGGCTTCCGCCGTGTGATTGTCTTGTTTGTTTAAAATCAAGATCTGTGCCTTTGGATGAGAACTTAATTGCCAATACTCGCCAGTAATTATTTGTCTCTAACACCTGAATGCCTTGATAACACTTGGGAATATGCACGACATGACTGCAGAGCGTAGTTAATAGACAGACGGGGTGTTAGGGTCGTTATAGTCCAGGAAAAATAAGGTTTGACCTCAAACAAATTGCAACATAATTTTTTTCACCGCAATGCATTTCCATGAAGTCCCCAAAATGACATACTAAAAGTCCAGAAAAATCCAAGTGGTGGAAAGACGTCTAATTTGCATAAATCCAAAATGGCGGCCATCGTGAGAACTTTTCATAATTATTATTAGTAGTACAAACACTCATCTGATCATAGCACTTTTAAAAATTATAATTAAAGCATTAAAAGTTCTCCAGTGTTATATCTTACCATAGGCTTCATTTTGAAATTATGATGCAAGTCAGATTTGACCTCTGCTGACCTCTAGAGGTCAATGACCTTTAGGTCAATGACCTCAAAATATCAGAAAATTTATGTTTTGCATCATTAGTTCATGATAAATATGGTTATAATGCCAACAGATATTCAATATTGATTTCAGGGTATCCTGATATTCTAGAATGAAGTTTGTGTATTATAAGTTTTGACCTTTGACCCCGGAGCACTGGCAAAGGTCAATGACCTTAACATATTAAAATATTGATGCTTAATGTAGCATCAGTCATGTCAGTGGTTTATGAGAAATAGGCCTCTTATGTAAAATTGCAATACAATTTATTCAGCATGAAAATATTGTAATGCATTTCCATGAAGTCTCATAAATGACATACTAAAAGTCCATGTCGTGGAAAGACGTCTAATTTGCATAAATCCAAAATGGCGGCCATCGTGAGTATTTTTCATATCTATTAATAGTAGTACGTATAGTGATCTGATCATAGTTCTTTCAAAAAATATTATTAAAGCATTAAACTTTCACCAACTGGTATTATATCTCACCATGTATGCTTAATTCCAAAATTAGGATGCAAGTCAGATTTGACCTATGCTGACCTCTAGAGGTCACTGACCTTAAGTTAAATAACCTCAAAATATCAGAAAATGTATGTTTTGCATCATTAGCTCATGATAAAAATGGTTTTAATGCAAACAAAATCATTCAATATTGACTTTCAAAGTAACCTGATATTCTATAAAGAATTTGATGGGTTATAAGATTTGAACTTCGACCCTGCAGAGCTAGAGAAGGTCAATGTCCTTAATTTATTGGAGTATTGACGCTTAGTGCTCATTGTTTTATGATAGGCTTAAATAGGCCTCTCTGTACAAAAAAAATTGCAATACTATTTATTTCAACACAATGCATATCCATGAAGTCTCTAAAATGACATACACGTACCAAAAGTCCAGAAAAACCCAAGTGGTGGAAAGGCGTCTAATTTGCATATATCCAAAGTGATCCAAAATGATTAATCGTAGTAGTACAAACACTGGTCTAATCATAACACTAAAATTATGATTAAGGCAATGAACTTTCACCTGTGGTATATTTTATCATAGGTTTCACTTAAAAATTCATTTCATATTGAAAGTCAGATTTGACGTCTGCTGGACTCTGGAGGCAATGACCTAAATGATCACTGACGTCGAAATATCATAAAAATTGATGTTTTGCATCATAAGTTCGTTATTAACATTGTTAGTTTGTGAGAATAATTAATCTTAACTTGTAAGGTCGTTTGATTTTCATGAGAAAATAGGTGAGTATTAAAAGTTGTGACCTTTAACCTTGAGGGCTTCAAAGGTCACTGGATTTAAAATATGAAACTTAACTAGTTTACTAACCAGCTTTTGCTGAATAGAGCAACCCGGTACAAGCCACAGCAAAGTGAATATCTTCCATGGTACCAATCGCTTTGCAGCATGCTTTGCTATACAGTCCCATCTTCCAGAAATTTGGTGGAATTAAGGGTAGAGTAATTGCTATCCTCAAACCTGGGCAAGATCCAAATGTGCCTAAAAGCTACAGGCCGATCCCCCTACTCTGATATCTCTACAAGCTACTTGATGACCATCTCATCCTGAACAAAAGATCGTCCCATTATAGAACAGCATCCTTTTCCTAACCAGGCTGGTTTTTAACTTTGGAAATAATATACAGGCTAGGTTCTCAACCAGACTCAGTTAACTAACTAACGGGTGTAGAACATTTTGTTGAATTAACAACTGCATCTGACATTGGTCTACTCATATAATGGTAGAACACATTGAAGACATTCATCTGACCAAACTCATCAAACTTCTACTAAAAAACAAACATTTCTTTATGGAGCTCAACAGGGAGACCAGCTGTGAATAATTAAAAAGAATTGACTCTTTCAAGGTAGTGTTCTCGCTCGAGTCCCATGTTCTTCAAACCCAACCAAACCAATGTTAGCTTGTTTCATCCCCGCAATCCTCATGCTTGGAGGAAACTCAAAACAACCTATGGTTGGAATTGTAGGGCCTACATGTAAATGATGGGCAAAAAATAACTTTTAAATAGTCAGAATAATTAAAAGAGTGTTACTGAGTATGGCAGGTTTTGACCCTTGACATCGGAGGGCCTTCAGAGATCATTTTCAGAGGTCAATGACCTCAAAATGTGATAATGTTGGTACTTAGCATCATTGGTTCATAAAAAAATGATACAAATGATATACAAATGATACAGTTTTGTTATTTTTCAACAGATCATTTGGGTAAAGATCGCAGACCTCAGCATTTGACTGCTGAGAAAAGTGAAAGGTCAAATATCTCAAAATATATCAACCAGTGATGCCGAGTACCAATATTTTTACATTATTTTTAAGGACAATTATCTTATGAGGTCCGCAAATTTCAAAACTCAAAGCCTGTAGCAATTATCTCTGGAATTTTCAGGCACGTAAGCGTTGATATGACAAATATTTTAACATGCTAATCAAGAACTATCGATGCAAAACATCAATATTCTGATATTTTAAAGACGTTGACCTTGAGGCCATTGACCCGTAGAGGTTAGCAAAGGTCAAATTTGACTTATACGCTAATTCTAAAAGGAAGTTTATGACAGGATATAACCACAGAGCTACTAAGGCTTTTATTTTTAAAAGGGTTATGATAAGACCAGTGTTTATACTATACCTGGAATGGGATAATCATGTAAAATTGTAATGATGACAGCCATTTTGGATTTAGGCAAATTGGCATCTTTCCACCTCTTGGAATTTACTGGACTTTTAGTATATCATCTTGGAAACTTGTATTGCAATATTTTTAATGAAAGTCTTGTATATCACTAACCAGTCAGTGTCAATATTCTAAAACTTATAGCTCATTGACCTTTGTCATCTCTCCAGACAGTGTCAGAGGTCAGAACTTCCAATTCACAAAATTCTCTCTAGAATATCAGGATCGATACATTGAAAGTCAATATAAAACATATTTATTTTTCATTTTAACCATTGTTTTATGAAATATTGATGCCTTATGCAAAACATCAATTGTCTGATATTTCAAAGTCATTGAATTATGATCAGACCAGTGTTGCAATGGAACTGCTAATATAGTAATCATGAACAATTCTAACGACGGCCTCCATTTTTTTATTTATGTAAATTAGATGTCTTTCCACTACATTGATTTTTCTGGACTTTTAGTATGTCATTTTGCAGACTTCAGGAAAATGCATTGTGCTGAAATAAATTGTATTGTAATTTTTACACGAGAGGCCCGTTTATCATATACTACTGAAGCTAAGTATCAATATTCTAACATGTTAAGGTTATTGCCTTTGCCAGTGCTCCGGGGTCAAAGGTCAGAAGTTATAGTACACAAAATTCTTTCTAGTATACCTTCAAAATCAATTTCGAATAATTCTGTTTGCTTTATAACTATTATAATATTCATCATGAACTAAACATGTAAAACATCAATTTTCTGATATTTTGAGGTCGTTGACCTTAAGGTTATTGACCTCTAGAGGTCAGCAGAGGTTAAATCTGAAGCCTATGGTAAGATATACCACTAATGAACGTTAAATGCTTAAATCGTAATTTTTTGAAAGCGCTATGATCATACCAGTGTTTGTACTAATCATGAAAAATTCTCATGATGGCCGCCATTTTGAATGTATCCACTACGTGGATTTTTCTGGACTTTTAGTATGTCATCTTGGGGACTTAAGGGAAATGCATTGCGGTGAAAAATTTTTGTTGCAATTTGTTTGCAGTTCACCCCCCAAATCAGTTATTTTTCCTGGTCTATAAGGCTAACACAATTTTACAAATTTGAAATGAAATGGGGTTGCGTTTATTTTGATACACACTGTACAACATGATATAGCCAGGGGCGTGACTTCGACAGCCCCCCCCCCCCCCCCGCACGAGAGGGCTAGGCCTTGATGTGCCAGGACTTTTTATGTATAGCTAACAGAGAAACAGCTAAACTCATCTCTCCAAGTGGTTAAAAAGGAGTATATACATACATACAATTTGTAACTATACACTATACATTATACATATAGTCTTCTAAAATGCATACAAAAGCGACATTTGTGAAATTTGAGTAGTCAACTTTGATACCTTGTAAATTTATTAAAAAGAAAGAGACCAAGTTAGAATTTTATACATATGCTAATAGTATATCAATAAAGTTTTCTGGAACATTTCAAGGTAATCGCTTTATTTTTCTTAGATTTATGTAAAATCATGTAATTCCAAGATTTTCAATTTTTGGTAAAAATGACAAAAAATTTAGTTTTCCACTTAAAATATCATCCAAATTACCTATTTATCCTCTATAAATAGTACCAAATTATAGGAAATTTAATTTTCTTTCATATGACACCAATTTTGTGGCAATTAAATATTCATGTCAAAATCTATGTACAAAATATCAAATTTTCTGAAAATTTGGCGGCCATTTTGGATTTATGCAAATTAGGCGTCTTTCCACCACTGGGATTTTTCTGGACTTTTAGTATGTCATTTTGGGGACTTCAGGGAAATGCATTGTGGTGAAAAAAATTCTGTTGCAATTTGTTTGAGGTTGACCCCCCAAATCGGCTATTTTTCCTGGACTATTAGGAAAATGAACACCAATGTTTGTATCAGCGAAACAAAAACAGAATAATAATTGCAGTGGCTTAAAATATGAAAAATCTTTTTTACCCGTACAGTAAGCCAACATTCCTCACGATCGGCAACAAATATTTCCAAGGGTGGGCCACGGAAGAGTTACACCATTTTTTTTTTTTTATGGACCGACGAGCAGAAGTATTAGAGATTTCATACGACCAGAACCTCACTTTTTACATCAAATACCCTTGTTTTTATTTTCATCTGGATCTTATTTCTTTGTTCCGCTCACCCTAACTGCCTCCCCCTCCCACTACTTGAATAACCACGAGGAGTATTTGGCCCCCACCCCCTTCCCCAGATTGGCGTTTCTCCTTAAATTCTTTCGAAAGATCACTATATGAAAAAATGCTTCCATGCAATCATGGCAAAATAATTGTGGATATTATATAAAGCATTGTATAAGCAGGGAAGTGGGAACTGAGATAGGCTGCGTAACGTAATTTCAGAATTGCAACAAACATTCGTTGTAATAGAATTCCAGCGACCGATATATTGATGAAAAGAAAAAAAAAACTTTGGAATAACGAAACTTTTGGGGAAAATGACCCAAATCACCACATACCTGTAAAATCAATCTGCGTTTTGGGCAATTCCGGGCTATAAAATCGGCCATTTTCACAATATTATTCAACCTTCTGTCCAAACAAACGATTGACTACAATTAATTTTATGGTAAATAATAATGTACTACTAGGCAGTCATGTGAAAAATAGACAAGTAACAAAAAATGTGATGTCAATGGGTGAATTAGAGGCGAATATTTTGTGCGTCGTACGGGACATCTCTGTCCCCCGTAGGACACAACCTCAATTTCTATAAAAAAATATGAAAAATTTGATTTTTTTTTTTCTCGCATGGAAACACCCTTTTGGTAATGAGAAGTTCGGTCCTAAGGCGTGGCATTTTGGAGCAGTTATACCTCAGTACCAACTACATATGTGGTTTTAAATGAAAATGAATAAAACAGCTCTTTTCGACTCGCCGTACCACAGCTGTAGAGCAAATGTGACTGAGGTATTACGCAAAAGCACGATCGTGGTTAATTCCAGCTCCCGGTTCGTCTTAATCTCATTCATCAAGATACGAGAAAATACGAGAAACGTGAGTAGACTGGAATCAGTTCTATCAACTTCGTATCAATCATAGATATGCCTACAGAGATACGGAGATGGGGTGATGCCAGTCGTTAACCTCATATACTAGAAGCATCTTTTTTTTTAAATACGTACGATTTTTTTTTTCGTACACACACGGGGACATGTGTTTGCATCTTCCCATGCGAGGTAATTCAATATGAATAAGGATGCAGTTGGCCGACAACATGGCGTATAAACAAGAGAGGGTGAGAGAGAGAAAGGGGAAGAGAGTGTGAGAGGGGGGGGGGGGTAAGGAGAGGTATATGGGACTTTTTAATCCTTTTATACGAACCTTGTTTATAAATGTAAATTGTCAGTTTTTATGAATCCGCAAACAGACTACCCATTTTGTCATAAACAAACAAATCCATCGCCTCTTTATTCAATTGTTCGGGTAGCCGATATAATCTACTGGAGGTGTTGAAATATTCATTTTCTGATTGATTTCATCTAAGAAAGTTACGAGGAGAAAAAAATTGCAAACATAAAGATATCACGGCCGAAAGTTGGAAACATTTTTTAATGAAGTTGTGAAATATGAGATCTTTTTGACAGACTGATGTTGACGCCTGAGGAAGCTAAATTATTATTATCCGAAAAACAAGTGAACGATGAAGAAAGTTTAGGAAGAAAATTTCCCTTGGGAATGACTGATTAATGCTCATTAAGGCATCTTGTCAGCCAGACTGGTCAAATCACTCCATGCGTCATTAATAGCAAGCTATATCGATGACAGCTGACCAGCAGCGGGAGAGCTGGCCTGTCAGAAGGGGAGGGTGTGTGGTGGAGGAGGAGGGGGCAGTTTTTTTTAAGAAACCGTGGAAAATACATAGGGGCACTTGGAAGACTTATAACAGATTGAGGTAATCTGCCCTAATTTTATTTTTGTTTTAATCAATTAATAGCGAATTAGTAAGTTATTTCGTTTGTCTCTAACATTGCAAGATTAAACACGGAGTAATTGAGCTATACATGTCAGAGTATAATTTCAAAGGGGGGGGGGGGAGAAAGAAGCTCCTTAAAGAAAACCCCAATTTTCCCAATATATATCTGCTATTGTATTGTTTGGTCCCATCTGATGAAAATCAAACTTCAAAACGTCCGAGATATTTTAAAGATCACACCCTACATAATGCAAAGGTTGGAATTGACGAACCCCCACCCTCTAGCAGATCAAGTTATACAGGTGTAAAATGAAAAAAAAATAGATGTATTTGATTCGTTGGAATTAATTCAGAGCTAGATGAACAATGCCTTCCACAGGTATGTTTGTTTGTTAACAAAGATCTCAGTGCGTAAAATATCAGAATTATTTTTCAGAATATGTAACCACCCATGCCGGAGTGCCCCAAGGCACGAAATTAGGACACATTTTATTTTTTATTATGTTTAATGATGCTTGTCAAGAACAATTGTTGCCATATTTTAAATACGTTGACGATCTCACGTTACTTGAAAACAGAAATTTACAAAAACTATCAATATTACAAAATGTATTAGATGATTTATTAGAATGGACAGACAGTAATCATATGAAACTAAATCCTAGTAAGTGCATGGCAATGAATATAACATTTACGAAAAATGCACCCTTTTGTGAGTCTTTGCATATCGGCGAATCAGAACTGCCTTACGTTGATACTTTAAAGATTCTAGGAGTTTATATCCAACATAATTTAAATGGGACTTCCATATAAATGAAATGTTAAAAAAAGTGCAATAAAAAACTCTATATGTTTAGATTAGTGAAAAAATATAAATTACCAATTTCTGATTTAATACAAATATATATCGGATACATCCGCGCTGTTTTAGAATATTGTGTACCTGTGTTTAATGGAAGTTTAACTTTAGACCATGTACAGAAACTAGAAAGAATCCAGAAAAGAGTTTGTAAAATTATCTTAGGCAAAAGTTATTCAAATTATGAAGATGCTTTAAAACGATGGAAACTGGATACATTAAAAGATAGACGTGAACAATTATGCTCTGATTTTGCAGTATCTGTGAGCAAAAATCCACATCGTAAAAACTGGTTACCGGAAAGGAACGTTGTTGGCATGACTTTACGCAATAAACAAAAAAATATATGCAATACAAATGCAGGACCTCCCGTTTTAAACACAGTGCAATACCGTATTTTATCAATCTCCTTAATAATTTGTGAAGTGCATATTTTCATTATAATTTCGTTTTGTAAACTGGATCTTTCTTAATGTACCATTAATTTTAGCATTATTATATTATTGTTATATGCTACCTGTGCAATTGTTATACCTTTGTAAATACATACTTTTCAGCTTTTTGGCTGCAGTATGTGTATGATTGTTTTACTGGAAATAAATAAATCATGAAATGAATGAATGAATGGATGAATGAATGAATAATTCGGCTACTTGGAATTTCGGATGCTTTATGAGGAGTGGTGAACAAGACACTTTGTCATTCAGAACTTGGAAGACGATATCAATCCAACTTCAAAATGTCTCTTGTAGGGTTTTGAATTCAGTTATTTACCTTGCTAATCATTCAGAGCGTTTCATTGGGGGCTCGTAAAATAACAGAAGTGCTAAAACATGTAAAATGCCTCCCACTGGCCCACTGGATTTTTGTCAGGGGGGGGGGGGCAAAAAGGTATTTCAAGCTCGTCAGGGGGCAGGGATACATGCATGGGTGGTGGCTCGTCAGGGGGGGGGGCAGACTGCTCCTCTGCCCCCCCCCCCCCCGTAGGTACGCTAGTGATGCCTCCCTACAGTTTTTCATAGCATCGTATACATGTATGCTGTAAAGACACTCAACGGCTCTTGATGTGAACCTACACTGGCGCTAATTTTGCCTGCATATATTCCATTTGTTCGTAAGATTGTTCGTAACTTCATGAACGTCTTCGTGAGTGTAAGATTGTTTGTAGCTTTATATAGCTTCTTGCATGAGCTAGCCACCTGCGTTCCAATTTCCACCATTTTATTTCCACGATTCCAATTTTTGATGTTTTTTTAACCAAAACAATTTCAGTGCTATTTACGCTTGAATTAAGATTTTTTTTTAAATGATATTAAACGAAAGAGTAATTTCTACAAAATAGTTATTATCTGCCTTATTCTGAAAAATATGTATTTTTCCAATTTAAAAGACCTTGTGATGCATGCCCCTCTCCAATTTTCGGATGAAACAGACAGAAATCAAGCCTCTTCAATAAGTTATAATTTCTTATATACAACAATGCTAAAGATTCTATTTTGTAAATAGAGATTATGTGTGCAGTGTACAGCTAAACAGCAAGGTAGAATAAGTGGTCTATCTGACGCAATACATTCATCTCAACGATGGTAAACGTTACAGAGTCTGGATATATCATTTTGGTAATTTTTCAACATCAAAATGATGACTTTACCTGCACATCATAACCATGATTACGCCGATCCGTTGCCTCAGAAATCACAATTATGATTTTTTTGTTGAAGGAATGAAAATGCTAATAAAAAATGTAGACGAGTCAGAAAACAAGTTAAAGTTGGTACTGAAAATGCAATCGTTTTGATATTCAATGCTAATAAAGACATGGTCTGTTCGCGACAAATCTGTACATAATGGATTATATAAATGCAGATGTGTTATTTTACTCGGATCATCTACCTGCTAATCCTGGATTTCAAATACTGTTAGTTTTACAAATGAAGTTTATGGATTCGAAAAGACATCGTTATTCTTCGGTCAAAATAATGTGCATAAAGATTGACATTTTTGCAAGTATTTAAATTAAAATAGTTGAATCACATGTTATGCAAATATATTCCCGCAAGAAGGGACCTAGCGCGCATGTGCGAAAAACGTACATTTTCGAGAAAACGCAAATTATGTTTTTACCTTATTTTTGTTATTTTCGCAGCTAGTGTATTATTTTATGTCCTAATTCTCAAACTTTCTGACAAAGCAAGATTTATTTCCTTCATTCCCGGAGAAAGACGATAACGCGAAAGCGCAGTCCAATTCCGCCAGGCCGCCAGTGCGAATCGGTCTATGCGCGTAAGCAAGTTGAACAAATTATTGTCTTTTTCAGGGAACAAAATGCGTGATCCAGTTCCCTGAGAAAGGACGCGTATATGTGCGTAAATCATGTTGGAATGTTTTTGCTTATTACATCATAATGACGTCACATTTAGGTTTGAGAATGGTACCAGAAGAAAGTTCATCACATGCTTTTTTTTCAGCAACAATAAATATTTAAAAAAGAAATAAAATGCCGATAACGGTCTTTCTGCGGGTAGGCGACGATATTATGATAATGTGTAATTGTGTATCTGTTTAATAGAAGAATTCGTAATTTTAAGAATGCCCTCCCTCACACACACACACACACACACTGATAATTATAAGGGAAAATGAAGACCACTTAAAGAAACTAGGCATGTCGTCTTGATGTCAATCAGTTCATATTAAGACAGTTGGACACACTATAAGATTCCCTGCTATCACCCTATTGATATTATTTGTAATAATTGAAATAGGCCTACAGAATATATTGCCTTGAACTACATACCTGTGCCATGATGCTGCAGGGCGCGAAAGTAAACGAAATCAGACGATGCCTCTGCTTACAACAAATTATCCGACAACAGATGACTACGATCCGTTCGTTAAAGATTTACGATCATTAAACATCAAACATGACTTTGATGACCAAGAATAATCAGAGATATGATGCACTCTCCATGCTACTGGGAACCCCCAAAGACCGGCCTGTAATCAACAAGACAGCGTGCTGCGAGCTCTAAACCATGTGCACGTTTTCCCGCCAAAAAATGCATCGATTGTGAAAGCGCAGCAGACGATGATGACCACTGCTAAGGAGAGTGCGATGGTGATGGATGCCTAACGGAGGAAACGATAGAGAGTGCGGAAGAGAAAGAGAGATTCTACCTCAAGATAGCAAACATGTGTCCATGTCCGTAGGAGCACCATGCACGCCTATTAGTCTCTGTTAAAAGACATTTTAGTATACAAGTATACTGACAGACATGATTCGAGTAAGGCAATAGTTTTGACTAATGCCCGGTAAAAAATTGCCTAGAAAACCATTATTAAAAAAAAAAAAGAACAATAAATGACCATGAGACTTTTTAACTTCAAGGTCAGTTCGGGGTATTGCCCTCATGAGCTTGTCTGCAGGCACAGACCCTGATTGAAACTTTGATCAACAAGTGTGTCTCCACTCAAAGACTAGCGCATGCAAAACTTACTCTTGCAATTCTTGAGCGAGAGGGCCTTCAGTACGCAAGGCATGAGTAGGCTTCACATTCACACCTTTCGCTAGAGTGAAGGGTTTGCACAGCAGACTACTCATGAGCAGCCAATATCTGCATAATTATACAATTATGTCGATATATGAAAGTTCCCCAGAGCGTATTGTATGAAATATTGGAACGGTAGCCAAAAAAGATGGGAGATTCAAATAAATCAAAGAGTCACTAAGGAAAGAAAAGAGACAAACAAGGCAGTAATAGAAAATGTGGAGATGAGAGGGAGACTAGAGCGTCTATGAGCTGTCCTACAAAGAGTCCCCATTGATCGGACCAATCTCAGCTATGTTGGAAAATCAATCGATGTTGTTAATAAATTTTTGTGGGGCGTTAACTGCACCTCTTAAAAATAAAATAAAATAAAATAATAATAATAATATATATATATATAATATTCAGCGCACTAATTGGCTAATTACTCAAAACACCGATATATTGTTGGAATTAAGCACAAACCTTGCGAGAGGAGGTTTCGTTACTATCTATTTTTACCGAAACTCGTCCGAGATTCAAGACTAGTCATTTATTCAGCCAGCCCATGTCATCCTAGGCAGCATATGTCCACTCCGCCATTTCCCTCTTTGACTTCACAGAGGGATTGCATTTTCTGACATGTGGATCGAATGGTAGGCGGGAACACGACTTGAGAAATTGCCTCAAGAAAAATGTTCAACGGAGCAAAGATAACATCAACAAATAAATGGTATAGATTGAATCATTTAAAGGTCTTCGTTGATGTTTCACTAGAATGTGAAAGAATTTAAATCTAATTTCCTAAATTCTCAGTACGTTGACATCTACCGTAGATAAGTAAAGTTTGAATTTAAGTGTCGGTTGTCCATTGTGACGTCACAATACTAGAAATTCATGCATTGTCTGAATGGGATCAACGCAACAATCAGTAGCAAATAGGTTCTTTGCAAAGTGGATTTCGGTCGGAAACTATCAAATTTTGAATGAAACTTCAGAAAGATCAAATGCTTGGATGACCATTGTTACGTAAAATGTAGCGCAATACAGACTAAACCGACTAAGTGATCACACGTAATGTTGAGCTGACCTAAGATATTTAGCATACACATTAGTGTTTGCTTTAGCTTGAATATAATAAGTGTGAAAATAAACTTGTTGTCTCTTGTTACATCACAATGCATAGCGATTATAATAATTATATAACACGTTCATATCTACTACTGATTGACTATGAGATAATGGTATTAGTCTTTAATACGATCTCAGTTTTTCATATAGGTCCTAACACGGCATTGTAGTATTGTTTTTTTTAACCGTAATCTGAAGTCAGGTTTAACTTAGACCATTGTCTAACTCTGTGCTAAACTTATGGAAAGCCAAACAAGTCAACATTTTCTTTACATTGCATATTTCTTATGCTTACTGTGCTCTTTCCGAACTCGTGAATAAAGTTATCCTATTTATCTTTCCGAAACGGTTAGGGATGATTTGAGCAAAAAAGGGGCTGATACATTTATATTATGTTGTTAGAGATTTATGCAACTATTGGCTATCCATAGTTTAACTACAACTTTAGACCGGAGTTTAAATTAAACCCGACTTCAGAACACGGGCCAATGGGTTTAAATAAATCATGACGAACGGGCAACGAGTTGTCCATTGTGTCGTCATAATAATTAGAGCGCATCATTATTGTTTTCTCTAAAGGGTACTCGGGGGGGGGGGGTCCACAAAGATTTAAGTATGAATATACCGTGTTTACATGTAATCGGCTTTTTTGTTGCGTGTTCAGTGAAATTCTTATAATTTTGTTCGTTGATTTCCACTCTATTTTGTGTTTCATAAGCAATTACTTCCAGTCTAGATTACCCATTTAAATCTAAAGGGGTAAAAAAACATCTGAAATAACCCGTCTGTTATGCTGCAACTATATTTTTGAAAAGATGAATCGTGATAACGAATCGTTCTTGCTAATGAAACGCCCAAACCAAATCTTTTATTTACTGAAAACCCACAGTCGCCATATATCGATTCTAATGCAAAGATCCCAAGACGACATCAGACTGTTAATTTCCTGTACCTCTCCACACGTGAAGCTAGTAATCTCATTTGAGACGCTCTGCGCGTTATTACGATGTGAGTGGAATATTCTCCCCTAGTTTGAAAACTTTTAGTTAAAGGCATAGGTTAAAATTGATTTGATTTTGTTCATGTGTTGCAAGGTCCTTGTTGTCATATGTCTCTCTTATATGAAGGCCCCCCCAGGGAGGCGGTGGGGGCTTGAGCACCCCTCTTCCAAAACCGTCTTTTTGTATACATGGTCAGCCTCTCCCCTCCCACACATACACACTTTCATAACCCTACAGTATGTTGTATAAATAAAGCCTTTAAAAATGCACTGAAAATTGTTGTTTAGTGCTTTAAAAACACTGACAAATAAAATGACCGTAAAAAGACATCCCAACTAAACTTTATTTACTGCATGTGCTATAATTAAGACTCATAGGAGATACGGCATTGATTGAAGATTTTTCGCTCAGATACCTTCAGATTGTCTACAGGAATTATATTTTTTGTCATTCCTGTGCGTTTTTCATCCTTATGAAAAATATAAAATGTCATTAAAAGTCAGGACTGGCTTAACAAGACCTATCAATGTTAGACGTTGGCTTTAACTATAGGTTTCAGCTGTTAAAATCAAGGAGTTTACCTCCATGTTTCCATGTTAAAATGGATGTAATTTAAGAACAGAGTGTACTATATTCGTTTCAATCACAAATATACACACCTAAAATGTTGGGCAACATACTGTCCACTGTGTTTGGTAATGTATGTTGGTAAGAAATATATATATTCTGGGCAATTATTATCCAATTGAGCAACTTTAATTACCCAATTATTAGTTTTTATTACCCAATTTGGGCAGATTTTAACCAATAGTTGAGTGGAAAGAATGTTGCCCTGGGCTGGTTAAAAGTTGGGCATTATTTGCCCAACTATTTCAAGAGTGTATTTGAAAGGATCAGAGTAACAATTCAACCTTTAATTCATATCTTTTTTTACGTCGCACATGTTAACTTTTCAAATTAGGGAAGAAAGAGAAACGAAGGTGTTAAAAACATAGATCCTAATATTATATTAGATATTATGATTTTTGAAAATGCTTTTGAAAATTGTGCTATTTGCCACGAAAATGCAAAATATGTTCCAAGAAGACATTAATTTTTATTCAAGATAACAATTGCGAGCGAGGCTTTCCAAACGTATTTGAATATGATGGAAATAGTTTCGATTTATTTTCTAATACATGGAAAAGTTAACGAGGAAAGCCTAAAACGATCATCATTGTAATGATGACTGCTATTGTAATCGTGACTGTGATTAGCGTTCGTGATTCTAATCATGTTCGGGTTTGGTTTCACCCGGGCTAAATATTCGTCATTTGCCCTTTTTTCACTGGAACCATCATCCCAGCCATGGCATGTTTTCCTTCAGCAAGAAATATATTCACATCGTGCTGCACTCATCCCAGGTGAGGTGAATGGGTACCCGGCAGGATTAATTCCTTGAATGCACTGAGCGCTGAACGGCAGCTCGAGCTAAAGCCGGGGTAATAATAATAATAAACAATGCGCCTCGGAATGGACAATTTCTAGATAGATGGCGCTCTATATAGATACCTGTTGTTATTATTATTATTATTCAAATTACGATTTTTCTCCGTGTGAAAGGGCGGAACTTGTTTTAATGAGAAAAAAACTATGATCGATGACGCAAATCTCAGAAATTAATCTCCATGTCGGATTTAATTCCATCACGACATTCAACAAACCTCTTAATGAAATAACTTGAAAGAGTGAACTTTGAAGGATTAATACAGGACCTCCCCAGTCGGCCCGTGGCCCCCCCCCCTCCCTTTGAGAGGCACAATTAAATTTGTAATGTAAAATTGCCATTAAACCAGAAGTGTGTCCCCTCCCCCTTCGAAAGTAAAGACCTGTTTTGGGGGGGGCCTGTAAATTTTTTTTCCTCTGGAAAATGTGCCCCCCGCCCTTTCGAAAAATCCTGGATCCGCCCCGTACTTTTACACCTCGGTTAAAGTGTCGGTGTTAGGTTAACACCCCATTATTTTATTACAACACCTATGATTATTGTTTTACCACTTTTTGGTGTTGTGATTAATACTCTAGTGTTAAATTTCAATATCATAGGGTGTAATAATCCAGCGACACCATTCGGAGACTGGAAACAGTCAAAAGCAAAATTTTATCTAAATTTTGGTGCATGGTTTCGGATTAACTGCTTATTGTATATTGTACAAATACCAGAATGACACACTGAAACTACTGTGTTACAAGGATACCAGTCGGTGTTCTAACAGAACATTGGTGTAAAATACACCATATTGGGCTTTAGAATAATGCCAATGAGTGTTGAAAGAGCCATGACCCTAGAAAGCATTTGTTTTTGTTGTTCTTGTAGTTTTGCTTTGCTTTTCCAATTTTGGGAGACATTGAAAAGCTCTTTTTTGTCGCAATAGCATATTTTGTTTAGATCAAGTAGAAAAATAATTTTCATGATACAGTGGGTTGTAAGATTCACAAAGAAGCTACACTGCAAAAACTCCGGTGTTGATTTAACACCAGCCCGGAATCTATATATGTCCACACCAGAGAAGTATTGAAACAACACCAGTTTGGAATCAAACCGATGCTGTTTTAATACTAATTGGTGTTGTATAAACACCTATCTGGTGTTAGATTAAAACGAAACTGGCGTTGTTTAACACTTCTCTGGTGTGGACAGATGTAGATTCCGGGCTGCATGGAGTTACATCAACACCAGAGTTTTTGCAGTGTAAAGGACGGGGGGGGGGGGGGCATAGATATTGAAACAAATATGTCTCCAATATTCAGAAAAAACAACTAATAAGATAAGCCTACTTCAGGGATTGGCGTCGTCATTTTTAGTGGCAGTCCCCAAAGTTCAGACTTCATCTTCCAGATGAAAGGAAGCCATTAGTATTAATCCCTTTTGGTTTCTAATCCAGAGTAGCTGTTAGCAAACAACCCCGATCACATGATAAATTTAATCATTTTAGAATCAGGGGGTGTTTCACATTGAGTTAAGGGTGACTAAAGATTGTGCGTAAATTGCGAAGTGCGTAACATAAAACCCTAGTGCAACCCTACACTGTTAGAAAATTTATCCTTAAAATAAAAGAAGTTCCTGCAGCAGAGTCTCGAGAACACCTGTAAGCTTACCAGATTGCGTAATCTTACAGGAAATTGGTATTTGGTAACCTTACAAATTTCCTTAAATAAAACACCCTTTTCCCCTTTTTAAACAGACCTGTTCTGTTAAATAGCAGAAATTCCTGTTTTATGAATTTACAGAAAGAATATGTTATTGCTTTATGCAAAATCTTCTATTTTTCTGGAAAATCACGGCATTTTTAACAGTGTAACTCTAACCCAATATCTTAGATGAAATAAAGCCCGAAGCAGTTGTCGAAGGAGCAAATGTCGTGTCTTCGATTCTTCACCGTGTTAACCGCATCGGTCAGCTCATGGTCGTGAGATGCGCGCGATAGATATACCTTTAAATAATAGTTAACGAATTAATATAACATGTTAGATACATATTAATGTTAAGTTACATTCAATCTTTGTGAAAAACAATTTGCAGGTCACATCTTAGAACCTGTATTTTTAATACTTAGGGACTGCCCTGGACAGTCTTGCATGTCTAGGGCGGTGATAAGATATTCTGCTCCAGCGACAATTGCTCCGGGCTTAACTTCATCTGAGAAGAGAGTATCTCGACAAACAAAATGTTTCCACTTAATTACAAATGAATCAAGAATAATCTGCAGTAATTAATAACGATAGCTGAACTCAAATTTTAGATTTGTTTTTTCTCATTTACAAATATGAATCAATAGTAAAAAAAAAAGAGAAGTAAAAGACCTATCCGTCTGTTTTTATAAATCCCTATTTTATAGGCATATATTATAATGTATCATAAATAAAAATTAAAAATGATATATCTTATATAATTATATTTCAAATATGTTTCATATATCCCTATTATGGCCCCTAAACACAAAGCTCTACGATTAATTGTAGAGCTGAATTTCCGATTGATGGCAGCATTGAAAATCATACAATAAATGATGGGTCCCAAACGTCCACCAAACAAAATTTGTCTCGTACTTGCTTTCTATTGCCAATGGATGGCGTCCTTCCAAATCGGGGAAAATCACCATCGAGCAATGGATTTAACCATGTAAACCATGTTAACGCTGGGAGAATGGGAGTAATATGCCCGCAAAACTTCTTTCTTAGTTCGAGCACAACAAAGTTAAGTCTCTATGTTATTCATTCATATTAGGCAGCTTTTAACGATATTAAAAAAAAAAACAGTATGCTAAGGGGACCAGCTCACACAAATTTAAAAAAGAAAATAATAATTTTCAGTACACTTTAACAATAGCTAATATTCTACACTATGGCAAAAATAATGCCATACACCTCTTCATCTATACATGAATACACTACATGCAAAATGATAGCATTGGGCTTCATTTGCAATACTCTTCAGGGCAATAAATGTCAAGTCTCCCTAAAAGCAATTATTTGGATCAGGTGCCCCATTTTGTCTATTTTGTAAGATATAAAACCACTCTCAATCTAAAAATTATTTTTACAACTTCAGGATAATCTTTGGAGATATTTTTTTGATATCCAATCATTACAGGTGTTCAAAGTGTCATTTTTAAAGAAAACTAAAAAAAAAAAGTAATAAATGTGCGCTAGATATAAACAAAATCTCATTTTAAATATTTAGACAGAATTAATTACTGGAAAAGGAACGAAATAATGCTACTACCCGTTTGCAAGATTGGAAGTTACATGATTTGCGAGTAATATTGGTTTATTTTCAATCGGTCCAATACCAATTCGTCCACTTTCCATTTCGTCTAACAACCAAATGGTCCAATAGTCATTTAGTCCATATACCATTTTATGTAATTGGACTAAGTGTTAATTGGGCGAAATGAATGAAAATGAAATGGGTATTAGACCAACAGGTTATGAGACGAAATGGTCTAAGACGAAGTGATGATTCATTGGATCAAATGGTTATTGGACCAAATGGCTGTTGACGAAATGCTGATGGATGGAATGGCATAATAGACTAAATGAAGATAGATCATTGTGATGGGTGGACGAGTTGGGACTAGACGAATTGATAATTTACCGCAAAGACGTCAGCTCTCAAATGACAAGCTCGATTATATGTCATTGAAAAAAAACATTATTGTGAAATGCAAATTGAATTTAATACTAATATCCAGATTATCTATTGATAAAACTTTACATCATGAAATTTAATATGAATTTAATTGAGTAAAATCATCTTTCATTTGACACAGCACTGAAAAGAACTACATATATTGCAGTGGTAAAATGAGTTGTATCCATATATACATGTATAATGTACAGAGTGTACATCTGTGTCGCACATTTAGAGCATGGTGACAACCTTTTCCTGTGACTTCCCGTTGGATATTAGACTACTATTGCACGATTGCTATTATCGCTATATATCCACTGGTCCGTAACATAACTCCCTAGACGATCAGATGATAATTGATCTGCCATAATTGAGTAGATTAACACTGAATTTTTGATGAAATGATCGTGAATGTTACAAGGTCCCGAGATGAGAGAGAGAGAGACCAAAATCGCGTTATGATTCGACGCTCGCAAAAATATGACAATTTCCTAAATGCGATCTATCACGTCTGCTTCTCATTCTTCATTTACTCCTTCCTATTCTTCGTTTTCTTTCTTTCTTTCTTTATTTTTCTTTCTTTCTTTTTTTCATTCTTTCACTTCTTCTCTTTCTTCTTATTTTTCTTCTTCGTTGTCTTCTTCTTCTTGTCCTACTTCATCATCTTCAACCTCCTCACCCTCCTCCATCTGTGTTTTCTTCTTCATCATCTTGTTCCTCTCCTCCTTCTCCCCCTCCAACTCCTCCTGCCTTCTTCTTCTTTTTCCTATTCTTCTTCTTCTACTTCTTCTTCTCCTCCTTCTTCTTCTTCCCTCTCCCTCCATTTCTTTTTCTTCTTCATCTCTTCCTCTTTTTTTACTCATCACACCCTCATAATTCCATTTCCACCTCTTCAATCATATCATCACTTTCCTCTTGTCCTCCATTACTATTCATAACTCATTATAATAATTCTCACCTATCTCTAGTCGCATGCATTCTTGTATCACGTTACTTCTGAGGCTTTAAACACCGTCTAAAGTATCGTAAAGGGACGGTAATGTAATTATACACTCGACTATAATCTAACCATGGAGGTAGATGATCTAACATTCCTCTGTTACAAAGGTTTAGAGTTCATTCGATGTTTGTTTTTTCAGTCGTTGATATTCAAATTTGGCATTTTCAGCTGTTAGAATTGAAATCTGGCATTTATCGCGCTCTGTCGGTAATATTTCTATTTGTCATTTTACAATAGCTCTTTGAGCACTCGTACATTAGAAAGCCTATCGCATGCTTGAGAAAACAATAAACAAGATAGATCTTGAATTGCATTGATAGGCACTTCTTGGGACAAAGAGATTCGCTTTCAAGTGCTACCTATCTGACGAAAGGGTAAGATATTTCATTTTCCATATTAAATAGAAAATGATACTATGTCGACATTACAAGATATTCAGCTTTTCCAAGTCGACATACTTGCTTTATTACGGGCAGATATTAGGCCAGGTCGACACGGCGAGATACACAGTAGATAACGATGACGTCACTCGCCAAGTTGAAACGAAACTTATTATAAGACGACTTGGCAAGATTAAATACCTCGACATGTTAGTCTGCGTATTAGGTCGTTTCGACAGGATATTACAAGTTTACACCTTGACATGATAAGGCTAGAAAGTCGACATGGAAAAATAAGATATATCGCCGTGTTGTGAATTAAATGGTAATGGGGAGTTTTCACACTGTGACACAGAATGGCTTCGAGAACTCAGTAAATGTATTGAAAAAGAACAGCTTTGGGGTGTCTTTATAAATAATAATAAAATAATAATAACGTTTTATATACCCAGGGTAGCCACTTCAGTTAGGATACTGCTCACTGCTCTACCTGAGAGCCGTGCATGCATAACATAATAATTATATTATTACCCCTCTCCAATCTAAATGCTGAGCGCCTAGCAAGAAGGCAAAAGGTCCCATTTTTATAAGTCTTTGGTATGACTCGGCCGA
The DNA here is from genome assembly GCF_037042905.1 of Lytechinus pictus. Taxonomy (NCBI): domain Eukaryota; kingdom Metazoa; phylum Echinodermata; class Echinoidea; order Temnopleuroida; family Toxopneustidae; genus Lytechinus; species Lytechinus pictus. The sequence continues at coordinate 1,708,811 of NC_087263.1, forward strand.
GGATCGAACCCACGACATCCCGTTCATGAGGCGGACGCTCTGCCACTGAGCCACCATGACCGGTATCTATCAAAATTGGTGAACCGGAACAGCAATTTCGTCCTAACTATCAGCGCTGACGAATAATTGCAATATGTCGTTTGTCCGGAGTCCAGGACGAAACCAATTTTTGGATTCACCAATTTTCGACAAAGACATGTTGGCTGTTCATTGTCATGAAGGGCATTTGACAATACATTTGCTATGTTCTTGAATCCGTCGTGCGCCGTGAAGTAAGAACTTCCTCAATACAAAGTACGTCCGTATGTTCCTTTTATTGTTGCTCATTAGTATATAATTTGAATATAATCATTCGTCAGTGTAAGCAGTGCTGATGATATACATGCATCGTTCTACAACGCGGAAATCTTGTTTTACCGGGTTATGATTTATTCATAGGATAAAGGGGACACCTGTATGTAATGGATTGGTTAGCGTTCAGAGACGGGTATGAAAGAAAAAAAAATAGAAAGGAGAGCTTGGAGGGACAGCATAGATAGCGAGGGCATGACAATTTTATACCTCAGTCACATTTGCTCTACGGCGGACGTACGGCGAGTCGAAAACATGCAGCCGTTTTAAAAAATTTTGTACCAGCTACATATAGTTGGTTTGAATAAAAATCATATAAAACGGCTGTTTTCGACTCGCCGTACGGCCGACGTAGAGGTATTAATGAGAAAGAAAACACGTGACAGAGAACGAAATGGATGATAGAAACTTAATAGAAAAATACAATTTACAGGGGAAAGGATATACAGTGCGTATCAAAAAAAAGTTTACACTTAGAAAAAATCCTGTAAAATTATACATTTGTAATATTCTGACGATTTTTCCACATTTTAGCATTGGTACAGATCCATTTAAGCAAATGACGATATAACTGTCGAAAAATATTTCCGCTTGAGTGAGCACCACTTACTTTTGAAAAGTTAGTGAAAAATGATTTGCGCAGAACTTTGAAATTGTTATGCGAATAAAAGTAGACCAAAAAAATCTCGGCTTCTGTAGAAGCCCGTCGTAGCTAAGTGAACAACTCGCTGGGCTTCTGTGGAAGCCCGTCGCACGCAAAGGGTTAATCATGAAGAACACGTGGAATTTAGCTAGTAAAATTGATTTGAAGATATCTTTTACCTTTTTAAACTTGTTTCCTTGCCCAAAACACTTCGAAGAGTGCATTGCCGCGGCGCCCCACCCCACTCCCCAAAACACTGAGGCCATCGTGACGATATTTGTTTTACACTGAGCTGTGATTTACATGAAATGGCTTAGGCTTGATTTCCATTCTTTTAATCATTGTCAAGCTTGGGAAAAGTGTGGAGAAACAAGTATTAAATGAAAAATGAAATGTAAGCCCACTTTAAATGATAAAAACTTAGTGAAAAATGCTGGAGATGTCTGATATAAACTTTTGTTCAGATTCAGTTATGTCCTCAGATCCAGCTGGCACAAAAAGGGTAAAGGTTGTGCTTACTAAATGTTGAAATTTAGTCAGCAGGGCGGCAAAATTGTCACAAAATGCTTGAATGTATCCGTTTTATTTCATTTGGCTAAAAGTGCTAGGGAAATTTATGAGAAATGCTTCGTAGGGTAAGTTTGATTTCGCCCTTTCCCCTTGACACAGCGTGAAAACAAGCATTTCTGCGCAAACAGATTTCTGCGAGCTTTACAAAAATGGACAGTGCTCACTCAAGTGTAACATTGTGTCAAAACTTTTACTTTCATTGGATAGATGAAACCTAAACCCAAGATTATATGTGAAAAAATTACCCAAATGTTGTATATTTTTTAATTCCCAGGGCTTTTTCAAAGTTTAAACTTTTTTTGATACGCACTGTATATTTAGATAGATAAAGGATCATAGAGAGAGGAGGGGAGGGGGTGTAGAGCGTGAGAGAAAGATAGAGAGATTGGTGTTTGCTATAACTTGCAAGGACGGTGTGACGTTTCATTAATACTTAAACTATAGCAAGTCCTTTTATTTACTACATTTCAAGGAAAGAAGTCATATAAAAAATAGAAAAAACAAGTATTTCATTAGCATGATTAGAAGATATATTTCATTTGAAGATATAAACAATAGAAGTGGAAATACTTCTATCGAAGTGGAAATACTTCAAGCGAAGTGTAAATTCAGATATCCAGGATCACATTTCATAGATACTGGTTAGAGTAACATAATTCTATAACAAACAAAAAACAACCATCATCCAATCAGATTGAATGATCTCAGCGGCTTTGAACCGTTATTGCATATATATATATATATATATATATATTATAGTAAGTTATATGAAACGGGCCTCAGATACTAGTATATAGTCAGATATATCAAACTTAGTTTCATGCACAAAGTAAATGTAATCAACAATGGCATAATAATAACATTTAATATAAAATCATTAATGAAGAATAATATCACGTGATTTTTCTAACCTGATACGCCGCCTGAAATTCTGATTTAACCAAGATCTTCTTATCTTCCTCTGTTAGTCTCCCTGTCAGCCGCCCCCACAGGTTTCCAACGTTACACTCACGACAGAACTTGGTCACCCCTGCTACAACGGCCACCGTTCCGAGGGTAACTCCAGAAACGACTAGAGCGACGGCTATCATAGGCATCCTAAGGAACTCTGAAAAAAGGGAATAGTCTGCTATAAGTACAAGAACATACGAAAAAAAAATAAAGTACAATATATTGCTACACTTTAAAACTGCGAGTCCGGTTGGTGCCACGCTTAGTTCGGGTTCATCATGACCCGGAGTAAGATCCGATATTGGGGGTCATGTGGGTATTTCATAAAGCGGATCGCAAGTTCAGAGCGACTTTAAGAACGACGGGTGATCCCCTCCTTGTGGTAAATGCTATACACCAAAACGTTCATTGGCGATGGTTTAGCACGTAAGAAAGGTTCAATCACCAGGCGTTCTTAAAGTCAGCTTTATAAAACACCCACCAGGTGTAGGTAACGTTTCCTGAAGCGATAGGTCCGATGTTTTATCCGTGGAATCTGTTTTATCTGATAGTTACCTATAACTACCAGCGCTCCCCAGCTAATAAAAATCAAGAAATGTTGACATGTTGAGGGAACGCTCCCCTTACCCTTTCTGCATCACAGTCATGATCCACATCTGGGGCCCGTTGCAGAAAGAGTTGCGATCAAATGCAACTCAAAAAATCTTGCTCAACTTGATTTTCAGCCAATGAAGCACCCGTATTCGGGACTTGTGCTTGATATTTTGACTTGCGTTTAAACGCAACTCTTTCTGCAACAGACCCCTGACCTTTACATTCCCGAGGCCCGTTTCATAAAGTTCATGTAGAAAGCCATGTTGTATATAAATTCAAATGTTATTTTTTTCTCTCTCTCTGTAGATTACAATTAGTTAAAGGTAATTTGATTTTAAATATTTAGTAATGATAAAGCTGTTCATAAGTTAAGAACGACTGGCGAACCTTTCTTACGCTCTAGACCATCGCAAATAAGCATTTAGTGGGGATTATAATTTACAACAAGAAAGGAACACAAGTCATTTTTTAGGTCGCTCTTAACTTACAAACAGCTTTATGAATCGGTCCCCGTCTTTCGTCATTTATCATAACCTCATATCTAAAATCATGTTCTAACCTTACATTATTGTAATCTACACAGAGAAAGGGAAATTAAAACAACATTTTGCAATTGTTTATACAACATTGCTTTCTGCATGCACTTACGGGTTTTCTCTAAAGGTTAAACATTAACGATATATTTAAATTAAATACTAACAGAAATTATATATAAAAAACAATTTTCAACTTTTGAGCAATAAAAAAAATATTGCTGTCTAAATTTCAAATATTCTGTTTAAAATTAAAACAATAATTGATATGTTTATAAAGTGAACCCGATTGTATGAGATATTTGACTGTGTAAACATCTGATAACACACACACACACCCTCCCCCTTCACACACACATCCACCCTCTCACACACATATTATGTACGTATACAGTTTCTAACATGTTTAAATGGAAGGATGTATGTGTTTCTGATGAGAGAATTGACAGTTTTACCCTTTAATCCTTTAGAGAATGATAGATAGAGGGATGTGCTACGATTCGCATGATTTGTTTAGCTAAATCAAGATGGAGTCAGGAGAGATCACCTTAAATGTCATTGGTCATGGAAGAAGAGAGACAGCAAGGCTGGCAATAAAATTAAGATGTCTATGTATCAACACATTGACTAACTGATGATAATGACAATGATGATAAATATAACGATGATAATAAATGATGATGATGATGATAATGCGAACGTACTAAAATGATAATGATAGTGATAATAATGATAATAATACTATAATATAATAATACTATAAAAGTACTACTACTACTACTACTACTACTACTACTACTACTACTACTACTACTACTACTACTACTACTACTTCTACTACTACTACAACTACTACTGCTACTATTACTACTACTACTACTAAAAATAATGATAATAATGACAATAACGATGATTCCACTAATAATAACCATGATAATGATAATGATAATATTACCAATTCCAATGAAAATAATATGACAGATTTTTTTTTATATTAACCAGAAATATTATCCTTATAACGAGCGGTATTATTATCATCAAAAGTTTAATCATTTTAATCTTCTATTTTTGGACAGATGGAATAATAATTCAAGTTTACACATAATCTTAAAGTACAAGATAAAAATAATTTTTGATAAAATGGTATCAAAATAAAAAAAAGTCTTGTGTTTCGTAATCTCCTCAAAACCGATCATCATCAAAATCATCATCATCGTTATCGTTATCACCCTTATCATTACAATCATCCCCATTATGATCAATACCACCACCACCACCATCTTCATCACTTCCTTATCAATATCATAATCATCTTCACCAGCATGATTATCGTCGTCATTATCATCATCGCCACCACCACCACTACCACCACCACCATTATAATCATCGTCACCACCACCACCACCACCATTATAATTTCCATCAACCCCATCCCATTCTCATCACTGCCATCATTTGTTATCGTCATCGTCGTCGTCATCATCATCGTCATCATCACCATCATCACAACCATTACCACCACCATTACCATATCATCTCTAAGAGTAATGTTTCCTTTTAAATTCAATCCTTTTGTATTACCATGACAATTAAAAAATGGATTGTAATAAAATAAAAATACTGTTAAACGTGCTTGATGACCTTAGCCCAACATCTATACCAATTACAAACACGTATGATCATTAAACCGTAAATGTAGTTGCGTGATCTCTAATAGAAAAAATACTTTCAACTCTCCGACTCACAATCATTGCTCCATCGAAAGATAATCAACACTTGTCTATGGTTTATTGCCCAATTTATGCTCAATTAGAAACATTTGCGAACTATTAAACCCAATAGGAACCAAAATGATAACGGCATACAGTCAAGATCTGTATCACAATTGGACTTTGTTTTCTGTTTTTTTTTTCCAACATCTTATATCCTCTGAAGGGCAATTAGGTAATTGAAATGGGTTTTTTCTGATTTTCTATAAAGTATCATGTTATTTTATTATGAACTTCGATGTATTTGGATTCATTTTTCATTGCATATTTTTGTTAATGAGGAATTTCAATCAAATTCTTGAATTAAATCTATAAAAAAAATATCATATCTAATTGGAATATAAATATAGATTGAAGTTGTATTCTAAAATTCATCCATGAACGCAATCTTTTGGATTAGTCTACAATATCTAATTCAATTGGGATATACAAGCTTAAGAATATTTCCTTAAAAGCGAGGAAAGTTTGTAAGATTGAGTGAATCGCTAGGCAAGCGAAAGTAGAAAAAATGTGACAAATCGTAATGAGAAACGTATTTTTGAAGCAGGTCCGTATCTACTAAACCGTATGCATAGATTTTATAATGTTATAAATTTCAGCAACCGGTAACTTATCAGGAGTCATATATGTAAATATGCATTGTGATTATAAACTTGTCTAGTCTTTGATAATGAAATCAAACAAAGTGTTTACGATTGATTATGTTCTTTACTATTAGTGCAGATTTGGGCAATCATTTTGCAAAGCTGAACCTGACGCTCCGCCTCAAGTAATCAACTTGTCATATCTGGCCAAGTTTCTTACCCTTAATTCAACATTCTGTTCAGAGAAGTCTCGTGATGATGGTAAATGGTCCATAATAGCACATGAATTCACTGCTTAATACGTTCATATCGTGATGATTGTGCTACCAAGAAGAAAAACAGATACCTTTCCTTAAAGCAGATACGAACCAATAGCGCCATCTCAAGTCCTCAACTACTCATACCTGGCCAGTTTCCTGACCCATAATGCTCGTGTAGTCTAGTAATATAGACCCACTTGAATGATAACATGCTAATTAACTACTCAATACATTAATACCGCAATAATTATGTTACCAAGTAGCAAAACAATTACTTTTCATCTCAAAAGCATTTTAGTTTCTCTATATAAATACAATTATAGGTCAATTTATTCTCTGTAGTATATGCAGATCTCTGAAAACGTATATTTTAAGACTATGTATTGATAACACACAGTCAATGAGAGACCACGCATATTTCACTCCCCTTAAAAAAGAGTTTTTTCTACACATACAAAATCATCTAGGCTAAATTCTCCTTCGCACGACAACCTTAAAAAGTGTATTTTAAAACTAGCCATTTACAGCGTACAATCAATGGAAGACAATTTAGTGTTTGACAGTTCGCCCCCTCTTTAAATAGTTGAATCACAATAATAATCATGCCAAAATGCCATAATCATGCCCTCAAAAATAACAAATAAGTGTTGTTTTTTATAAGTGTTTCTTATGCCAGCACATTTAAATATTTGTTCAAAAACATAAATATTGATAAACTAAACAGAAATCCATGTGTCTAATATCAATTGTATGAACTGGGTGTTTACTAATGACAGAATTAAATGTAAAATTAACCAGCGATGGGATCGCTTATAGCCTCCATTATGGCTGTTGGATTTTTAACAGCCGATCAATCGAGCAGTGTTAACAAGGCTCGATGAATCGAATATGATTTAATCATGATAGGAGAGCTAGGGCTATATCATAATCGAATAAAAGAAAAAAAAAACTCAATAAAGGTCAAGTTATCCACCTCTTCCCCCAATCGTGTTTGGCGTGTAATGAATGATATTAGGATAACAACTATAGGTCAAAGCGTTGGTACATCGTTCACTCTGGCTTCCCTGCTGTTGGGCAGTGTTGTGTTGTGCCATGATGACAATAATGATAATAATAATGGTGATAATAACATGCATCAATATAGATAATGCTTAATGCAATGTTTCTGAGCGCTTCATACTGTTACCCCGGTTTTAACACGGCTACCCTGATCATAATCAAGCAGTCGGGGAATTCCCTCCTATCAGTTACGCATTTAGTGAGTGGCAAATGTAGAAAATTCCTCGCCAAATTGTCACGAGTGTTGCAGTGGGATTTGATTCAAAGGCCTTGTTTTTTAAATTGACTGTGTAACATCACCGCAACATTTGTTTTGTTGACTTTTGATTTTGTGTGAGCTTTATTTTTGAAACTGTTAGAAATGAATGTCTTATAGATAAATCTACCGTCGGACTGTCCTAATCAATGACGAAGTGACTTTTCTTGGTATAAAATATCGATTATTTGCTCGGTCGTTTCGCTCATTCGTATTTATCTAACATTTTTCCTTGCCCATTCCATATGACACAAATTTACCACAAATGCCTCTTTGTCCCCCTCCTCGCCCCCACCGTTCGGTGCTCACTAGACGGGGCCACTATTATACATTAAATCTTCCATTTTCCGCTGAGATTCAGTAACCCTTCCTAATGCTTTCTTGCACATTTCCCCCAAAGTAAATATGTTCAACAATGTCCGATATAGACCCCTTTAAAACCGCCACAGTTTTTTTTTTTTTAATGATACCGATGGAACATCCTGGGGGAACATCCTCAGATAAAAGCCTCAAGAACCAATGTGATTTAATTCATTGCGTTCATTGAGATAAGTGCAATCGATACAAATTGAATCCGCCAGGGTTTACACCATATAATGTGACAGCCACACTAAAGCAACCAACACCAGACCAATCAAAGATATTACGTTATTCCGAATGCAATACCAATCGGTCGATTTCATCAGTGTGTCTGTGACACGACAAAGGAGAATGCCGAATAAATCCTGGCCAACGGCGATAATATAAATGCTCTGGAACATTACAAGTTGTAATCTGATGCAATTCCTAAATGCATCTTGCTTAATCAAGCGACTTCGCGTTTTTCTCTAAGGTTTCTAAGGGGGGGGGGACAGTCATGCCGCTGGATCATACAATTATTTTTTTCATTTCATATCATTTATGTTGGTAGGTCAGATGAATAACAATAATTCAACGCCCTTTGTAGGTATCTGCCATTCCTGTACTTGCATACTGATGATGCAGTGATCTTAATTATGATGGTGTTGATGATAATTGGGATGGTGATGATGATGATGGTGATGACGATGGTGATGGTGATGACGACGGTGATAAGGATGAAGAAGATGATGATAATGATGATGATGTTGATGATGGTGGTGATGATGATGATGGTGATGATGATGATGGTGATGATGGTGATGGTGATGGTGATGGTGAAGGTGATGACGATGATGAAGATGATGATAGTGATGATGATGGTGATGATGGTGATGGTGATGATGATGGTGATGGTGAAGGTGATGACGATGATGAAGATGATAATGATGTTGTTTATGATGATGGTGATGATGATGGTGGTGATTGCGATGGTGATGATAATGATGGTGATGACGATGATGATCATGATGGTGATGGTGATGACGATGGTGATGAGGATGATGAAGATGATGCTATTGATGATGATGTTGATGATGGTGATGATGGTGATGAGGATGATGAAGATGATGATGGTGATGATGATGGTATGATAATGATGATGATGATGGTGATGATGATGATGATGGTGATGATGATGATGATGGTGATGGTGATGACGATGATGATGGTGATGAGGATGATGAAGATGATAATGATGATGTTCATGATGGTGATGATGATGATGGTGATGATAGTGATGATGGTGATGGTGATGACGATGGTGATGGTGATGACGATGGTGATGATGAAGATGATGATAATGATGATGTTGATGGTGATGATCATGATGGTGATGATGATGATGGTGATGACGATGGTGATTGTGATGAGGATGATGAATATGATAATGATGATGATGATGGTGATGATGAAGATGATGATGGTGATGATGATGATGATGGATATGATGATGGTGATGATGACGGTGATGATGATGATGATGATGATGGTGATGATGACGGTGATGATGATGGTAATGGTGATGATTTTAATGATGATGATAACGATGATGATGGTGACGACGATGATTGTGATAATAATGGTAATAGTAATGGTGATGGTGATGATGGCGTTTGACATCTGAATTCATTGACATCTGATTGCAGTCATGCCTTACTTTAGTGCAAATCAAAATGTACATTACTTCAAATAATAGCTCCTGATCATCCAAGCGTTTACACATACCACATAAATATGGTATCAAATTATTTGGGAGAAAATACTCTTTCAGGATACATATGAATATGTGTTCATGACATAATTTTCCATTAAATTGGGGTTAGTTAAGTGTCACCTTTTTTACTCACACGGTACACCGTCAATAACAATAAGCAGATGCCTAGTGTTTTCGCGGGCAGCGGAGAGCGGACATTTAATTACTGTTACCTACTTTAATTTGCGTATCAAGGAGGATCAGGGAGATTACCCCCCCCCCCCCTCTCTCATTTTTTATTGGTTCTGAGTACCTAATTTCAAGAGGAGTGTCCTGGGTTCGTATCCCAGCCATGATTTTTTCCTTCAGTGAGATCTCTATTCACATTGTGCTGCACTCGACCCAGGTGAGGTGCCGGCTCGAGCTAACATCGGGGGGGGGGGGGGGGAAGGAAAAGGGCGGATTTTTTTAATCCAGCTGCTACTCCCTATTACTATTGTTATTGGATATATAAAACCAGAAAATGAAAATTAACAAATGAATAAATTACGTATTTGAAATAATTACATTGTGATAAAATTGTCAATATTGTAAATTTCGTCGAATTTTCGCAATAAATGAAAATTGTCAGCCCCCCTCCTCCATCAGAAAACCTACCATATCATGCCACTATTTGTCATTCATCACAGACAAGTTTTGAAAGGACAAGTATACGAGCAAAGGAAAATGACAATGGATGAAGATATCTAGAATGTGCCTCGGGAATATTGTCACATTTATCTTAATGTTTGCCTGGGGGATTCGCATGTAATTGAGTTTGTCCCTCGACTTCAATATTTAATGCTGAGCGACAAAATAAAATTGTAAATGGCTTTCCCAAACTCGCACTTTTCTTCTAATTTGACGAATGAATGATTCAATGTGAAACTGGCTGCCATACCTTTGAGGGACGAATGGAATAATGGTTAAAATGTTTACTTCAATTAGTGATATATGCAAACCAAATTAACTTTATTTGGCATGTTTGGAGGGGGGGGGGGAGGGGGCACTTCGAGCAAGGATGGATGTATAATGGGCCGAAATTTGCATCCTCGAACATTTGACAAGCAAACAACACAGGATTTGAGCCCCCGAGCGGTCGAGAATTAGAACTTCAGATCCCTTATTGAATTTAATTTTTCTGTTTTATCTTATTTACTTTTTGCTGTGCAATTTTATTAAATGTGATAAAATGATGTTGTTGAATTGTAATGTATTTTGAGGTTATTTTCATCATGGCTATATGGATGACCACAACTTAAATCACAATGAGCTATCCTGCATTTATAGCAGGAATGAATCAATGTATAGAATGAATAAAATAAATGAATAAATGAAAGAATCAGTCAATACGTGAAAGAATAAGCATGAACCTGCCGGATTGCCTTTTGGGCAAGTTCTTTAAACTGCGGGTGAACAGGGCATTAAGATCAGGCACCAGTCCCCGTAGATAGATATTTTTAAAGTGCTGTTTAATGTAATTTCATTATTAGTATTATTAGTTATTCATTGTAAAGCGCTTTGATCATATTTTTGGTAAAGCACTACATAAGTACATGTTATGTATGTATGTAAGCAAACAAATACATGAAAAATAAGTTTTAAATGAGTAAATAAAGAAGAAAATAAATAATCAAATGAATAATATTTGATTCTCTCTCTTTAACTTAAGCTTTCTAGAATTTGGAACTCGTGGTTAACACAATAGTGCAGCATAAAATAGAAAATAACGACAAGAATTTGTTAAAAGTCTAAATATTAAATGTGTGATCTACTAAGCGTCTAATACTAAAGTTTTGCTTATTGAAATTATTTTAGATATTATCGGGATAATGATGTCGTGATGATGATGATGGGTTGTTATATAGCGCCGGTATCCGCCTCTGCTGGGCGCTCATGACGTCCTAAACAGAATAATAATGAATGAATGAATTATCATTGAGCAATACGAACGGCGGTAGAAAAAATCAGCCCTTTTTTCAGAAAAAAATATACAATTTATAAAAAGGGACCGTTTTTTATGAGCAGGATTTTTCTACCCGTGTTAGTAATGAGGCCGTGATGACAACGGTTTCCTTACACGCACGCTGGTCAGTGCACGCTTCGCCGATCATTACGCCTTGTTTTTCATATCAACTAAGATTTTATTAATGAAAATATGACCTTGTTTCTTGTTCGCGCACCTGGTGTATTCAAGCTGACTATAATTACTTACCAAGCGATCCAAGTTCGGCACTGATGTTGAGGAAAATAGAGCACTTTTTAATCAAAAGCTCAACAGCACTTGCTGGCAAGAACACAAGAGTCACACAGTATGTTCTTAATGGCGCGTATTTTGAACTCGGGTTTAACTTAGACCGTGGTCTAACTTTTTGCTGAAATTATGGAAAGCCATACACGTCAAAATTTGTTTACATGGTGTATTGCTTATGTTTATTGTGCTCGTTCCTAATGTTGAATACAATCAACTTATGTATCCTTCCCAGACTATGGTTTGGGACTCAAATGAGTTGTTGATACTACGATTCTTTTTCACACTGCACTTTTTTTCCCTTAACCCCGGGAAATTGGTGGGGCTAAGGGGGGGGGGGGGGGTCTTAGCCCCACCAATTTCCCGGAGTTAAGCTTAGCCCACTTCGTTTTATACACTACGTTTTAGCAAAGTGGGCGAGCACGGTAAATAGTACGGTACTATCTGCACCTGCAAACAAGCAGGGTTAGCCGGCTTATTGCGGTGTTAAGAGATGCAGTGTGAAACGAAACTGTGTGAAAAGCATATTAGAGATTTAATAGGCTATCCATAGTTATACCACAGCGTAAGACCAGAGTTTAAACTAAGCCCGAATTCAGATTACGGGCCATTGTATTCACAGTGTGTTCACATAATGGATTATGAGGAGATGTGATCCACACTGCTATAATAGTCGAATTTCACAATGTGAAAAAAAAATATCACATGAATGTTACCTGTTAGCTGTTAAAATGCTCAAGATTAACAGTCACTGTGGTTACCTCTTAAGTGAGTGTTCACTGTGGACGATGTGAAAATGTGCCATTGTTAAAATCCCCAAGTTTAACTGTGATGATACGTTCATACTGAGGATACCCCTATTCGTGCTTTCACATGGTAGATTATGTGTGGATATGCGTCATACAGTTAATATGCTCAAACATAAACAGTATGGAGGGGATTTTACATTGTGTTTCTCTGTGAACACGTTGAACTGTGACCACACTGCAAACACACTGTGGAGCAATGTGGTTTTTTCCCAAAAGGGAAACATAGCAGGTAGCTTCTTATATGACATGTGACATGGTGTGTATTCTGCCATTGCATTATGTATTTTAAATTGTGTATAATACATTGTGTGTAGTCTGCAATTACATTGTGTGTATAACATTGTGTGTATAGCATTGTGCGTATAACATTGTGCGTATTACATTTTGTGTATTACATTGTGTGTATAACAGTGTGTGCATATTGCATTGTGTGTAGACTGCCATTACATTACGTGTTTTAAATTGTGTTTTTACATTGTGTGTATTACATTGTGTGTATTCTGCCATCACATTGTGTGTATTCTGCCATCACATTATGTGTGTTACATTGTGTGTACTACATGTACATTTTGTTTAAAATGGCATTGCATTATGTGTTTAACATTGTGTGTATTATATTTTGTGTATTTTGCAATGACATTGTGTTTTACATTTTGTGTATTACATTGTGTGTAGACTGCCATTACATTACGTGTTTTAAATTGTGTTTTTACATTGTGTGTATTACATTGTGTGTATTCTGCCATCACATTGTGTGTATTCTGCCATCACATTATGTGTGTTACATTGTGTGTACTACATGTACATTTTGTTTAAAATGGCATTGCATTATGTGTTTAACATTGTGTGTATTATATTTTGTGTATTTTGCAATGACATTGTGTTTTACATTGTGTGTAGACTGCCATTACATTATGTGTATTACATTTTGTGTATTACGTTTTGTGTATTCTTCCTATATGTTCTCAACATTGGCTGACCTAACTGCAACTCGATGGCCCGTATTCTGAACTCGGGTTTAGATAAAACCTTAAGGTCTTTGGATAAAACCCAGTTGGGGCACAAATCTCTATTAGTACATGTTCAATTTAAACTTTTATGACACTCAAATCATCTATACTGACTGTCTCGGAATGATATCTGAAAAAGTTTCTTTATTATGAAAGCAAAGGAAAATGAAATAGTAAATAATAAGATATATATGATATAATATATATATATATATATATGATATATATATATATATATATATATATATATATATATATATATATAAGAAATATACCATATAAACATATTTTTTTTAGTTTTTGGCTCCCATTACTTTAGCGCAGAGTTAGACCATGGTCTAAGTTAAACCTGACTTACCGGTCAATAAGTCTGACTACATCGCACCATTATCCTAAAAAGGGTGAAGTAAAATAGTACAAGGTTCGCCTCCACTGCACACTGTTCAATGGGCGAATTGTGAGGGAGTGTACTAAGTAATTAGATTGAGAGTACAATTATGATTTACTATGTTATTATTTCTTTCATCGTTCATCGTGCCTAACGTGTTTAACAATCTAGTGAGCCATGATTGTAATTTTGAATAATATTTCCCAAACAATGGCGTTCGGTGATGCATACTTTTTAATCATCAAGGTTCTATTCAAATGCTACTTTTATGGGATGTGTTTTTTTATTGTTACTGACTGGATTTTTTTCAGGGAGAGATATGACAAAATTGGGCTTCCTGTTCTTTGCTATTCATAATAAGGATATATTTAGTGCTTTTAAGGACGTTCCACATTTATGTTTGTGCGCATCATGATCTGCACATATTCTACACTCTGCGCGCTGACGTCACAATGGATGAACAGGTGATTAATCAGCTGTAGGTATGAGCTGATTTTTCTCCTTATCTGCACTAACTGCAGATCCGATGGGTTATTTTATGAAGCTAATAAACTGGAATTATTCCATGGACCATTTTTTTTTAAATTCCTCCCAATTTCAAAATACTTTACTCTGTAGTGCTGCAAAAGTATGACGACTATGACCCCGAGTGTGAATAAATGGTAGAGTGATTTGGAATTTTTCCTCCAATACATACAAAGCTCTTTGTGCTTTTTGGGGTGTTTTAAAAAGCACATTTGCTCTAATAAAAGTGCTGATAGTTTGAAAACAAGCACATGAACCAATATTTTTTAATGTTTGCACCTCTTAGGTATACCTTCCTCTACAACTTTGCAAAGTTTGTTGAAAATGACATGGGTTTTGAATAAAGTGCATCATTTCTTGTACTTCTCAAGTTTGTCATTGAAATTTTACATTTTTTGGGTTGAGTTTTTGTTATCTTTCGCGCAATTTCTAAGAACTGAGAGTGCTGTTAGACTTAAAAGAGCAAACAATTAATATCAATATAAATAGATTATCCATCTTAAGTATACAATTATTCATTATATTGCAAAATTTGATTAAATTTTCATGGACTTTGACTGAGTAATAGAACTTTAAACTCATTGTTGTGATCTCGTGAGGTCTAAAAATGCCAAATTCTTTTGAATGCTCAATTTTTAAGAACATCAATTTGGGCCGAACTTTGAAGCTCTATAGCAAACAAGTGGAATGCCTCTGGCCGTCTCACCTGCATCACGCGATTCAATATAGCAGCAGTGCTGATTTTGAAAACTACTATAACTCGCACAAGATGTTCAGTGATACTTGGTTACTCTTATTTCCACGTTTTATGAACTAGACCAATACACTTATAGAGATATGATGGCAATTCAACAAATACCCCCAACGTGGCCAAAGTTCTTTGACCTTACATGACCTTTGACCTTGATCATGTGACCTGAAACTCGCACAGGATGTTCAGTGATACTTGATTACTATTATGTCCAAGTTTTATGAACTAGACCAACACACTTTCAAATTTATGGCTGTAATTCAACAAATACCCCAATTTGGCCAAAGTTCATTGACCCTAAATGACCTTTGACCTTGATCATGTGACCTGAAACTTGCACAGGATGTTCAGTAATACTTGATTACTATTATGTCCAAGTTTCATGAATCAGATCCATAAACTTTCAAAGTTATGATGGTAATTCAACAGATACCCCCAATTCGGCCAAAGTTCATTGACCCTAAATGACCTTTGACCTTGGTCATGTGACGTGAAACTCATGCAGGATGTTCAGTGATACTTGATTAACCTTATGTATAAGTGTCATGAACTAGGTCCATATACTTTCTAAGTTATGATGACATTTCAAAAACTTAACCTTAGGTTAAGATTTTGATGTTGATTCCCCCAACATGGTCTAAGTTCATTGACACTAAATGACCTTTGACCTTGGTCATGTGACATGAAACTCAGGCAGGATGTTCAGTAATACTTGATTAACCTTATGGCCAAGTTTCATGAACTAGGTCCATATACTTTCTAAGTTATGCTGTCATTTCAAAAACTTAACCTCAGGTTAAGATTTGGTGTTGACGCCGCCGCCGCCGTCGCCGTCGCCGTCGGAAAAGCGGCGCCTATAGTCTCACTCTGCTATGCAGGTGAGACAAAAATCAAGCAAATGGATTCATGTTAATTTTTGCATATTTGGAATATTTAGGTGCTTATGTATCTATGCGCAAAGTATAATAAAAATGACATGGATTTTCAATGTTTGGGAGCAAGACTACGGAACCATGCGCATTTTAGACGGTATGATCAGACTTTTGCTTGTTCTCGGCGCATTTTGGGCTGTTTCAAGCCAACTCGCGATATTTTGGACAATAATTATTTGAGAATGAGCTCATGGACCCCATATTTTTAATCTTTAACGTCTTCAGAATATATTCCTTTACAAATATGGAGAGTATGAGAAAAATGACATGGAGTTGAATGCTTGGGAGCAGAACTACGGAACCATTCGTATTTTAGACATTTTGGACGGTATTATCAGACTTTTGCACGTTTTCGGCGCATTTATGACTGTCCCAAGCCAACTCGCAACAATTTAGACACTGGTAGTTTAAAAACGAGCACATGGACCCCATATCTTTAATCTTTAACGTCTTCAGAATATATTCCTCTACAAATCTAGAGAGCATGATGAAAATGACATGGATTTTGAATGTTTGGGTGCAGAACTATAAGGAACCATTCGTATTTTAGACAGTTTGGACGGTATTAGACTTTTGCCCGTCTTAGGCGCATTTTGGGCTGTTCCAAGCCAACTCACAACACTACAGACACTGATAGTTTAAAAACGAGCACATGGACCTCATATTTAAACTACGGAACCATTCGCACTTTAGACGGTATTATTACATTTTTGCACGTTTTCGACACATTTTAGCCAATTACTCGCAACACATGGGAAACTGATAGTTTAAAAACGAGCACATGGACCCCATATTTTTAACTTCCCTACACCTTAGCAATGCATTCCTTTGCAATTTTCCGAATTTGATGAAAATGACATGGATTTTCAATAAAGTGCAGCTTAAACTATACTTTTTTTAGTTTCGAGTAGATTCACGTCTTTTGAAGATTTGTATTTTCGAAGTTTATGCACCATTCTTGTCAAATGAGGGCGCTGCTGACTCCAAATAGATATGGTTTTGCCAATTAAAAGATATTCTCCTACTTTGGTATCTACTTAGTTACATATCCTGAAAGTTAATTAAGTTTGATGCGATATCGAGAGAGAAAAGATGATTTAAACTCATTTTGTGAATTCGCGAGGTCTAAGAGAGGCATAATTCTCTTGATTGCGCAACATTTCATATCATTCAAATACGGCGACTTAGAAGTCCCGTAGAAAAAAAAATAAGCACATGAACCTATATCATTTTTTGCATTTTCATAATGTATAGATACCAAAGTAACTTTCTGCAAAATTTTGTAAAAATGACATGGACTACATTTTAACTGTTATTTTATGTTTTGGTACCCCCCCCCCCTTCTCCCAAAAAAGTGCATGTCTCAATTTCAATCAATACAAAGATCTTATGAATGTGTTTGCCTTAATGATGTTGAGGATATGAAGTCATATTATATTTGGCAATACAAATTTTGGCATTTAACATGATTATTAATTTTTAACCGGTGCCTTGTTCAAAATAGGTTATGTGAG
The DNA here is from genome assembly GCF_037042905.1 of Lytechinus pictus. NCBI lineage: Eukaryota > Metazoa > Echinodermata > Echinoidea > Temnopleuroida > Toxopneustidae > Lytechinus > Lytechinus pictus. Next base: position 1,726,692 of record NC_087263.1, read on the forward strand.
GGTTTTTTTTTTCTTCTTATTGTTGATATAAATTTACTTCTTAGGCATGGCATGATCGAGCAAACAATTTTAGGGTATAATCTTTGGGTGTAGCTTTTTAACGTATAATCTCTAATATTTCAGGATAAGTGTTCAAAAGGCTGTTTGTAAAGAAAAAAAAAAAGAAGAAAAAAATCAAATTTCCACAAAAGATAAAGATGCGCTTTCAAGGTAAATGCATTCTTGGTCATTAAATTTTGTGTGGGAAGGGAGAAAAATAAGTAGAACAGAATGGTGAAATTTTGAAAGACATCGGACAAGAAATAAAAAAAGTTATGGTTGCGTTAAGATTGAGATCCCTAAGACTATGCAAATTTCAAATTGGCAACTGGGTAAGTAAACTATGACAATTGACAAGGACAACCTTCCCATAGGCCATGTACTAGTACTTAATTATCACGGACTTGTGGTTTTCTCCCAAGTACCTATTCCCCTGTGGCAGTAATCAAAATATAGCCCAGGTAGCATATTGCTTTACGTCCTCATGAACGAAAAATATAATTTGAAGTAGATTTTTTGAAAAAAAAATACATTTTAGCCATTATTTGTATCGGAGTACATGGAAGAGTATATCTTACATCACTATGACATCACAAGTGCGGCCGATTTGAAGTCTTTAATGATGTAGTGATTAACAATTTTTACAAAAAAAAAAAAACTTTCTTTTTGTTTGTTTGACATTGTTCTTTCTTTCACCTAAGTATCAACTTGTCTGATATTTCGTTTCCCTCTAAAAACAACTTTTTAGTTGGGTTGGACCTCCCCTTAAGAAATGAAAGAAGATTGATATGTATCCATATGCCTCTTAAAAATTCACGAGGGCATTACAATTAGTGTGGGCTATCTAGCGTCCATGACATTTTCTCGTTCTCACACGCAGTCTAAGCCCGAGGGAGTTTCATCTGAATTATTTAGATCACCAGATCGGCGAATCTGAGACAGATAAGTTCCTATATCAGCGTTTCATCTTTGTAGAAACATAAAGACCATATTTTCGAAATGAAAAATTAAAGATTATACATGCCTATAAAACGCAGCACTATAGTGAAGTACATACTCTCTCTCTCTTAAAGAATATGAGGTTTGTTAGCAAATAAACTCACCAACTGTTGGTTAAAAGGAAATTGAATGCAAAACGAATGGGGATTTTTTTGGTCTAAACCAACAGCTGATAGGTTTATATGTTATTCCAACCCAATTAGATGGTCAAATCATTTCTGAAAGTACGTGACTGGCTTTAGCAGCAGATGTTAGGCACACCTAGTTTCGAGGAATAAGCCAGTCCGGAGCACTATTCTGCGCATGATCAGATGGTCAGTGACACGGGGGTTTAATGAATGTTTTATGAGATAAGCATCAACTTTGATGTTTTGATTATTCATATATTCTTTTGAATCGTGTTTTTTATTAGGTTCACGCAAAAACAACAACGCGTCCACTAGCAACTGGTATATCACAGTTGGCCAAGTACATTGATATAACAACATGCCAATACATTCAAAGTAGAAATGCAACAAAACCTTCATATAGTGTCCACTGTTGTGCTATTCTATCACCTGGTCTATGCAATTTCTGCATTCAGCTATGTAAGGTATGCGTATATAATATCTTGCTTTGAAATCTGCCTGTCATAATGAAAGAAATGAAAGGTTATTTGACCAAAATTGCCCATGAGGTAACTCCGGAATGGTCTATAGATTCCTGCCAGGTACCCTTTTACCTCCCCTGGGTCGAGTGCAGCACAATGTGTATCAATTTCTTGCTGAACGAAAGTTCGCCATGCTTGGGATTTGAATCCACAACCATCTGATTGGAAAGCAGTCATAACCATTTAATATCATATAAAGCTTCCGCAACACATTTGTAATATTCTGTAAGCAAAATCGATTTACTGTTCGGTCTGATACGATTTATGTACAGACATGCTTGCAAAGTTGTTATTCATAATTTTATTCAAAATCTAATGTTATAAATGAAAAGTTATCAGAGTTGCAATTCTTAAGCTTCCCTTTCAGTATTCGTCAGGAAGAATCAGCAGTAGGATAGAAAATGCGATATCTTGTTATTTTTTTAATAATCAATATAGTCAGATTTCCTTTTTGAAATGAGCAACACTTAAAGTATACACCCGAAGAATCAAAATTATCTTACAATGACTTTATGTGGTCATCGTTGTAAAGGGGAAGTATTACTGATCAGATATATAACTTCACTTTTCAAAATAGTGATCAGAGTTTGCAGAAATCAGCTCTCAAAAATGATTTATTTTCATGCCATATTTCTGCCTTCCACCGGTCCTCTTGCGAGCTCCAGCTGAGTGACGTCACACAATGAGCAGTGAGCAGCTGAGCTGACAGCAGCCCATTGGAGACGATCTTTCCAATCAGCGTTTTTTGCTCTTAGAAATGTTTATTCCTCTTAAGATTGGTCTTGTTATATAGATAAAAGTTTGAATTTACTGAACAGTGAAAAAAGGTGCACATTTAACGTATTTTGGTAACCGATATTTAGCTTAGAATTTTTTTTTTTTCAAGAAATATATGTGAATAAACAAAGCATATTTTCACGTAGAAATCACACTTGCGTCACATTAATATTATAATCAATATAAAGCATAGACATTCTTCTTTATGACTGAACAAAAATTATGAAATTTCATTAAGTAGCAAAGTCAGGAACCACCAAAAAAACACGGCAATATCCATCGCGAAATGACTAAAATTGCAGTTGAATTGCCGAAGCATTATTAGGCAACAGCGGCGAGCGGACTTTATTTTATATATCTTAAAAATGCCTTTCCGATAAGGTAATGGTCTGTGGCCAAATGCGTTGGCCATTGTTTTGTCATGTGCGAGGACCCTGGTTCCAAACTCGGATTTTTTTTCTGGGTATTTTTTTTTATTCCTTCCCCGTCCCTACCCATCTTTTTTTCTCTTTTTATTTTCTTGTGAAATTCTATTCAGACCTGTATTTATCAAATCTTGCTTCTTAATTGCTGCTTTTGATTTTCAAGTTCTTGATTAGATTATCTACTCTTATTTGGGATGGGAGGGATAGAGTTAAAAGTCAAGTCCACATCAACTTAAAATTATTAGAATAGAGTAATTTCCCTTGTTGTTTTTACTCAAAACAGTCATATACACAAAACAATGATATGCAAATTAGAGTTGTCACTCACATCACATTCGTTTCTATTTTTTGTGGCATTTTGTTTTTTATTCTTTGCAGATTTGACGATAGGAAACTCTTCATCTGATCACAATAGGTTATATTTACGGAACTGTTAAAATAGTAATTATATAAATTTGAATCAAAGTTTTTATGAAATTTCCTGCAATACCTTGTTATTTTTCTTTAAATTCAAATGAATTTTTGATTGCGTGGACTTCTCCTTTACTCTTAATGTAGGGAATGCATAGCAAAATTTATCCAGAAACAAAATTGTCTTAGAATATGCAAATCAGTAATTGGACACATGTTCACTTTTCTTTCATCCAGGCCACTTCCTCACATCCACCAGGCTTTCAGTCTTATAACAAAAATGATGAACCATCACACAACAGCACACAACATTCACAGTGCTTCACAATGAATATTTCACTTCTGTTCATCTATGCAATAAATATTGTGGAAAACAAATAAAAGGCGTACCCATATTCAAATACCGTTTAAAAGGACAAATATATTATACCTTTCGAGAAAAATCAGCACGTTAAATATCTGATAACAAAACATAATTATGGGGCACTGCAAGAAACTTATGTTCAATTGCAAATTAAGCGTAAGTCTTAAAGAGGAATCCAGCCTTGGCCATAAAATGTTGTGTTGGGAAGGAGAAAAATAAATTAAACAGAATGGTGAAAGTTTGAAAGAAAGCGGACAAGGAATAAGAAAGTTATAGCTGCTTTAAAATTGAGATCACTAATACTATGTAGATTTCAAATTGGCAACTGAGTAAGTAAATTATGACAAGGGGCAAGGACAACTTTCCCATAGGCCATGTACTTTATTATCAGGGATTTGTGATTTTCTCCTAAGTACCCATTCCCCTAAACAGTAATCTAAATATAACCCAGGTAGTATATTGTTTTATGTCCTCATGAAAGAAAGATATAATTTGAAATAAAACTTTTGGGGAAAATGACATTTTAGCCATAATATGTATTGGAGTACATGGAAGAGTAGTCCTTGCCTTACATCACTATGACATTCCATATGCGGCCAATTTGAAGTCTCCATGGGTATAGTGATTACCAATATTTACAACATTTAAAAATTCATAACTTTCTTGTTGTTTGTCCAATATTGTTCAAACTTTCACCTATCAACTTGTCTGATTATTCTTTTCTTTATGAATACAGTTTTTATTTGGGTTGGATTCCCTTTTAAATTCAAATTCAAGCGTAATAAGGTCGAGTTGCAATCGCAATGTCAACTACATGTTTAATCAAAGGACTTACCCTTGATTTGGGACGTGTGATTGAGTATAATAATCCTCGCAAAATGCCCTAGTAACATTAAAATTGTTCTTTCGTTTTAAATTGTGTGTTATTATTTTTGACAAGCTGTATTCCTGTCCAAGTCAAATTTCTTAGTTTCTCTCCAAAACTGTGCTCAAAATTGTTTCCAAGATTGATAAAGAAAATTTTTCTTTTGTATCATTATCAGTCCACAACTTGCAAACCGTAGGTTCTGGAAAGAGTGAAGAAAAAATGGCTATATCCAAACCATAGTAAAAGGACATGATGGAATCTCCCAGATTGAGGTAGCAAGCAGAGACCAGAAGTCACCAGAGTCAGCAAGTGTGCAGATCTGTGTGTAGAAGAGAGAAAAAAAAGAAATAGTTTAAATAATCAAATCAAAGTATGAATTCAATTATCGTGATGATTGATGACGTGCGGTGGCATGTAATCCCCGGTCAACAACAAATGACAGTATAGGTTTAGACACCTGAAAAGTTCCACTCAGAACACTGGTGCTCTACCTCAAGTGATGTTTGTGTAGGCCCCACTCCACTTCACTACCGCTACACTACCGTACATGTACGCCACACCTACCCGGGTAGGTGTGTAGCGTAGTGTAGGCTGTAGCAATAGTGAAGTGGAGACTACACGAACATCACTTGAGGTACGGTGCTCTCTGAGTCTCTGTGTCATTACAAAGATTGCATTTATCTTCATTGTTGAAGGCATTACGCATACATATATGCAGCAACACTCTAATCAGAAAGAAACACCAGACTCAAATTTTGGCCTACCCAAGGGTTCATTACATGCCGCCGCGCACAGAAAATTCAAGCAATAGAAGTCGTGTGTTGTGGACTCAAGAAGTGAGATCCCAGCACGCGCCACCCACTAGTTAGAAATCCACTGCCAAACGCGGTTCGTGGTGCGAGGTTAGTATACTAATACTAACCTCGCAATACGTGTGAGTGATTTTGGTCAGGAATCAGGGTAATCACTGTTGAATATTTGTCTGGCTTCATGACATCGGCATCATGGTGATATAATACTGTGTATAATAAAAACTTAAACATTCCTCTGAAACAGCAGATTTTCAGCCATGGTCCATACCAGTGCTCCTAAATAATTTAATCGCCTGCCTGAGTCCTGACCAGTTTTAGAAATCTGAAGAAAAAATCTGCTGGAATTGTGCAAAAACATTATTTCTAAGTAAAATAAAGACTTTTTAATTGTAATAGTAGTTATGCCAAAATGCATGATTCTAAACTTATATCAGATCTGTATCTGTCATCTGACCTGAATGCATCGTCAGAACAAGTACAGTTTCCAAACATGCTTACCTTGACTTTTGACTGGATCAAACAGCGTAACCTGCAACATGCATCGGGAGCAAGTGAATGGGACCGTGCAGCTTGGAGTTTTTCAATAGTTAGAAGAGCAACACAACGAAGACTATCGAGTGGACAAAATCGATCTTTCCAGTTCACAATTCAATAAAAAAACGGGCAAAATAACACAGTTCTGGTTCCCTTATAGTCTGAAGTTGTCGAAAACAGAATTCGGATATCAAAATACATGAAGAAAACGGTAAATTTGAAGAAAAATAGAGACCAGGAAGGTGAATCAGCTATCACTCAGTGTACTGCTGGCTTGCACAGAGAGCCGAGTGAGTCGATCATGTGACGTCATTATTCTCGACTGTTTTTGATCGCGTGATTGTCTGTCTGGGGGCGGCTGGGGGGCTGAGAAGGGTCTCTAATAATTTCATTTCTTGCATTTCCACGACATCAATAAGACTTTTTAGTGACATATTTGTGTATAAAAAGACAAGACCTTTCCATTCATATATAATTTGTCTATAATCATCACTTTCGTGAATTTTCTTTGGATGTATACTTTAAAAGCAATTTTACCGCGGTATTAACCCAATTTCGAGATGACAATATAATCATGATTATTAGGAGTCCTTAAATTTTGTTGAATATTAGCGATGAAAATACCTAACGGATATATAGCTAACGCCTGATTAAAGATAATCTCCACCTTCGGAAATGAACTGTAATTACTCAATCTTTATTTCGGAAATCTTTAAATGTATATAAGAACCTGAATTCCCCATTTGACATTTATTAGAACTCACCCCCCCCCCCCCCGCTTGTCTGATATATCGTTTTTGTATAAATTTACATACATGTGCGATTCTATATATTTTTTAAATTTGATATGTGACGTGTAAAATAGTTGTAATGCTCAGTGATTTTCAGCTGCTTATCGATTTTCACTCGCCCGGGAATGCATCAAGTCAGAGATTGGTTCTTTGGAATGATTATATTTGTTTGTTTTTTATTAATATCTGAGAAGCAATATTGAAATTACTTTTTGAATAATACTATACAAGTTTTATTAATGTATAAGTGCACGATTTAGAAGTTATTTTGATTATTCATAGTCCTTGAAATTTGTATAAAAGGGAGAGTAGGGGTAAATATGCCCCCCCCCCCTTTCACGATCATCAAACATCAAACATTGTCGCCAAGTGTTCTATTTACCTCATAGAAATTGTCAAAATGAGGCCCCTTGATTAAAATCAACTTTGTGTTGCTATATTTCAAAGACAAAATATTTCAGTTGGTTTAATACAATCAGTGAACATTTACTAGTGATAATAACAGGAGTAAGTATTTTTCCAAAGGCCCTCATTTAAGGATTTATTTAGAAATCCTATCCAATAATATGAGAAAATGATTTTTTGATTGTCTTCAATTGTCAGTTTATGTTGACATGTTTGTACTTGAAATTGACACTTTTAGCAAGTTTGGCGATGTCTACACTAAATTTTACTGTTTTGCCAGATGTAACTATACAGAGTTAATTATGTTTTATTACAATATATTTTTTTGGGGAGGGGGGCATTTGCCCCATCCGGAAATGTTAAATTCCTAGGCTTCCAGTCAGAAAAAAAAGAGGGAAATTTGTGATTTTTACTACAGTACTTGCATATACAATGATAAACAATGGTTGGATACACTGACTTGATCATAAAATTCAATTTCTAAAAAATACTTTATTTTGGGTCTGATTTCATGAGAAAAACAAGGTGTCTCACATAGTTCGTTCTCATGTTAATTGCGAACAAATGTCATCGTGTCCCCGGAGGCGCCTTCTTCGTGTTGCTTTAGCGACTATACATACAAATGTGTAGACCTACTTCCCATTACGTAACATTCCCGTGTACGCGTATGCAGTACGTCTTTACGTGAACAACTCATTCATGTCATAACTTTGACTCATCATCTTAGCTACTAAAACATTCTATTTCATCATGCCACTCGGCTTAGAATAAAGTATAACTAATTAGGTTTAAAATAACAAGTAATGCTACTCACGTCATAGGGCTTGTATCACGAAATAAAACGAAATAAAATACAACTCTGGATAACACTATTCCTGTGACGAGACATGCAACAAGCAACACGCCCCAAACGGCTAATTTCAAATTTATTTTACCGCCACTAATGGCGATACAAATTCACAAGAACAAAAACTAATTTTTATAATACATAAAGAAATTGTATCTAAAAACAAAAACTTCATCCTGTACACAACACTCATTACAGAGACTAAATTGAAAATGATACATTTTATTAGGGATTTGGGGGAGAAAATATGGGGAAAAAATGTTTTTCCTACTCATTTAAAGTAACCTCAAAGGTCGCTCGGGGAACGTCAATCCAAATTTCCTTTTGGTGGCAGGCATGGTTCTCTGGGAAGCATGGCCCTAGGCACCTGGAAAGCAGGGGTGCTGAA